>NW_024713650.1:6329910-6604014 GCF_018991925.1 Homarus americanus
GATCCACCCCAGAACCCTGCTGCTCACTCCAGAGACTGGCAGATCACTGAACAATGGTCTGACACCCTCAAGACCGCCCTAACATACGGTGTGCACAGGGGCCTCCTGGAGAAGCTGCAGAGAGACCACTCAGAGTCACCCAACGGTCAGACCTCCCGAGACTTTCCAATAGAGCGTCGGTCCCTCAGGGATCTGTTTTGGGGCCTCCACAACAATGCCAACGTATCCAGTCTATGCTGATGATTGCACCCCATCGTGCTCTTATCCCCGTCAGGATACCCAACGAGCAGTCCAGAGTAAACCAGCAGCTGGAGCTGATCCGTGGATGGGGTACACGCACGTTGGCAGGTAAATTTTGCCCCTCAGAAAACACAGGAGATGGGATATTCCACTCCCCGGCGCCCACGCCGTAAGGATAGGAATACCTCCTAGGGGGCCTCTGCCACTCCTGGATTACACTACAACTCCAGGTGGACCTGGACAAACATTTGAGGTTCGACAAACACCTCAACAACTGCCCCCACAAGGCCCACTCGGAGTATCTGCCCTGAGAGGTTGATTAGATACCTTGACCACAGTGGATCCTGCGCCTGTAAGCCCTTATTTAGAATACTCATCCCTGTTGTGATGCAGCGCTCCTTCCCACATTTGGAAAACTGTAAAACATACAGAGGCGAGCCCTACGACTGATGGGTTCTGCCTCACACCCTCGGAGATGGAGGTGCCAGGTCACGAGCTAGTCAGCATAGATGACCTTCATAGCAAAGTTTCATGACTGTGGAGCAGCTTCACTGTGGCCATCCGGATGTCTGGAAGATGACTCCCAACAGGTCAAGATGGCCGCTCATAGATGGCGAGCGACACTCCCCAACTCCACTGATTCTTCCACTAACCTGACTTACCCGTCTGCCCACAGCATGTCAATTGAGCTCTATAATTTTTACTGGGTATTATTATGTATTTTTTCTATATCATCTACTATGTCTACAGTATTATATTATTAGTGGCTTTAAATAACCCAATGTCCTTATCTATGTAGTGTGTGATAATTTACTGTAACAATCCTGGAGAAGGTTTTTCCAGGTAGGATAGTTTTAGCAAAATTGTCCTTTAAACCATTTATCATGTGATTTACCTAGAACCTGTTTAAAAAAAAAAACAAGAAAGAAAGAAAGGAAGGAAGGAAGGAAGGAAGGAGATATATTAATTTATACCTCCAGAGATATTAATTAGACTATAATTATCAATGAAAAAATACCTGCATTATGCAAATGAGTTGATGACCAGCGACAGGAATATACAACTATCTAATGACCAATGATGATACGAGTAAGGGCCAGGTTAGGAGACACACACACTAACTCTTTATACAAATAAGTTTATAGTGTGAAAATATATGGATCCATAAATTCTCATAAGGTATTAAATAATTTACATAAAATGAGTTTAGTCAACAAACCTGATTTAACTAAACACACAAGAATTATTTAGTAAAAAAGTCCTTTCCAAACTATAACGCATCTAGATTTATTAGGGAAAAATCCGAAGTCTCGTTATATCTCCCGATTTGCTTAAGTTCCTTTATTCAGTTGAGCGTCTGATAAAAGAACCGGTCCCGGGTAAGGTGAAACAAGTCCCAGCAGTCTGAGGTGAGATGGGCAGAATACACCCGCCTCCAACACGCCCGTCCTTACAAGGGTCGTTTTATCTGTTAATTGGTTTTATTTAGTCGCAGACAAGGTGGTATATGGACAATAATCTTTGAACTTTTGAGTCTGAACCTCATATACAAGTTGTTTATTTACCTGTAGATGGCGCTTCTCGAGTCGTTCTTGGTGTGTGTGTGTGAGATAGTTATTAGTACTATGTAGTGCGACTCTCGGCGTGAAGTCAGAGCGGAAGCGGCGGCGAACTAAGGGCAGGGATGACGGGGGAGCTCTGTTGAATACCAGGCCGTCGACGATGGCTCGGCTGTCCGTATTAAAGTACCAGGGCCGGGCACAAACTACATGCTGGTGATGGAGTCATCTGAGGCAGCTTCACGCATCTCCTCGACCACTGATGCTAAGAGATAAGAGATCATATACCTTTTGCCTTGATGCGCCGGGTCACAAGGTCGGAGAGTGCTGGGTGAGTCAGGGATGACGCGCTCATACCATAGTTGTCTCTTCTCCTTCAGACGCTGGCGGCAGCGTCCAGTCACTGAGACTAGGCACTGAGGCCTCTAGTTACAAGTAGTCATTACCTCAACTCCTACAGTTTGAACAAAGTATGTTGTTACACACACACACACACACACACACACACCGCTCTCACGCATACACGCACACGCTCCACACACACACACACACACACACACACACACACACACACACACACACACACACACACCAAGAACTACTCCAGAGAAGCGCCATCTGTTGGTAAGCAGAACAACTACACATAAGCTTCAGACTCAATAGTTCCAGTATGTAATGTACCAAATACCACCAGGTCGGTGTCTGCCAACTTTGTCCGCCACTGTTCAGTTCAATTTCAGAACGCCATGGTAATGAATACGTGCAGGGCAGGATGCTTAAGGGCCTGAGGCACAATCAACAGGGCCCCTACCCTCAAGGTATATATAAACAACAAAACAAAAATATACCCAAAAAATTGAGACGTTGCTAAGACATCGTTGACCGAAGTTCATGTTTATGATACTTCGAGAATGTTTGGTTTGGGGGCCCTTTAGAGTCAGGCCTGAGGCCAGTGCCTCAAGTGCCTCATAGTTAATCCGGCACTGTGTGTGTGTGTGTGTAAATAAGGTAACAAAATATTATAACAAAGCTGCAGACAGACAGATAGACAAACACACACACTCCCTACACACACCTCCCCCACACACACACACTCCCCCCCACACTCCCCTCACACACACTCCCCTCCCCACACACATACCTACGTATACACGCCAACGACAGACAAACACACACACACACACACCACACACGACACGAACGCAAAATTTTGGTTAACAGTCAATCCTTAACAAATGGCAGTTAAATGGCCTTCCACCTCCCCTTCCGTTTCTTTTCCCCTCTTTTTCCTCCTCTTATCTCTCCCACTTTTTTGCTTCTCCTTCACCTCCTCTCCTCCTCCTCCTCATCTTGCTTCTCTTTATCCTCCTCCTCTCCTCCCCCTACGGATCAATACAGGTAGGATTAATCAGCATTTACCCTTTACCTGGCGTCTCGGAGATTATACCATTCTCTACAAGTTTCATCTACCTGGAATCACCTGACCTCATTGAGATATCCATTCTTGCTATCCTAGAATAATCTCGAGAGTTAGGTTTTCTACAACTGCCTCTATGATCACCCACCTTGACTGCATTCTGCCTGTGTTTATATATAAGTCACGTGAGTTGTCAGTGTAACACGGAATGCCACAATTGGTGCATCTGATCACCTCTCTTCGTGCCTTAACTCTCTGGTGTCTGTGTGTGTAAAGAGATTAGTAGTAGCTCAGAAAACCTGACTGAGTCGATTTTACCATTTTGCATCTCTCTCTCTCTCTCTCTCTCTCTCTCTCTCTCTCTCTCTATCTCTCTCTCTTTCATGTAACTCTCTCCGTTTGGTCCTTCTCTCATCTCTTACTTGTCTCCCCTCTGCCTCTCACCCCGTCTGTCTCTCTCATCCCGCCTGTCTCTCCCTCACTCTCTCTCCCCATCGCCTGTCTCTCTCTCACCCTCTCTCTCTCACCCCCGCCTGTCTCTCTCTCACCCCGCCTGTCTCTCTCTCATCACACCCGTCTCTCTCTCTCACCCTGTCTCTCTCTCTCATCCCCCCCTGTCTCTCTCTCTCCACTCCTGCACCTGTCCTCTCTCTCTCTCTCATCCCCGCCTCTCTCTCTCTCTCTCCCCCCACCTACTGTCACTCTCTCTCTCCCCCCTGTCTCTCTCTCACCCCGCCTGTCTCTCTCTCTCATCCCCACCCTCTCTCTCTCTCTCATCCCCCCCCTCTCTCTCTCATCCCCACCTGCCTCTCTCTCTCCCACCCTGTCACTCTCCTCTCTCTCTCTCCTAAACCCTTCCTATATATATATATATATAATAATCCACCGCCTCTCTCTATCTCTCCTCTCCCCCCCCCGCATGTCCATCCTCATCCCCGCCCTCTCCTCTCTCATGAAAAAATGTCTCTCATATACCCCCCCCCCCCCCCCCCCACCCACCTCTCCTCAACTCACGACACCCCTCATTCCCCCATCACCCCCACAACAGCCCTAGACTGTTAAAAGAGCCAGAGGCAGTTTGCGGTCCCACAGAGAACGGAAAAAAAAAAACAAAAACACTCATCAAATGGTCTAAGAAGATAAATACAGTAATGTCATTAATATATCATAACAGTGTAGAGCCTCCCACCCCCTCTGGTACACAGAAACGCTAAATAAAAACAAACACGAAACAATACTGAAATACATATAATGATATAAGAAAAATACATAAATATAACAACTGTATGCAAGCGTGAGAATTCCCACCCTCACAAAGGCAAGCAATATGTCGTTATATGCAATATAATGACACATAAAAAACAAGTAGACACAGTGAAACAAAAAGATTTTAGGTAAATGTGTTGCCTATATCAGTTTAAAATAAGTGTATTGTTTTATGTATCAAGGTTTAGGTAAGTGTATTGTGTATTATCAGGTTTTAGGTAAGTGTATATGCTATATCAGGTTTAGGTGAAGTGTGTTAAGCTGTATCAGGTTTAAAATTAAGCTGTTGTGTACTGCATCAAGTTTTAGGTGAAGTGTACAACACTGTATAGGTTTTGGTGAAATGTGTTGTGCACTTTATCAGGTTTAGGTGAAGTGTATGTGTGCTATCAAGTTTGGTGAAGTGACGTGTAATATATCCAGTTTAAGCAAGAGTGTATTGTACTGTATCAGTTTTAGAAGTAAGTCTTTTTATACTAACATTTAAACCCCATACATCAGTTTAAAGTGAAGTGTATTGTACTGTATCAGGTTTAAGTGTTTTTCTACTATATCAGTTTAAGTGAAAGTGTGTGTACTATCTAAAGTTAGTGTACCATATCAGTTGAGTAAATATACATTTACTGTATCGTTTAGGAAGTGTATTGTCCTGTATCGGTTTATGAAGTGGTAATAACATATCAGGTTAAAGTGAAGTGTTTATTACTATATCAGGTTAAGTGAAGTGTTTGTGTACTGTGTATCAGGTTTTAGGTGAAGTGTGTGTGTACTGTATCTCAGGTTTGGGTGAAGTGTATTGTGTGCTGTATGGGGTTTTAAGTGAAGTGTGTGTGTACTGTATGGGTTTGGGTGAAGTGTGTTGTGTGCTGTATCAGGTTTTAGGTGAGTGTATTATTGTATGTATCAGTTTAGTGTGTTATGTACTGTATCAGGTTTTGATGTGATATATATCAAGTTTAGTAGAATGTATTGTGTACTGTGTATATCAGGATTAAGGTGGTATGTTGTGTATATATATCAGGTTAAGTAGGAAGTGTAATGTGCTACTGCTCAGTTTGAGTGAAGTGTATTATTGTGTACTGTATCAGGTTTAGGTGAAGTGTATTGTGCTGTATCAGGTTTAGGTGAAGTGTATTGTGTACTGTATATCAGGTTTAGGTATATTGTGTAATGTATCAGGTTTGGTGAAGTGTGTGTGTATATATAGGTTTAGGTGAAGTGTGTGTGTGTACTGTATCAGGTTTAGGTGAAGTGTGGTATGCCTGTATGTCATTTGGTGATGTGTGTGTGCTATCAGGTTTGGTGATGTGTGTAACATATCAGGTAGAAAGTGTATTGTGTACTGTATCAGGTTTAGGTGAAGTGTATTGTGTACTGTATCAGGTTTAGGTGATGTATATGTACCATCAGGTTTTAGGTGAAGTGTGTGTACTGTATAGGTTTGGTGAAGTGTGTTGTGTACTGTGTCAAGTTTGTGGAAGTGTGTTGTATATATATCAAGTTTAAGTGAAGTGTATTGTGTACTGTATCAGGTTTAGGTGAGTGTGTGTACTGTATCAGGTTAAAAAGAGGTAAGTGTGTGTATCAGTTTTAGAGTGAGAGACGATTATCACCACACGAACAACATTGCTAACAGAGGATCCCCCCAGCAGTGGTGTACATTTGTGGACGAAATCCTCTTTAGTGTACCCATGCTTATCCTGTGAGCAGTGAGTGCAAAAGGATTACAGAGTAGAAGTTCAGAAAGGGCCTGTTCTTCTTTGTCGTCAGGATGTTATGGCATTTGAATGTTACATAGAGATAACTTGGCCTTCACTGCGTGGTGCAGGAGTGAGGAGGCAGTATGTCTGGCCACACACACACATTTAGTCTTATTCTCATCTGCTTGAAGACATGCAGGGGTAGCATATCCCTAACTTGTGTGGTAATCCCATGTTGTATCTAGTGATCATTGCTGCTCCAATATACATATTTCCTTGATACCATCTCATGGTATCTGACGTGTTGAGGATTGGATTATTTTATATATCTTGTATATTATTAATGGAATGTATAACTGTTTTGAATTTTGTGGTTCCACAATGATGAAAGAACAGCGTTAACCAATCATATGACCCGGAAGTAAATGCCCGAATAATGCCAAGTGTTCCAAGAGTTTTATCGCTTCTCACTCAAAGTCACCAGTAATTGTCACATTTCTTATGTCGTGTTTCAGACAGTCATGTTTGGCGTTTAGATAATAGAGTCATTTTACACTTCCTCGTCGTGGCTCAGTTTTCTCAACAGAGATAACTCCTATAACTTATATTGCTCAAATGACCTTATTTTGAAGGTTGTTCACTTCGCTCTCACAGTCCATAAGAATATATGCCAAACTCTGGCAGAAACTATAAAAAGCCATGGGACAGGGCAGGACGGGGCAGGGGAGGCAGGCTGGGGCAGGGTGCAGGGCAAGGCAGGGCAAGGCAGGGCGGTGGGAGACTGATGATTTGAGAAGGACAGATGTGTTCTGACAATAAGACACACACACACACACACACACACACACACACACACACACACACACACCTCCACTTAACAACCCCGCCCAAGCTACCTATAGTCTGGGAGACAGCACTCACACCCTCCCTCACCCCTCCCCCCCCACACCCCTCACCCCTCCACCTCCCTCACACCCCCCACCCCTCCACCCCTCCCATCTCCCTCACACCCTCACCCCTCCCCCACCCCTCACCCCTCCCACCCTCCTCTACCTCCCTCACCCCCCTCCCACCCCCTCCACTCCCTCCACCCCCTCCACCCCTCCTCACCCCCCTCCCCCCCCCCACCCCTCCCACCCCTCCACACCCCCTCCACCCCCTCCTCACTCCCTCCCACACCCCCTCCACCCCCCCCTCCACCTCCTCCACCCCTCCAACCTCCCCACCCCTCCCACCCCCCCTCCATCCCTCCCCCCCCTCCCACCCCCTCCACCCCTCCCTCCCCTCACACCCCTCACACCCCTCCACACCTCCCCTCACCCCCACCTCCTCCCTCCCCACCCTCCCACACCCCCCTCCCACCCCCTCCCTCCCTCCCCACCCCTCCCTCCCCTCCCTCACCTCCCTCACACCCCCTCCACCCTCCCCTCCCCCCCCCACCCCCCCTCCCACCCCTCCTCACCTCCCCTCCCACCCCCCTCACCCCTCCCCTCCCCTCACACCCCCTCCCACCCCCTCCCTATCTCCCCTCCCCCCCTCCCACCCCTCCCTCCTCCCTCACCCCTCACCCCTCCTCCCACCCCCACCTCCCTCCCCCCCTACCCTCCCTCCTCCCTCACCTCCCCCCTCCCTCACCTCCCCTCCCACCCCCCTCACCCTCCCTCACCCCCTCACCTCCCTCCCCCCCCTCCCACCTCCCTCCCCCTCACCTCCCTCCCCCCTCCCCACCCCTCCCTCTCCCACTCCCTCACCTCCCTCCCACCCCTCACCCCTCCCTCCCCCTCACCTCTCCACCCCCTCACCCCTCCCTCCCACCCCCTCACCCTCCCCTCCCACCCCCTCCCCACCTCCCTCCCACCCCTCACCCCTCCCTCCCACCCCCTCACCCCTCCCTCCCCCCCTCTCCCTCCCTCCCACCCCCTCACCTCCCTCCTCCCCTCACCCCTCCCTCCTCCCCTCACCCTCCCTCCACCCCCTCCCTCCCTCCACCCCTCCACCCTCCCTCCACCCCTCCCACCTCCCCCCTCCACCCCTCACCCCCTCCCCACCCTCCCCCCTCCTCCCCCCCCCACCCCTCCCTCCACCCCCTCACCCCTCCCCTCCCACCCCTCACCCCTCCCTCCCCCCCCTCCCCCTCCCCTCCACCCTCCCCCACCCTCCCCCCTCCCCCCTCCCTCCCTCCCCTCCCTCCCTCCCACTCCCTCACCCTCCCCTCCCCCCCCTCCCCCTCCCTCCCACCCCTCACTCCCTCCCACCCCTCACCCTCCCCTCACCTCACCCCTCCCCCTCCCACCCCCCACCCTCCCTCCCCCCTACCTCCCTCCCATTCCCTCCCACCCCTCCCTCCCCCCCCTCCCCTCCCTCCCCCCTCCCACCCCTCCCCTCCCCCTCACCCCCTCCCTCCCCTCCCACCTCCCTCCCCTCCCCTCACCCCTCCCTCCCACCCCCTCACCTCCTCCACCCCTCACCCTCCCTCCCACCCCCCTCACCCCTCCCCTCCCCCCCTCTCCCCCTCACCCCTCCCTCCCACCCCTCCCACCCCTCCCTCCCACCCCTCACCTCCCTCCACCTCACCCTCCCCTCCACCCCTCACCTCCTCACCCCTCACCTCCTCCACCCCACCTCCCTCCACCCCCCTCACCCTCCTCCACCCCTCACCTCCACCCCCTCCCTCCCTCCCTCCCTCACCCCTCCCTCCCACCCCCTCACCCTCCCTCCACTCCCTCACCCTCCTCCTCCCCTCACCCTCCCTCCACCCCTCACCCTCCCTCCCACCCCTCCACCCTCCTCCCACCCCCTCACCCTCCCTCCCTCACCTCCCTCCACCCCCTCCCCACCTCCCTCCCACCCCTCACCCCTCCCCTCCCCCCTCACCCCTCCCTCCCACCCCTCACCCCTCCCTCCCCCCCTCACCCCTCCCCTCCCCCCTCCCTCCCTCACCCCTCACCCTCCCTCCCCCCCACCTCCCTCCCACCCCCTCCCCTCCTCACCCCCTCCCCCTCCCTCCCCCCTCCCTCCCTCCCACCCCCTCACCCCCTCCCTCCCCTCCCCCCTCCCTCCACCCCTCACCTCCCTCCCTCCCTCACCCCTCCCTCCCCTCCCCTCCTCCCCACCCCTCACCCCTCCCCCTCCCACCCCCTCACCCCCTCCCTCCCCACCCCTCACCCTCCCTCCCACCCCTCCCCACCTCCCCTCCCTCCCCTCACCCTCCCTCCCACCCCTACCTCCTCCACCCCTCACCTCCTCCACCCCCCTCACCCCTCCTCCACCCCCTCACCCTCCCTCCACTCCCCTCCCCTCCACCCCTCACCTCCCCTCCCACCCCCTCACCTCCCTCCCACCCCCTCACCTCCTCCCTCCCCTCCACCCCTCCCTCCCTTCCTCACCCCTCCCCTCACCCCTCACCCTCCCTCCACCCCCTCCCCTCCTCCACCCCCTCACCTCCCCTCCACCCCCTCACCCCTCCTCCACCCCTCCCACCCCCTCCTCCTCACCCTCCCCTCCCCCCCTCCACCCCCTCCCCTCCCTCCCCTCCCACCTCCCCTCCCTCCCTCCCCACCCTCCCTCCACCCCCCTCACCCCTCCCTCCCCACCCCCCTCACCCCCTCCCTCCACCCCCTCCCCACCCCTCCCTCCCACCCCCCTCCTCCTCCCTCCCCCTCCCACCCCTCCTCCACCCCCTCACCTCCCCTCCCACCCCTCCCCACCTCCCTCCCACCCCCTACCCCTCCCTCCACCCCCCTCCCACCCCTCCTCCCACCCCCTCCCACCCCCTCCCTCCCCTCACCTCCCCTCCCACCCCCTCACCCTCTCCCACCCCCTCCACCCCTCCCCTCCCACCCCCTCACCCTCCCCTCCCACTCCCCTCCCCCTCCCCTCCCCTCCCCTCACCCTCCCTCCTCCCTCACCCTCCTCCTCTCCTCACCCTCCCTCCCACCCCCCTCACCTCCTCCACCCCTCACCTCCCTCCCCCTCACCCCTCCCTCCCCACCCCCTCACCCTCCCTCCCACCCCCTCACCCTCCCCTCCACCCCCCTCCCCTCCCCTCCCACCCCTCACCCCTCCCTCCACCCCCTCCACCCCTCCCCTCCACCCCCTCACCCTCCCTCCCACCCCCTCCCCCTCCCTCCCTCCCCTCACCTCCTCCACCCCCCCTCACCCCTCCCTCCCACCCCTCACCCCTCCCTCCCCACCCCCTCACCCCTCCCTCCACCCCCTCACCCTCCTCCCCACCCCCTCACCTCCCTCCCACCCCCTCACCCCTCCCTCCCACCCCCTCTTCCCCTCCCTCCCTCACCCCTCCCTCCCTCCCCTCACCCCTCCCCTCCCACCCCTCACCTCCCTCCACCCCTCCCCCCCTCCCCCACCCCCCACCCTCCCTCCCACCCCCTCACCCTCCTCCCACCCCCTCCCCCCCTCCCCTCCCACCCCTCCCTCCCACCCCCTCACCCCTCCCCTCCCTCCCCTCTCCCTCCCACCCCCTCCCCTTTCCCTCTCCTCCCTCACCCCTCCCTCCTCCTCACCCTCCCTCCACCCTCACCTCCCTCCACCCCCCCTCACCCTCCCCTCCCACTCCCTCACCTCCCTCCCACCCCTCACCTCCCTCCACCCCCCTCCCCCTCCCTCCCTCCCCTCCACCTCCTCCACCCTCACCTCCCTCCACCTCACCCTCCCACCCCCACCCCTCCCTCCCACCCCTCACCCCTCCTCCCACCCCTACCCTCCCTCCCACTCCCCTCACCCCTCCCTCCCTCCCTCACCCCTCCTCCACCCCTCACCCCTCCCTCCCCTCCCCTCCACCTCCCTCCCACCCCCTCACCCTCCTCCCACCCCCCTCACCCTCCCTCCCTCCCCTCACCCCTCCCTCCCCTCCCCTCACCCTCCCCTCCCACCCCTCACCCCTCCCCTCCACCCCCACCCTCCCCTCCCACCCCCCCTCCCCCTCCCTCCCTCCCCTCCACCCCTCCCTCCCCACCCCCCCACCTCCCCTCCACCCCCTCCCTCCCTCCCCACCCCTCACCCCTCCCCTCCCACCCCCTCCCCCCCTCCCCTCCCTCCCCTCCCTCCCTCCCTCCCCTCACCCCTCCCTCCACCCCCTCACCTCCCTCCCCCCCTCACCCCTCCCTCCCCACCCCCCTCCCTCCCTCCACTCCCTCACCCTCCCTCCCTCCCCTCCCACCTCCCTCCCACCCCTCTTCCTCCTCCACCTCACCCTCCTCCACCCCCTCACCCCCTCACCCCCTCTACCCCTCCCTCCACTCCCTCACCTCCCTCCACCCCTCACCCTCCCTCCCTCCCTCCCCACCCTCCCTCCCTCCCTACCCCTCCCTCCACCCACCTCCCTCCCTCCCTCACCCCTCCCTCCCCCCTCACCCCTCCCTCCCCCCTCCCTCCACCCCTCACCTCCCTCCCACCCCTCCTCCCCCACCTCCCTCCCACCCCCCCTCACCTCCCTCCCACCCCCTCACCTCCCTCCACCCCTCACCCCTCCCTCCACTCCCCTCCCCCTCCTCCTCCCCTCACCCTCCCTCCCCCTCACCCTCCCTCCACCCCTCACCTCTCCACCCCTCACCCTCCCCTCCCACCCCCTCACCCTCCCCCTCCCACCCCTCACACCCTCCCTCCCTCCCCTCCCCACCCTCCCTCCACCCCCTCACCCTCCCTCCACCCCTCACCCCTCTCCCCACCCCCTCACCCCTCCCCTCCACCCAGCTTACTGCTCCTAGGGCGTAGTAACTCAAAACATCCCATAATAAGGGACTGGCACCTTCACAATATGTCCATCGTACAAACGCGACTCTTGCTGACTAAAACACCAAAGTCAATCATGCAAAGCTCACTGTACTTACCTCAACACGATGGTCCACACCTGTAAGCTGTAAGTCTTTTAAATTTAGTCTCGGCAACCTGCAAATTGTCGCTAATCGTTATTCATTTTTAAGGTAAATTCTGAATTTTCCCCCCAAAGAAATATATCGTCATAATGCAAGCAAAACAAAAAGAAGATTCCTAATCATTAAAGGATGCAAATGGCCCTCCCTAATTCACTGTAAAAACTCGTGAGTAATTTTACAATGTTGCAAGAAAAACAAAACCAACAAATCTCTGCATATATTTTCCTAACTACCATACTCATTAATTAGATAAGAACAGAACGTTACGAGGTTACAGAGAAGACACTTAGGCTGGTAATAACTCTCTCCCAAGTCCTACTCAGAATTATTGTTTGACTATTTTCCTATTAGGGTCTATATCCTTACTACACCTGCCTACATAATTAAACTTAAGCACAAAAATCATCAAAATAACACCGATATTCTACCTTAATTAGACACTTCTAATAATTATCAGCGAAGAGGCATACAAAAAGGAACGGTTTATACAAAAAAAATATATATAAATTATAATACATTTTGACTACGTAATAAGTGGTAATTCGTGTTAAGTGAACGTATCTAGTTAAGGTAGAATCTGAATGTAATTCTTCTTACCGTTCAGCCAAAGTGAGGTATATTCTTACACCTTATGTTACGAGGGTTTATCACGAGTTCTGCAGCTGACCCCGACGAAGCCAAGGAGGACTGCAGCAGCACTTTGTCACACGCACGTCCCGTATTTTCTAAACAAAATTCGTCTAAAGTATTTTGTTTTTACCCAATGACCATGACGTATTATTAGAAAAATCTCACGAACCTCCAAACCATTTTAATAATAATTCAAAACAAAACAAACAAATAAAAAATCTTGTGTAATTTTTTGTAGGTTATGGTGCTGTGTTGTGTTGTATTACAGAAAATAAATAAATGAAGTAATAAAAAAGCGAGTTAGAAATCCTATTTGTGGTACTTTTACATCATGGAATATTTACCTCTGTGTAAGTGGTAAAGGTATGCGTATCGTTCATGTTTACTCTGGTGTGTGTGGCAACCAACCATCACCTCCCCTCACTCCCGTCCCCCTCTGACTGACTGACGACCCGCTATGGTGCCGGAGTCTCTCCTCTCCTCAGTCAATATCCTAACACTGTGGGCTGAGGGTGTTGCCTTTTCCCGCTTTCCTCATGTGAGAACCTTGTTAAGTGAAAAAGCTGTCAAGATAAACTGTCCGGCATGTTTCGCAGACCAGTCAGTTTGAGTTGACACCACCTACAGTAACTGTATTTGTGTGGTGAAATATCCCCATTGCCGTAAAGGTAAGCTGTGGCAAAAATAAGTATCATAATCTCCGACAACATAATAACTTAGTCACTAATATCATAGTGATGTCTGTTATGAATTGGGTAATATGCTGTAGAAAAGTGTTCAAGTAATACTTTGTACTACACTGTTTTATTATCGGACTGAATGTGTTAGTTGTACCGCGTATAATATGACAAAAAAATGTTTATCAACTTCTTGGTAAGAATATTTAATCAAATTGTGCTGGTGCTGTGGGGCGGGCGGTGGTGGGGTGTTGGTGACAGTGTTGTGTTAGTCGTCGTTGTGTCCATCGGTGTGTATTATGTAATAATAATAATAATTAACGGTGTATTAAGATAACATGGCAGCCCGAAGGCTGAAAATATACAATGAACAGAGGTGATAAGTTACATATAGTGAAACAGAGGAGTGGGTCACTTGGTTGACAAAAGCTTTCAATACAGAAAGATATAAGAAACATAGAGTCAACATATAGATTAACTGTAGATCTGGTACTGTGGGAGCTGGTCTGTAGACATTCTTGTGACCTGATGCTGGTGCCTGGTACTGTGGGAGCTGGTCTGTAGACATTCTTGTGACCTGATGCTGGCGCCTGGTACTGTGGGAGCTGGTCTGTAGACATTCTTGTGACCTGATGCTGGCGCCTGGTACTGTGGGAGCTGGTCTGTAGACATTCTTGTGACCTGATGCTGGCGCCTGGTACTGTGGGAGCTGGTCTGTAGACATTCTTGTGACCTGATGCTGGCGCCTGGTACTGTGGGAGCTGGTCTGTAGACATTCTTGTGATCTGATGCTGGCGCCAAGCCTGGCTGTTAAGCCGCTACCTCACTACAGCTGCAGGTGTACCACGTGGTCCGGGTAGGTCCTCCAGCTCACACAGGGTGTTGGAGAAGGCCATGGCCTCCAGTTTGAGAAACACTGGGCTATATCTTCTTCTGGAAGGTTAAGCCTACTGCAAAGAGAAACCGCATTTATGGAGTTGGCTTTGCCATTCGCTAATTCATCCTACATAGGCTAACTGAAATGCCTGTTGGGATCAAGGAATGCCTCATGAAGCTCCAAGTCCCACTGAATCACTCACGTCATGCCTTCTCCATCAGTGCATACGCCCCAACACTGGATGCAGAGGATGACATGAATTTGGCCTTTTATGCCGATCTCCACAGAGTGGTAACCTCTATCCCCAGAGAAGATAAGGTTGGGCTCCTTGGTGAATCCAATGCTAGTGTTAGCAGAGATGCTGACATACAGTATTTCAGGGAACCATAGGGTGAAACGGAGTAGGCACGTGTAATCCCAACGGCCTACTCCTCCTCAACAAGTGTGCTGATCACAACCTCACTATCACCAATACCTTGTTTAGGCAGGCCGAAAAGTTCAAGGGTTCGTGGCAACACTCCTGATCTAAACATTGGCATCTCATTGATTTATCAACCGAGCCATGCATGGCTCAGACCACTGCGACACATATCACCGGTTCATCAGAGCCAAACTCTCCTTTCACGTCGCCCCAAAACGGCGAAAGGCAACAAGCCTCCTAACACCAAGTGACTGGAGGATTCAGTGGTAGCACATGCTTTCAGAGAGCAGCTCAATGAGGGGCTAAAAAGCAACCCAACCAAAATCCCAGTGCCGAATGGGGTCCTGTCAAAGCTGTCATCAGAAAAACCTGCAAGGAGACACTTGGCCAGATCAAAAGAAAACACCAAGATTAGCTTGATGAGAACGACCCGGAATTCAAAGTACTTATCAATAGAAAACGTGCTGCTCTCTCTGACTGGCAGATCAACCTTAAGTCTTGGACCAAAGCTGATACTTTCCAATGTGGCGGGTCAGCGTGAACTTCGCAAACTAATGAACGACTGGTGGAAAAATATTGCGTGTGAAATGCAAAAATTTGTGTATCAACACAAGAAATGTGAATTTTTCAATTCACTAAAACAATATTAGGTCCAACTATTCATAGCGTGGCCCCCTCCCCTCATCCGACAATGCTGGAAAGAGCACCACCCTTCGCTACTCAACTGAAACACCAATGTGGATGTCCTGAATACACCAGCAAGTTCCTCAACACCCAAAGTTGGCCCACCTCAGCTATCCCCCTTCCCTGGATAATGTAGCTACTGTTATTAAGCAGATTGATTAACAAAGCCTCAGGGCCTGATGGAATCCCAGCCGAGGAGTATAAAGCAGGTTGTCCTCTGCTTACCAGCCGTCTCCACTCTCTCCTGGAGAATATATGGGAAAAGGAGGAAATCCCCAAGCTCTTAAAAATGCCTCTATCGTCAATATTTATAAGAACAAGGGAGACCGGTCAGATTGTGACAACTACTGAGGGATCTCACTGCTGGCAAGATTGTCGCCCGAGTCCTCCTAAACAGACAGTTTCATGAGGCAGAAAACTTTCCCCCAGAATCTCAATGTGGCTTTAGACCATCACGTGGCACCACTGTCATGATCTTTGCTGCCCGCCAGATACAGGAAAAGTGCAGAGAACAGCGTCGTGACGCGTACATGGCCTTCATTGACCTTACTAAGGCCTTTGACTCGGTCAACAGGGAAGCCTTCTGGCAGACCCCAAGTCATTTTGTTGTCTACCAAAATTAATTTCCAATGTGAGGCAACTCTAGGATGGCACGAATGGCAGTGTCCTACACAATGGCATCCAGTCTGAATTCTTCGTCATCCAAACAGGGGTAAAACAAGGATGTGTACTGGCACTAACTCTCTTTTCCATTTTCTTGGCTGTCTTCTTTACTCATCCAGTACAGGATGAAGGGACTTTTCAATATAACACGACTCCAGCCAGGAGCAAAGGTGTCAGCTGCTTCCATTACTGAACTTCAGTATGCAGACGACCTCACCCTCATCGCTCAACTGAACGCGGCCTACAGGAGATCCTGAACACCTACACAGATGTGTATGTACACTTCGGCCTTAAGGTGAATGCATGTAAGACTCAGGTTCTCTTTCAGCCTGCCCCTGTTCAGCCACACCTTCACCATCCATCCATCTTAATGGTACTACTACTGCCTTTGGCAGACTCCGTAACAGTGTCTTCAGCTGTAGATAGCTGAAATTATCTACAAAGTTGCAAGTGTAACGAGCAGTGGTCCTCCCCTCCCTATGGTATGGCAGTGAGACGTGGGTCACATACAGGAGGAACCTCGAGACACTTGAAAGCTTTCACCAACGTAGTCTATATTCCATCCTCCGAGTTCACTGGGAAGACAAGAGAACAAATGTCAGTATTCTCATTGAAACCAACTGTAGGAGCATCGAGGCTACCATCTCCATGAACAACTAAATTGGACTGGCTATGTTACCCGCATGGACGACAATGGACTGCCTGACGAAAGGAAAATGTAATGTTGGCGGACAACGGAAAAGTTATAATAGTTTTAAGACAAACCTGAAAAAGTGCCAAATCTACCCTTCACCTGAGAGATGGTCACTCAACACCATAATGTCTAGAGGAGCACCACACGAGAAGGTGTCAGTACCTTCGATTTAGCTTGACTGCATACAGAGTCAGACAAGCGCCAGCGCCGGAAAGACTCTGCATGCCGCCACCCCTCTTGTACTAGATGCAGCCCTCCACACGTGCAACATATGTGGACCACCCTGCCGATCACATATCTGCCTCTAGTCACCCCAGAGGTCACCAATGAAGGTGACATCCTTAGTTACTCATATCATTGTCTTATAGCTGGGTGATCGTCATACTCGACAGCAAAGTAGTAGTACTAGTGTATCCCTCGGTCTCGTGCCTTTAGGAAAAGTTGTGGGCGGCCCTTCTGATCTCTTTCTTCCTTTGTTTCCATAGACTTTGTGGTGAAAAGTATCACGATATGTGTACACTCGGTCAAAAAATGTTTCAAATTTTGTACGAAACAGAATAACACCACGAATGAAGGTTTTGATAAAGGCACACGAGGCACACCGTACATTGGTAGCCCTGCGTGTGGAGTGTTCAGCTCGAAATTCATCGGAGCTCTCCTGAAAGATGTATTTTTTTTTAATATGAAGTTGATCATAATTTCATGTTCCTAGCTATTCGGAGGAGCTAATAAAGTAAGAGTTTAAATGTGCCTCTTGAAATGGCTAGGATGATAGAACACGTATTTAGTGGGAGGTGAAATTTATATCTTCTAAACTACGATTTGCTTAATTACCGAATCTAATAAAAATATACTTCGTAATGAAATAATAAGTTTACCAAATGTAAACAAATATAATATATAGTTTAGGAGATAAATCAAATTTAGGCCTGGCATTTCCCTTCGAATTCACGGCGTGGGTTCTCGAGGGGATAGCGTCACCGGAGCACTGAGCTAGACCTGCACGGCTGCATCACCGTTGATAAAGGGTGGAAAAAATTCAACTCCCAGAGAGGAGAAATCACGATAAACCAACGGGAGAAAGACAGACGGCCGACTTCCTAACTATTGGATGTTCTAGTAACTTCTATTAACAATTATGATCATTTAAGTTATATTATTTGTGTATATTTTTACAAGTAGTTGCGTGGTTACCTACTGCAGTGTGTGTTGATACGCGTTTCCGATTGGGTCGTTAGGTTTAGCGTTAGTTTTTTTAAATGTTTCTGAATGTAAAGTATATTGATATATAAGATGATAATGTATTTGATGTTATTGTTACTGATATCGTTGTTTTATGATGTTTTTTTTATTATGTAATGTAGTAACTAGTAAGACAAAAAAGGTGTTAAAAATAGTTAAGCCTAATGTATAGGACGATCTAATTTAAGTTCCACACTAAATAGTGGTAGGCTTGGGAAGTTGGGATCCCTCAGTCGGACTGCCGCCTGCTGGTGAGCCAGGCAGGCTGACGCTGTACCGAGGACCACAGACACAGCCTTACAGTATATCAGGGTTTGTATATCAGTACTGCTCTGGTGATTTTGTTAGGTTATCATTGGTTGTGTAATTGTGTTATATTTGTGTGCTGAGAGTTTAAGGATTAGATTATTGTGACTGTAGCCTCGTTATGAAGAGTTGAACCAGAACCCTTGAATATTTAATATCTAGCTTATGCTCTACTGTACAAAAAGATTTTTTATATTTAATTAAGGATATGTCAAGCAAAATGTCACACTGATATTGTTATTCAAAGCAAATTCCCTTTACGTATAATATATGAGTGTAAAGTAAACTATTGAAGCGTAACCCTCACACTAAAGCGGTCAACGGACTAGCCCCATTTAGTGCTGTTACCTCTACTCCCAGTATATTACATGTCCTAATATATTGTTAAGTTACCAATCTTTTATATTGTACACACATATTTTAGCTATTGGACTATTAAAATGTTGTAAACTTTCACAAGGCCTTAAGCCACTGTTATCGTACCACACAAATTTGAAGTTATGAAAAAGATAAGAAGATTATTAAGTAAACTGAGTCATTTAATAAAATTATTTTATTAGTATAGTTAAATAGGTACAATATACAACACAAGTAAAACACAAATAGGCAATTATCAAAATGCATCAGAATATAACCTGATTATTCCTACAATAATTACACAACACAACACAGAAACCTGATAAAAATGCCAGCTCGGGTAACATGTCTAGGTTGCGATGGCCAACCACAAGGAACCAGGAAGTAACGTGGTAGTCCATTACCATCACAATACCACCAGCAGCAGTCCTCAAAACAAAATTCTTCGTACACACCCTGGGAGAAGAGGAACACTGGGCCACAGAGAAGAGCAAGAGACTCAGTTTGCCAGGCAAACACACTTGCCTCGATACCTCGGTCTCATAGTCGGATAGGAAACTGGTTCTGATCGGTGCTCACTGGGGTGAAGTAGCTTCGTGAAGCAGCAGCTTCTCCTGGTGTGGTTGTTATGATGGCAAAGGGAAGAGGGGAGAGGGTCGTCACAATATGTATATATATATATATATATATATATATATATATATATATATATATATATATATATATATATATATATATATATATATTGTGTTGTCAATGTGTATAAGTCATGTGACTTTTTCCTGTGACTTTATTTCCGTTCACCGGTGAGCCTGCCCGTCCTTACTGGACGACGGGTCCGCTGTCCAACCATCGCTTCGCTACACACACACACACACAAACAAGCACCCACGCAGTTCAACAATCGAGCTCTGATACTTCCATTTCTCAGTAAGGACTAGGGAAGGATGTCATTGTTTTCTTTAATAAATTCACGAAACAATTTACTCGATCAAGTTATACATTATTCGACATAATCAGATAATCATGACATAGTGCAGAGTGTGTTTTGGTGGCTGGGGTTCACAACAATATCATAATCCTCCAAGCTGTATTGTCCCTCAGAATGGTGGCCAGAAAACTAAGCATTAATGTGAGGAATAATATGGTTAATAAGAGACTGTTATCACCCTCCGTGATAATGGTCTCATCATGGGGTCTACTGCAGGTAACCTTGGCCTGATCCCTACAATGGATGACATGATGGGACTATGGCTGACTTATGAGCGACACATTTAATATATAAGTGTGTCACAACAAGAAGTAGGTCACAACACCATTGATTAGTGTTTGATGATAAAATAAGATAAAAGTAGCCTGACCATAATTTCTTATACTGTAAGTTATACTCGTGTTGGTAACCATAAATGTTGCCTTATTAATATTATATACAGTACACTCAGTATCTTTGTAGATGAATTTACAGTTTAAAAAATTAATCAGTGATTCAATCCATCTATTCTTTATATTACATAACTTATGTATAACACATGTTGTCAGTGTTTGCCAGTCTGTTCCTCTTCTATGTCTCACGTGTTGACCCTGTATGCCCACACGTGCTCTCAGGGGCGGATCCAAGAATATCAAAAGTGGGTCCAAGAAGTTGTGGGTGGGGGAATATGGAGAACACAGCAAGCCCACCCAGTTGAGGGTTTTTCTTGGGGCTGTAAGGCCCCCAGAAAATGTTTGAAATCTGACCAATATCATGGGCATTTTGAGGTCCTTTTGATGTCATGAGCACTTGGCAATAACAGATATCCTGAGGTTAATAGAAATTACTTTTTACTATACAGAAACGCCTAAGTACAATACTGCTTTAAAGAAAAAGTATTGGAATTTTCTGATGAAAACGGGGGTTCCAGACCACCAGGCCCCGCCTGCATCTGCCTCTGGCTCTATAACGTTCATAATCAGCTCCCTTGCTGGGCTAGGAGCTCTACTGTACAGTAGGTGTCCAGCCTCGCAAACCACTGTTGAACGACGTGGGCAGTGTGTATAGGTCAACGGTTTTGGATTGATTTTGATTTTGCCGCTTGCAGCGGCTACTTTATTGTGCACCCCACACTCATCCTGTGAGCGGTAGCGCAAAAGGATTACAGAGTAGGGTTTACAAAGGGTTTTGGACAAAGGTGTGTTGGTGGTACAGCGGTAACGCATATAACTCTCACCAATATGTCAAGGGTTCGAGCCTTGGCCCGGACACACGTGAGAAGGGTGTTATACAGGGTGACTCTCACTACCAAACCACAGGTTTCCTCCTGTACTAACACTGGATAGAGCGCCCAAACGGCTAGTAAGCTGATAAGTGGCCAATATGAATAAACGAAGTAAAAGTAGGCCCAGGTGGGAAAGAGTAATCCCTCTCATAGAGGGATGGCAGGAAACACTGCTGTAAACCTTCCCTCAATCTGGAACACATTACCCACACCGTGATGTGAATCCCAGCCCCAGACATTGCAGGTCACGTGTCCATAACGGACCTCGTCATACCTGCAAGCGTAACTGAGTAACAATTAGTTAATGTTTATTAATATATAATGTACTGTATAAAGTAGATCGTGCATAATGTGGATATATAAAACTTTTGTGAATCTCTTTATTTTATTTGCTGGTCTTTATGGTAAACTACTATCATTTACGGCAATGTTAATGATCTGCTTGACCTAACGTATTGCAAACATCATACCTTGTATTATTGAGACTTCAGTAATGAATTTCCCATGAGAAGTGCTTGTAATATTTGCACCTTGGCCTGCTTTTGTCATGAACCAAGTAACAGTTAAATCTGAAGGACAGCGTTGCGTGGTGACTGCTGCCAACTGGGGTTAGGTGCTCCAGCTTGGCCACTATACCCTCCTCATTAGTTATGATGAGGTCGAGCGGTTTGGGTGTTTGCTCCCCTCTGTAGTGCGTCGGATCTATAAAATGTTGGAATAGGAAATTGTATCCCAGAAGGTCATTTAGCATGGATTCATTTCTCCAGTCAATGTCACAATAGTTAAAGTCCTCCATGACAAGGAGGTGGCTAGGGTTGAGCACCGTTGCATTGTCTATTATGGCTCTTAAGTTCCTTTTGCTTAATAAGCTATAGTTGGGGATTTGTAGATAGACCCGACGATAAGTAAGTCCCTTCCCTTTAATTAAATTTTACACCACTTGGACTCTTCAAAAAAAAATCTCCCTGTACCCTCGTCTGGCTGGCTCCAAGGTCTTGCCTAGCATAGATAACCACACCTCTCTTGCTAGTTTTTGGAGAAAGGTTCGAAAATGAGTTGTTACGAACCACACCACCAATTGTCATGATCTACCTACCCAGCACTACGAACCACGCCATCTATTGTCCTGATCTACCTACCCAGCACCACGAGCAATGCCATCTAGGGACGAAACCTGAGTATGACTATTCTTAGTTACCACTCCTGGGTTTCCCTTCTCCATATCCTGGTTGTTGCGTCACCTCCTCAAAGTCTTCTTCGTCAGCTCCAGTTCGAGGAGAGTTCAGTTCACTCTGGGAAGTGACCACAGGATCACCTATCCTGGAAACCTACGGCACAGTGACTACCTACCGTCTTCTACAATACTCAGCCTTACTCGTCAGCCATCTCAGCTCCGCACTTAAGTATTTGTAATCTTATATTGTCTTCCCCACGTCCACTTCCTTCAAATTATTGTATGTTGTATAAATATGTATATACTGTTAATGTTTAGGTTAAGTATGGTTAAGGGTAAATTATAGAAAGCTGAATATTTTGTTAAGGAATTTATGGTACTTTATTATACACAACATAAACTCGCATCCTTTGTCTACCCTTTTATAGTCCGATTGTCTTTGTTTTTTTATTGTTGTTGCCTGTTGGGATCTGGGTAGACTTTTAACTATATTCTAAATCCCCAACTCGTAACAGAGTCATATCCGTCTATATTGAACACCCATTCCTCCAGGTCGATTCTCCTGTTCTTGTACAACATTTCTACAACTCCTACTGTATCGGGTTAATGTGCTTTCAGTAGTGTTTCAAACCCCTTTCTCTTATCCAGGAGCGTGTTAATATTAGTGTGCATGACTTTAACGTCGGAATTTGTCCTCGGTAACGCTACGGTCTCGGTATTGACTCCGCCCCCACCCCCGCCATTCCTAGCAACTGCCTTGTTTATTAAATCCCTTGTATTTTCTGGGGTGAGGTCAGGAAGTACATTGTTTACATGGCATTCACCTCCTCCTGGGTGGGAGGTAGAGCAGGTGGGGGGGTGTACTCCTCAACTCCTGGTTCTGTACTGGTGCATTGCCTACAATACTTTCCCCTTTTATACTTGTATAACCCACACACGTCCGTCCCTGTTCCTTATCGAATCCTCCCTCTTCTGCTTCAAGGACGTCAGGTGTTTCTTGTGCTGTTCCCTCTGCATTACCGTGCGACCTGGGTTTATGAAGATGCCCCGAAATGCCCCGCTCCTTGCTAAATATTTTGCATACTGAATAACTTCCTATTTCTTACCCCCTTTCACTAGTGTGATCCTGCCTTTGTCCTAGCCTCCTCACTTCATGGGGGGGGGGGGAAGCTGATAATTTCAGTGTCTCCTATAACAAATATCCTGAAAATTTATATCAACGTTTGTTTTCCTATTCTCCGCTTTCTCGCATATTTATTTATTTATTCATTTATTAATATTTTTACATTTATAAGTATACACGCATTTTATAGTGGAGTTGATAATTATACGTATAGTAATCTGGGTTATGTTAAGGTGAACCAAGGGGACAGACATAGTCAGGACCATTTTTTTCCCCCTTTACGGGCATTAGCCCACCCGGGCACTAGCCCACCCGGGCACAGGGCATTTTTAATGACCCACATCAAGGCCTGGGGGGGGGGGGGTCGAAAATATATTAAAAACATAATAATGATGATAATAATAATGATGATGATAATGTGTTGGTTCTTTTTTATGGACATATATCACACACAAGTATATATATTAGTTCTGGAACTAATAAGTGGCAGGGCTGAAGAAAACACTTTGTTGGTTTTTCTTTATTGTAGAAAGATATATTTTCACAGGTCCTTAGTTCAGTTGAGAGTATATTATACCTTCTCTGCTAAGGGAAGTGTCTTAGTGCATTTTTATAGGAGGACACTTAAGTGAGGTGTTCACTGGGTAACAAGTGATACGAGTCTGCCCGCTCTCTCCTGCTCAGGCTCAAGGAGGAGCGGGCGAGGTATTTGCATAAGTCCGCTTGACCTGTGGCTCAACCTCTGATGAAGTTACACACCTCAGCATGTATGACATGAACAACACTGAGTCATTGTTGAATAATTGGGTATTATACATTTGGGTGAATATTTATATAATACAAATGGTGCTGTTACAATAATAATAATAATAATAAAATTCATAGAGATAAATAACAATTATAATATAGTAAGTTTGTCAGACCAAACTAAGCCAGTCGCCAGTATCTATGAGATAATTGTTTGTCAAATGTGAGGATGCATTATCGCCTCAGGGACTATATTAGATACTGCACATGATATCAACATAAGAACATAAGAATGGAGGAAACTGCAGCCGGCCTATTGGCCAATACTGGGCAGTCCCATTTACACCCAACCCCTAATGCTCATATAAACATCCAACCTATGTTTGAAGCTATCCGGTGTATGCGAGTTAATGATGATATTTGGTAACTTGTTCCATTCATCCACTACTCTGTTTCCAAACCAGTGTTTACCTATTACGCGCCGAAATCTAAATTTGTCTGATTTAAAACCATTGTTACGAGTTCACTCCTGGTTGGATAGTTTGAGTCCCTTTGTAATGTCCCCTTTCTTTAGCCCTGACTTCCATTTATACACCTCTATCAGGTCGCCCCTCGCTCTACATCTCTCAAGGGAGTGCAAATTAAGATGCTTTAACCTGTCTCTGTACTCAAGGTTCCTAATGCCCGGTATTAGTCTTGTCATTCTCCTCTGGATTCTTTCCAAGGATTCTATATCCATTCTGTAATACGGTGACCAGAACTGAACTGCGTAATCCAGGTGAGTTCTCACAAGCACGAGATATAGTTTTAGGATGACCTCGCTAGTCTTGTAATTAACACTCCTTTGTATGAACTCAAGTACTTTATTAGCCTTGTTACGAGCAAAAACACATTGTTTACTTGGCTTAAGATTCCTACTTATCATTACTCCTAAATCTCTCTCGCAGTCGGATTTCACAATGGCATCGTTGTTCATCTGGTAACTGGTTTCCCTGTTTACATCTCCTATACTGAGTACTTTACATTTGTCCACATTGAATTTCATCTGCCATTTTTCAGACCATTCGAAAAATTTGTTCAGATCTTCCTGTAGTTTTGCGGAGTCCACGTCAGATTTAATTACACGTCCTATTTTAGTGTCATCAGCAAATTTACTTATGTTGCTGTCTATACCGATATCTATGTCGTTTATGTATGTACTAAATAATAATGGTCCAAGTACTGAGCCTTGGGGAAATCCACTAGTGACGTTGCTCCAATGGGATTCAGTGCCGTTAATGCTCACTCGCTGTTTCCTGTCCTGTGACCACGCCCTAATCCATTTTAGAATATTACCTTTAATGCCGTGTGCTTCTACCTTTCTTATTTGTCTTTCGTGGGGAACTCTGTTGAAGGCTTTGCTAAAGTCGAGATATACCACATCATAATTGTGCCCATCGTCCACCGATTCGAAAACTGATGAAAAGAATGTTAATAGATTAGTTAGACATGAACGCCCGCTTGTGAAGCCATACTGAGAATCATTGATCAATTTGTGCTTCTCAGGTGGTTTCGAATAGAGTTTGAAATGATTCCTTCCAGTAATTTGCCTACAATTGATGTTAGACTGATTGGAAGTAGTTAGAAGATAATGATCTATCCCCCTTCTTGAAAATCGGTATTGCATTCGCTATCCTCCAGGATTCTGGTACTACACCTGATTTTAAGGACATTTTAAACAACTTTGCTAAGGGCATACTTAGCTCTTCCTTACATTCCTTTAATACTCTGGCAAATATCTCATTGGGACCAGGTGACTTATTAGGCTTTAGTTTGTCTATTTGCTTACTAACATTGTTACTAGTCACTACTATCTCGCTTAATTTGTTTTATTCACTATCTCTGAATAGAGCTGGTGCCTCCAGTATCATGTTTAAATTTTCGGTGGTGAAAACTGTTGAAAAATATTTATTTTGATTATTGCTCATTTCTCCGTCGTTAACAGTTAGCTCGCCGGTATCTGACTGTATTGGCCCAATCTTTTCTCGTGTTTTAGTTTGATACATTTGATGGAATCCCTTGGGGGTTTGTCTTCGCCTCCCTTGCTATCCTCAGCTCATTATTCCTCTTTGCTTTACTTATCTCGGTCTTAACCCTACTGGCCAATACCTTATAATAATCCCGGAGGTAAATTTCGCCACGATTTATCCTCCTACCTATAGCCTTCGTTTGACCAATAATGTTCTTTAAATAATTATTTATCCATTTAGGGTCATTGTCGTTTGATCTGAGTTTTTTGTATGGTATGTTCTGCCTTTGTGCATTAACTCATTTAAATTGTTGTGGAACTCGGCAACCTCAGATCTTGTTATGAGGTTGGTTTCAACCGTCGGGTCCATGTAGTTCACCCCCAAGCGTGATGCCCCTTCTCTCAACTGCCTCTTCAAACTATCAAAGTTTGCCCTTCTGAAATCTGGGACTTTTGTGGAATTTTCCTTACGGCTGCCCTGAAAATCTAACTGGAATCTAATTTCTTTGTGATCGCTGTTTGCAAGTTCGTTCCCTACCTCGACATTACTAATGAGGTTTTCTCTGTTCGACAGAACTAAATCGAGTATATTAATACCCCGGGTGGGTTCGGTTATATGTTGACTTAGGAAACAGTCCTGGATCGTTTCAAGAAAATCCTCTGATTCTGAGTTACCCTACTGTGCAGACTTTGTTGTGTATGGAAGCCCTGCGCATTTCATCCCAGATAAGTCGCTCATTGACTTTATCAAGATTGGGAGGTCTATATATTACTCCTGTGATTAATTTATCCCTACCGTCGATTAATTCTATCCAAATTGTTTCTGTAATCCGCTCAGTTTTTATTTCCTTATTTATTTCACACTTCAGATTATCCCTGACATAGCTTGCTACTCCTCCTCCTTTCCTAAACTGCCTATCGGTATGGAATAATTTGTAACCTGCAATTTGGTATTCGACAGGTAACTCACGTGAGTCTAGGTTGATCCATGTTTCAGTGAATGCTATTATATCGATTTTTTCGGTACATACCAAGGCCCTAATATCATCCATTTTGTTTCTCATGCTTCTACTGTTCGCGTAGTAGACATTTAAGTTAGTCGTGTTCTGAGTCCTCCCTTTGCCTCGTTTAGGTTTTAACTCCTTGCCTAATTTAGTTTTGTCATCATTCCTAACACTATTTCCCTGTAACCTTTCACTTTGTTTACCCGCTCCCACTGCAGTCTCCTCCACTCCCATGCTCACATGTTCTCCTAGCAGTTTAAAGACTTCGACATCTTTTGGACTGCCCTTTCGAGAGTCCCAGCCAGGGTTGCTACTCCATCCCTAGACAGATGCACCCCATCCCTATCATAAAGGTCCCTTCTGCCGTAGAAGTTGTCCCAGTTGTCAATGAATGGGACTGATGTTGACTTGCAATATCTGTCAAGATGGCCGTTGACACCAACTGCCCTTGACAACCATTCATTTCCAACTCTCCTTCTAGGCAGGTTACCACATATGATAGGGACCCCTCCCTTAGACCTAACACGTTCTATAGCTGTCTTGAACTTATCAAGAAGCTCCTCACTCCTACACCGGCCAATATCATTGCCTCCTGCACTATATCCCCCACCCCTGCTCATGGCAAACACACCCTCATCCTATTTTTATCTTTACCGCAAAAAGCTCTGTCCATGTACCATACCTGTGAGTCGCCAACAATCAAGATTTTCTTACCTTCCTTGTCAGCCCTGTCCCTGACTATACTAACGTCCAATTCATCTATCAAAGGACTGAAAGAGTTGGTACACTTAGCTGCTGTTGTCGTTGTTGTCGTATCCTTGGTGTGTTTTTTCACTACTAGTTTGGTCGTCCCTCTCCTCACAACCTTCCATTCGCCTGAATTTTCGTCATTCACCGGCTCTCCTTGCCTCGTTTCTTCCTTCATCCTCGCTATCTCTTCTTTTAATTTCAAGATATCTTCCTTGGCCCTCTCCAACTCGGCCCTCAGAAGGACACAGCCCTGTTCACAAGTAGCACTTGCCATTACTGACAATTTATCCCCGGGAGGTAAGATGCTGTGACGTTTCCTCTAGCGAGGTCAGAGGACAACTGTCTATATGTGTCATCAGTTCTCTGTCATGGAAGCTTTTATCTTGGCGGGAGTGTAATGATTGTTTATCAGACCACAGCTTACAGCCCAGAGAAAGACAACACACATAACAGTAAGTAGATAAGCAGGGGTACACCCTAAGTTGACACACCCTACAGTGACAGTAAGACCTGACCCAGGAGAGGTCACGGCCACAAGGTACCTGAGTTAACCCGTTATGGCCGTGTTAAAGAAACTACACTTGGCCAAGATCCACCTGGGTGGTAATAATTAGGAAGTATTACCGACCGGTGTTCCATGACAAGTGATATGACCGCACACCTGATCAAACACAGCTGTCCAGACCTGCCCTTGTCCTACAACTAATAAATTCTTCCTCTATCTTCCATAAGAGTTTTCACTCGTTACAATATTAAAGAAAATATTGATAATACTAATTAAAAAAAATAATGATAAAAATAAAAAGCAATAAATAAATACAAGAATTAAAAAAAAACAATATATGTATGCTATGTTGTCAAAGTAAGAGAAACAATTGAGACCCTGCAATTGTGTGCAAATGAGGCAGCAAGTCAGATCATCAACCTGGGACTTGGTCACATATGGCAGCAGGGTCAACCATTAGACAACACATTATGCTTCCAATATCTTCCCAGGCAGAAGTACCTCCCTGTTTGACAGCTGTTTGATATAATGGTTTTGGTGGTACAATAAAAGGAAAAGTACAAAGTAAGTGTTAAAAAAAGTATTAATACGTGAGCAATAAATATTTTTTAAGAGATAATTTAAAGAAGGGAGCGTTGTCTCTGCTGGGATGGGTGGGGGTAATTTGTTCCACACCTTCACACGGTGATATTTTTGGAGGTCTGGGACATGTATGTATTGAGGTAGAACACGCGTTTATAGACTTAAGTTATCAAAATGTTGTTTTTAAAGCATCAGTAGGAACCAGCATAGTCGGTTCCATCACACATGAAGATAAAATACCCGCTGCAATTCCATTGTTACCTGATCATTCCACTGTTACGACCCTCTTCCTTTCACCACTTACCCAGCTTCCTCCACCAGTTATCAGCGGTCAGGGTCATATGTACAGAAGTAGTAGATATCTCACAAGAGTTGTCGAATTACCGCTGGCTGTCCCACCAGTCTCCGGTAACTTCCCGATGATCGGTATCAGTGTACAGACAGACAAGAGGCAGGAAAGTTTCCACCAGGTCAGACACACTTGTGCACTGTAGTCTACTTTAATAATCACTAATTCTTCACAGCACTGTTAACAGGGTAATGTCTTCACAGCTGGACTTATCACTTCCAATATATAGTCAGCACATTACCAGTGTACAACTCCTTAGTGTTTTAACTTTATATTGTTCACTACAATCCCACAATACTTGCCCAACAATAATCTTCAGTTGTTCTGCTGGGCTTATTCTTTACACTTTGAACAGAAGCAATCGAATAACTTCTAGCCTGCTCGCTGGTGTTTATATATGCCTCGTCAGATGCTTCTCGAACATTCTAGAATCACCCAGAGACGCCGGGGAGATTCTAGAACGTTCTTCTCTGATCGAAGCTTACAATAATAATTAAATAAAAAAAAATGATGCAGTACATTCTAGAATATTCTTACATAATTAACACTCCAATATATACACGAAAATTTCACTGCATTTACCCAAAATAACTGCTGCATGGGACAGAAAACAATCAAAATACTGAGTTTACAAAATTATAAAAGGAAACTATGCCTCGGCATAACACTACCCCCTTCCTAATCCTTGTGTCGTCCTGACACACTCATTCACTAAGTACTTGATAATCCTGAAACTTGGTAGGTCTCCTCTTCTTCCGCTGCTGCCGCCGACGTACTGGGATGTCTTCAGAGTCCTCCCCTGACGCAGCAACCTCAGTCACATCCTCAGATTGGTCCCTCTCCTGTCACGTCCAATTCCGCTAAGAGGGAACAGTGCTCCTTTTCCTGGTCCATGGTCGGGTTTCCTGGTTCTGTACGGTCCTGAGTTCTTCCAGGATCTCCGGTCTGGTCCTCGTCGGTGGTAGGCGGCTGCTCCACAGAGTCTTCCCAGGTGTACTGCCCTGGCCCATGATACTGCCACAGACGATTGACGTGGACTACCACTGACTGAGCCTTCCTTCTTCCCTTGATCCGGTAGGTCACATCTGAAAGGCGTTCCACTACAGTGTATGGTCCTTCCCATGGACTCTGTAACTTCGGTGACTGACCCTTCTTCAGCACAGGGTTATACAGCCAGACCTTATACACCGTCCTTGTAACAGACCTGGCTTGCTTTGATGATAATAATCATTGTTGCGCTTCATCACTTCACCCGAGAACCCCACAGTTCCTCGAACTTGATGGTGGACCTCCTTCAACCTTTCTTGGGAGTCTTTTGGCGTAACTGGTGGTTTCTTTAGGAAGTTCTTCGCCAGGTGGTCTTCCTGTCAGCAGGTCCACTGGCAGCCGCCGTTCGTGACCCAGCATCAGTTTTGCCGGTGTGTATCCAGATGACTCGTGGGCAGCTGACCGATATGCCATCAACAGAGCAGGCAGCTTCTGGTACCATTCTGTCTGCCCCTCAACACAGTACTTGGCCAGTTCTTGTCCCAAGGTCCAATTAAACTTTTGTAACATTCTGTCTGACTATGGCCGAAGTGGAGTGGTCCTAGTCTTTCTTATGCCCAACAGTTTACAACACTCGCTGAACACAGCTGACTCAAAATTTCTGCCCTGGTCCGAGTGCAACTCGTGAGGCACACCAAACCAGCAGAAGAACTGGCCCACCAGCACTCTGGCAACAGTTGTGGCTTCCCGATTTGGGATGGCATCAGCTTCTGGCCACTTAGTGAAGTAATCCATGGCCACACAGATGTATCTACTCCCGTCTGCAGTGAGTGGCAAAGGTCCACTGCTACCCTCTCCATTGGTGCACCTGCATGGTACAACAGCAGTGGGGCACGTGTGTGTAGCTTTGGTCCCTTCTTGGCGCAGTAGACATCGCACGACCGGCACCATTCTTCCACATCCTTCCTCATGTCGACCCAGAAAACCTTTGCCACAGGTGACTCAAGGTCTTTTTCACTCCCAGATGTCCACTGGTTGGATTGTTGAGCATCTCCTTCAGGATCTCTGACCTCATCTTCCGGGGAAGTACTGTTGAGGCCATCGGTAGTCACCCATTGGCGCTGCAACAGACCACCCTTCAGCCGAAGAGCATCCCACTGAGCCCGGTAGTTTTAGTCGTAGGACTTGCTCCAGAGATCGTCTCCCAGGCTGGCCGCACTCAGCTCTGGCTCGACCACTGGTCACAGGCCTTGGTCTTCCAGCTGCAGCTTCTCAAGGTCTTCCCAGCAACGGCTGGATCCTCCTCCACTTTAGTGCAACTACACTTCTTGGAAAGTGCCTCTCTCCTGCAACACTGCTGATAATTGGAATCACACGGTCGCCGGCTCAGACTGTCAGCATTCCCATGTATCTGCCCAGGCCTGTACTGGGTGGTATAATTGTGCTGACTCAGCTTCCCAGTCCACTGTGCCAGATGTCCTTCAGGATTCTTCAGGGTCTTAAGCCACCTCAGTGCTGCGTGGTCAGTCAGGATGGTGAAGCTTGATTCATACAGGTAAGGATGGAAAAAGTCTGAACTCCTTATCACAGTCAAGATTCCCTTCCTAGTAACACAATAATTTATCTCTGTTGGGCTTAACTTCTTGCTGTAGTATGCCACTACGTACTTGATGTCATCCTTTTTCTGGGACAGCACCCCACCGATGCCATCATCACTAGCATCACAGTCCAAGATGAATGGTTGAGTTGGGTCCGGATAAGGGAGCACCGGAGAGCTGACCAAGGCATCCTTTAGCTGGTCGAAGGAGCCTTGACTCTCAGTCGTCCACACAAACTTCTACCCCTTCTTAGTTAGCTTGAGCAACGGTGCTGCGATCGTGGCGAAGTTCATCACAAATCGACGGTAGTAGGTACAAAGGCCAAGGAAACTACGCAGCTCCCTTATACAAGTTGGCACTGGGCAGTTTCTCACCGCCGCCACCTTCTATGGGTCTGTTTGTACTCCGTCTTCACTTACTATATGTCCCAGATATTGAGCTTCATTCTGGAACAAGTAACATTTCTTTGGGCCCGGCTTATGGTGTGCAGCCCGGAACCGGTCAAACACTTCCGATAGCCTCCCAGGTTCTTGCTCGAAAGTTTTGCCAAAGACAATCACGTCGTCCAGATTTATGTGGGCAGTCTTCCAGTGCAAGCCTTCTAAAATCCTTTCCATGAGGCCTTCGAAGGTAGCTGGTGCATTGCACAGACCGAATGGCGTAACTTGAACTGCCACAGCCCTTGTCCATATGAAAATACTGTCTTTTCCTTGTCTTCCTCGGTGATCTTCACCTGATGATACCCAGACTTCAAGTCGAGTGTTGAGAACCTCTTGGCGCCTGTCAGAGCACCCAGTGTGTCATCGATTCTTGGCAAAGGATAGAAGTTCTTCGCCGTCACGTCATTAAGGGCGCGGTAGTCCACACAGCACCGAAGTGAGCCATCCTTCTTCCTCACTAGGACGAATCCTGACGCCCACGGACTGCTGGACTTTTCGACCAGACCTTGGTGAATAAGATCCCCATCAGTCTTCTCCATAACCTGGTGACGAGCTGGTGCTATCCTCCGAGGCGGTTGTTTGATCGGGCGATGATCCCCAGCGTCGATGTGTTGCTGTACCAGGTCTGTCCAGCCCAGGTCTAGATTCCCTGCAGAGCAGTCGTCCGTATACTTCAACAACAACAACTTTCCCAGTTGTATCACTTGAGCCTCATCCAGGCACTGGGAGGTCCTGGCAAACAAGTCCTAAAAATGGTCGGGCAGACCATTCTTCTGCTGGAGCACGGTCCTCTTGCAGGTCCTGGGCTGCTTCTCCTGGTCGACCTTTGGCACAGTCCAACTGCCACTCATTGCTGTATTCTCCTTGGCCGGAGAGAGAAGTTGGCCACAATTACAGGTACCTCCTCTGCAGATGGGTCGACTAAAGTTCTCCCCACCATCACTCCATCTTTGACTCCACACTGCTCGTCAGGCTCCACCACTCCCAGACGGGTATGTAAGGCACCGTTCACCTTGCACGGCAACAGCACCTCTGATGTTGGGGGAATAACTACTGACCGCCTAGCTGTAACCTTAACACTGGCATGCTTCACAGTCCTCAGCGGTACCCACTTTCCTTTAATATTCAACTGTATTGAGCCAAGGTCCAGTTGACACTGTGAGGTAGGAGGTAGTCCAGGCCCAGGATGCAAGGGTCTTCTTTATCCACTCCATAAACCTGTAGGGTTTCTTCTTCCCCTCCTAGCTTGATGCTGATATCCACTGTTCCCTTTAGCACTGTGCAGTGTCCAGTTATCCCACACAGCTGCTGCGACGTCTCAGGTAGTGTTTAATGACTACCCACGTCTGGCCTCACAAAAGTCTGCTCCGAGGCTGTGTTGATCACCACCGGACACCTTACGCCATCTATCATACCTTCAACCTGGACACTGCTTACAGTGGCTCGGTTGCATTTCATAAATATTGGGGCTCTGGTGAGACAGGCTGGTCGTTGCCCCTCAGCACCAGCCATCTTTAGTTTCCCGTCTTGGAATTATGTGGTCACTTACTCTTGAAGTGTCCATCTTCTCCACACGTCCAACATCCTCTCTTCTCCATGTTCTTCCCGGTATTGCCCTTCTCTCGCTCTCGTTTCCGCTTGTAACAGTCCTCATGTTTATGCTTAATCTTATTTTGCGATACCAGCAGGTTCCTTTAAATCTCTCCGTCTCTTGAACTTGGCCCTTTCGTGCTTTAAACCCCGAGCTAGACTCCGCCCTGAAGCTTGGTAAACTTGATCTCACAGAAGATTCAAACTCCAGGGCTCTAGCTAAACATTCCTGTAGAGTTACATGTTGGGACCGCCGCTTCACCTGAATCTTGAGCTGCGTGCTGTCTAATGCGTCCACAAACTGGTCCATCAACAACACGACTAACAGATCAGGTGATGCTCCAGGGTACGCCCTATGAGCCCTAATTTCCTGGTCTTGAGCAAGCTGTTGCAGTGTTTCACCTCGGTTTCGGGTTACATAATCTGGCCCTGTAAACCTCATTTTAGTGCTTGGTTCCATAACTTTGTTCCAGTACCTTTACCAGTGACATTCAACTTGTCTTGTCAACTGGCAGAAAACCTCCATAGCTGCGCCCTTAAGACTCGTGGTTAATTGCACTGCACACTGCTTGTCGTCCCACCCATTTTGTTCAGCCAGTAACTCAAACTGTGCCTGGTATGCTTCCCAGGAGACCTTGCCGTCGAATTTCTGTGGTTTGGTCTTCACTGGCTTTCTTGGATAGTTCCCCACTTCACTTGACGTAGCTCGGGGTCTGAACTGAGGAGCTCTGTAATTTAGCTCAACACTTCCTTTTTCTACTGCTCATCATATTTTCCAGAATTTTCAACACTATTCATTCCCCTCGGAGCGTGCATAAACGATGTTTCACGCACACCGTCACAATTATAGGAGTCACTGGATCTTGGCTGATATCCTGCTGTTAGACAATTCTAAAGAACTTCCATCTTGCTATTGAGTTTCTGTTGCTCACTGTTCACCACTGTTAGCGCCTCTCGTACCTCTGTGATCTCACCACTCACTTATTGTTTTTACCGTTTCTATTTCCCCACTTCAACTTGCACCTCATGAAATACATCACTGGCAGAGCTTCATCCCGTTTATGAATTTCGATCTCTTCCTGTAGTTGCTGCTTTTGTTCTTCTCTCTTCCTGCAGTTGTTCTTAAATTTTCACTTGCAGAAGCATATTTCATTATTTCTGCTCTTCTCATTGTTCTTGGAGTAGTTGTTTCTGTTCTCATTATTTCTGCAGTGATTTTGTTCTGTTCTCGTTGCGATTGTAAGAATTGCATCAGGTCAACCATGGAAATCCCCCCTTGCTAGGCCTGGTTTCTGGTCTGGTCTGGACCTTCAATCTTGACTGATATCTCACTGCTAGGCTATTCCTACTCCTGACACCAGTATTACGACCCTCCTCCTTTCACCACTTACCCAGCTTCCACCACCAGTTATCAGCGGTCAGGGTCATATGTACAGAAGCAGTAGATATCTTACAAGAGTTGTCGAATTACCACTGGTAATTTTCCGACGATCAGTATCAGTGTGCACTGTAGTCCTCTTTAATGGTTACTTATTCTTCACAACACTGTTCACAGGGTAATGTCTTCACTGCTGGACATTGAACATATAGTCAGCAAACTATCAGTGTACAACTCCTTAGTCTTTTCACTTTATTTAGATCACAACAATTCCACAATACTTGCACAACAATTATCTTCAGTTGTCCTACTAGGCTCGTTCTTTACACAATGAGCAAAAACAGTTGACTAACTGAGTCAGCTTGAACTGGCCACTTTGCCTTTAGGCTATTTCGGCCGAAGCAGTTTGTTTTTTGAGTCATTTTCTTTGGACTTCGCACGCTTCCACTTATACTGTACACAGTACAGTATATATCCCAGAGCACTCTAGCACAACCCAGAGACGCCTGGGTGGTTCAAGAACGTTCTGCTCTGATCGAGGCTTACAATAAGAAGTAAATCATAAAAAAGATGCCATGCATTCTAGAATATTCTTACATAAGTAATACATCAATACATACACGAGTCTCCCTAGACTTATCAAAATAACTGCTGCTTGGGACAGAAAATAATCAAAACACCAAGTTCACAAACATTATCATACCAAATTATGCCTCGACATAATAATAGTAACAATATTATTATCATTAATACAAAACTATTATTTAGGAGCAAATGTCAGTTTGCATCCTTGACTAGAATATCTTAAGCTAGTTAAATCATCAACTGCACTTTGGAAACTCCCCCTTGCAAAAAAAAACTTCAGACGTATGGGGTGGGAGTCCTGGGAATACATGAAACAACCTTGCCGCTCTACCAATATCTCGCCAAGTATATCCCTACTTGGTTTTTTTTTTTTTACGGGGAATAGCCCACCAGGTACAGGTCACTGACCCAACAGGGCCTGGGGGAAATGAGAGTAAATTTTAAATTAAAAGTAGAAAAGGTAAAGGTTATATTAATCTACACCGCGAAGATGCCAGACAACCAACTTTTTAAAGTGAGACATTACATGAGCATGGAAACACAGAAGAAAGGCAGTGACGTGTCCAGGACATTTTGGATGAGGTGACCAAGGTGGGGGGGGAGGGGGGGCAGGATATATAAGTGAACGCCAGGTGATAGAAATGCTTAGATACAGCGGTTCAATTAATTACTGCTTCAACTTAGGTTTTTACATCTTTCTATTGAAATAATTCATTCATCAATTTCAAAACTTACTGTATGACATTATCATTTCCATGTTTGAACTCAAGATGACTCTGCTGTAGGAGCACACAACACTAAGTGTCTGTTATAACTGTACAGTAAAACAGTACCAACTTAAACCTGTTGAAGAATAAAGATAACTCAAGATGACTCTGCTGTAGGAGCACACAACACTAAGTGTCTGCTGTAACTGTACAGTAAAACAGTACCAACTTAAACCTGTTGAAGAATAAAGATAACTCAAGATGACTCTGCTGTAGGAGCACACAACACTAAGTGTCTGCTATAACTGTACAGTAAAACAGTACCAACTTAAACCTGTTGAAGAATAAAGATAACTCAAGATGACTCTGCTGTAGGAGCACACAACACTAAGTGTCTGCTGTAACTGTACAGTAAAACAGTACCAACTTAAACCTGTTGAAGAATAAAGATAACTCAAGATGACTCTGCTGTAGGGCACACAACACTAAGTGTCTGCTGTAACTGTACAGTAAAACAGTACCAACTTAAACCTGTTGAAGAATAAAGATAACTCAAGATGACTCTGCTGAGGAGCACACAACACTAAGTGTCTGCTGTAACTGTACAGTAAACAGTACCAACTTAAACCTGTTGAAGAATAAAGATAACTCAAGATGACTCTGCTGTAGGAGCACACAACACTAAGTGTCTTACTACAACTGTACAGTAAACCAGTACCAACTAAACCTGTTGAAGAATAAAGATAACTCAAGATGACTCTGCTGTAGGAGCACACAACACTAAAGTGTCTGTAGTAACTGTACAGTAAAACAGTACCAACTTAAACCTGTTGAAGAATAAAGATAACTCAAGATGACTCTGTTGTAGGGCACACAACACTAAGTGTCTGCTATAACTGTACAGTAAAACAGTACCAACAAACCTGTTGAAGAATAAAGATAACTCAAGATGACTCTGCTGTAGGAGCACACAACACTAAGTGTCTGCTGTAACTGTACAGTAAACAGTACCAACTTAAACCTGTTGAAGAATAAAGATAACTCAAGATGACTCTATAGGGCACACAACACTAAGTGTCTGCTATAACTGTACAGTAAAACAGTACCAACTTAAACCTGTTGAAGAATAAAGATAACTCAAGATGACTCTGCTGTAGGAGCACACAACACTAAGTGTCTGCTGTAACTGTACAGTAAAACAGTACCAACTTAAACCTGTTGAAGAATAAAGATAACTCAAGATGACTCTGCTGTTCAGTTTTCCACCCATAATATTTTCAGGGAATAAAGAATGTATTTCAGTTATTCAAACAAGGCTGTTCTCAACCAGTAATGTCCAAATGAGGTCACGCCACAGTAACTTTAGAGTAGTGACGATACACGGTAAGGTGATAATCCACTTCACTCTCTTTATTGAATATATTATAAACGAAATATAAATTAAATTTCAGTAATATTATGAACATTGTTCAAAATCACACTGTAATACATGAGCTCAAAAAAGAACATAAAATCCACATAAAGTTCACAGCCACATCCCTTATATTGCAGAGCTACATAATGTACACCTTTAGAACAGCTGAATACACCTGTTCTCGTGCTGGATAGCGATTATTTTAATAAACTCGTCCATGTCTAATGACTTAGCTCTTCTAGCCTCAATGGTGAGAACACCCGGGTTACTGTCCGCCATAGTTGTGAGCAAACGGCTCTTTATGAGCTTAACAGCTGAGAAGCTGCGCTCACAGGCAGCGCTGCTTACTGGGAGGGCCAAGGCACAGGCGGAACAGTTCATTAAAGACCTCTTGGTAGGGCTCTAGGAACACCGTTACCTATAATACACTGGACAGCTTCTGCATTCCACTTTGAGTTTTCCTTTCCCAAATCCTCTTTGTTTGGTGCAGCTTATGGCTGAGATCTTCAACATCACACTCATAGATCTCTGCTAAGAGAAATACAGCTTCCTCCTCCACTTGCTCTTTGGGTTCAGGGCATGTATTCCTTTCATGATGTCACAATTTGGTTCAGAGAAGCGTCTCTACAACTCACAAACAATGGTGTCCTTGATGGGGTAGAATATCCTCCTGCTGAAGCTCTCCTTGTCAGCAACGTTACACTTATTGTGGATGTTACAATAGACCCACCCAGTCTGCAGTTGATTTTTGTGACCTCTTCTCAGCATTTTCAACAGCAACATTGCACTGATTAGCAGTGTCTACAATGCCTTTCCATAGCTCCTCAACAAATAACTCGTTCCTGTACTTCTGAATTGTATCCTGAAGTGCTTCAACCAAATCCACCTCCCTAGCTAGGTCAAGCGAAGGTGATTGTAGCATGTCCGATAGCAACTTAGTAGCCCCAAGGAGTTTTCTACAAGTTGCAAGAAGACCAATAAATGAGAGGACTATTTGTGTAAGGAAACCCTCGACCTTCTACAGATCTGTCTCCACTGTTTTCAAGGTCTGTCTCATGCAGAACACGTAATATAGCAGGCAATCTATCCACTAGATTCCTGCAAGCCAAACTACCTACAGGCCCACCTGGTGTACAGGCCAAGTACCTACAGGCCCACCTGGTGTACAGGCCAAGTACCTACAGGCCCACCTGGTGTACAACAGGCTAGCACCACAGGCCCACCTGGTGTACAGGCTGGCACCTACAGGCCCATCTGGTGTACAGGCCATGCCTACAGGCCCACCTGGTGTACAGGCCAAGTGCCTACAGGCCCACCTGGTGTACAGGCCACACCTACAGGCCCACCTGGTGTACAGGCCAGCACCCACAGGCCCACCTGGTGTACAGGCCAAGCACCCACAGGCCCACCTGGTACAGGCAAGTGCCTACAGGCCCACCTGGTGTACAGGCCAAGTACCCACAGGCCCACCTGGTGTGTACAGGCCATACCTACAGGCCCACCTGGTGTACAGGCCAGCACCCACAGGCCCACCTGGTGTACAGGCCAAGTGCCTACAGGCCCACCTGGTGTACACAGGCTGGCACCACAGGCCCACCTGGTGTACAGGCCAGCACCCACAGGCCCACCTGTACAGGCCAAGTACCTACAGGCCCACCTGGTGTACAGGCCAGTACCTACAGGCCCACCTGGTGTACAGGCTGGGCACCTACAGGCCCATCTGGTGTACAGGCCAAGTACAGGCCCACCTGGTGTACAGGCCAGCACCTACAGGCCCACCTGGTGTACAGGCCAAGTACCTACAGGCCCACCTGGTGTACAGGCCAAGCAATACACAGGCCCACCTGGTGTACAGGCCAAGTACCTACAGGCCCACCTGGTGTACAGGCCAAGGCACCCACAGGCCCACCTGGTGTGCACAGGCCAAGTGCCTACAGGCCCACCTGGTGTACAGGCCACACCTACAGGCCCACCTGGTGTACAGGCCAGTACCTACAGGCCCATCTGGTGTACAGGCCACACCCACAGGCCCATCTGGTGTACAGGCCAAGTACCTACAGGCCCACCTGGTGTACAGGCCACACCCACAGGCCCATCTGGTGTACAGGCCAGCACCCAGGCCCATCCTGGTGTACAGGCCAAGTACCCACAGGCCCACCTGGTGGCTCAGGCCAAGTACCCACAGGCCCATCTGGTGTACAGGCCACACCTACAGGCCCACCTGGTGTACAGGGCTACACCCACAGGCCCACCTGGTGTACAGGCCCAAGTACCTACAGGCCCACCTGGTGTACAGCCAAGTGCCTACAGGCCCATCTGGTGTACAGGCCAGTACCCACAGGCCCATCTGGTGTACAGGCCAAGTACCTACAGGCCCACCTGGTGTACAGGCCAAGTACCTACAGGCCCACCTGGTGTACAGGCCAAGTGCCTACAGGCCCACCTGGTGTACAGGCCAAGTGCCTACAGGCCCACCTGGTGTACAGGCCAGTACCTACAGGCCCACCTGGTACAGGCCAAGTACCTACAGGCCCACCTGGTGTACAGGCCAGCACCACAGGCCCACCTGGTGTACAGGCCACACCCACAGGCCCACACCGTGTACAGGCCAAGTACCACAGGCCCACCTGGTGTACAGGCCAAGGCACCTACAGGCCCACCTGGTGTACAGGCCAAGTACCCACAGGCCCACCTGGTGCCAGGCCAAGTACCCACAGGCCCACCTGGTGTACAGGCCAAGCACCAGGCCCATCTGGTACAGGCCAAGTACCTACAGGCCCATCTGGTGTACAGGCCAAGTACCTACAGGCCCATCTGGTGTACAGGCCAAGTGCCTACAGGCCCACCTGGTGTACAGGCCAAGTACCTACAGCCCACCTGGTGTACAGGCCAAGTACCCACAGGCCCACCTGGTGTACAGGCCGAGCACCCACAGGCCCATCTGGTGTACACACAGCACCCACAGGCCCACCTGGTGTACAGGCCAATGCCTACAGGCCCACCTGGTGTACAGGCCAAGTGCCCTACAGGCCCACCTGGTGTACAGGCCAAGTGCCTACAGGCCCACCTGGTGTACAGGCCAAGTACCCTACAGGCCCACCTGGTGTACAGGCCAAGTTACAGGCCCACCTGGTGTACAGGCCAGGGCACCTACAGGCCCATCTGGTGTACAGGCCAAAGTACCTACAGGCCCACCTGGTGTACAGGCCAATGCCTACAGGCCCACCTGGTGTACAGGCCAAGTGCCTACAGGCCCACCTGGTATACAGGCCAAGTGCCTACAGGCCCCTGGTGTAGGCCAGTACCCTACAGGCCCACCTGGTGTACAGGCCAGTGCCTACAGGCCCACCTGGTGTCACAGGCCACCCTACAGGCCCACCTGGTGTACAGGCCAAGTACCTACAGGCCCACCTGGTGTACAGGCCAAGTACTACAGGCCCACCTGGTGTACAGGCCAAGTACCTACAGGCCCATCTGGTGTACAGGCCAAGTACCTACTGGCCCACCTGGTGTACAGGCCAAGTACCTACAGGCCCACCTGGTGTACAGGCCAAGTACCTACAGGCCCACCTGGTGTACAGGCCAAGTATCTACAGGCCCATCTGGTGTACAGGCCAAGTACCTGACCCACCTGGTGTACAGGCCAAGTACCTACAGGCCCATCTGGTGTACAGGCCAAGTACCTACTGGCCCACCTGGTGTACAGGCCAAGTACCTACAGGCCCACCTGGTGTACAGGCCAAGTACCTACAGGCCCACCTGGTGTACAGGCCAAGTACCTACAGGCCCAGCTCGTGTCGCAAAGTTTTTGGGCTCACCTCCGTACATTTTCCTCTGAACATCCATCCACTTCTGGTGCACATAGTACCCTGACATGTACACGTAGAGCTTCTGAAGCAGTGAAAACAAAAACATTCAGCCTCAGGAACTAACTTCACAGTGTCAACTAGCACCAGGTTAAGGCAGTGTGTATTACAGTGTACATAGAAAGCATGTTTAGCTTCTGCCTTTATTCTGACTGTCACTCCAAAGTGTTTCCCACTCATTACTGCTGCCCCATCATAACCTTTTATTCCGGTTGTCACTCCAAAGTGTTTCCCACTCATTACTGCTGCCCCATCATAACCTTGACCAGGCAGAGGATGATCTTTTCTGTGAGCGCTTCAGCATCTTAGAGGATGGCTTGTTTGAATTCTAGGAAGCTTTCATGCACCGCTCCATTATAATAGTACCTAACTACAGCTGTTATTTTTTCTTTAGGTCTTTTGTTTCGTCAACAATAACAGAGAACACTTTACTTTCCTTTACTTCCTAACTTATACTGTAGTGTCACGCACCATATTTGCCAAACATTATAGAATTTCACTCTGTAATATATTGCTGGTATATTTAGCATTGCCACTGGCCTTCATTTTTTCCCTCCCACCGAGTCGTGCTTTGCAATCATTTCCAAAATTGTTAAAAAGTTTCCTTGTTTAAGTTGTCATCTGTCTCATAGTGGCCCCTTTGTGCAATATTTTGTATTGCCGTCAAGAGAAGTACTTCAGTCACCGTTTTAAGTATGTGAAATTTCTTGTACTTCTTATTTACTGAACAGTGTGGACCTCATAATCATTGCGCTGCGCTCGAAGTTGAGTTAATTAATTTGTTCACCGACCTATCACCGTACACATTTCACCAATTCTGAGTGGGAGGCCACTAGGGTGGCCAATCAGATTTCAGGGGGGCCGTGGCCACCCCAGGCCACCCCTTGGACATGCACTGCACCGTGGGCAAGACGTGTGTTACGAGCCCACGGCCTTGCCGGCAGTACACAGGATGCCAAATCCACCAAACATTACCCGTTAAAGTACCTGTAAAAGAGAGAGAGTGAAGTAATATTGTGGTGAAGAGAAAGGGAAGAAAGATTATCAACTAAAGGAGGAGAGTTAATAAGACGAAATGCCTTTGATTCCACCCTATCTAACAGTTGGACAGAAGAAGAGCCACCCCAGATATGAGAGCAGTACTCCAAGTTAGGACGAATGAATCCCTTATAAACTTGAAGCAACTGCTCAGGAGTGAAGTAGCTACGGCATCTGTACGGCATTCCCGGCTTTCGGGAGGCAGCTTTAGCTATATTAAGGATGTGTGGCTTCCTTGACATATTGGGAAATCTGTAGCACCACAGCAGTCGGCGGTCATCAATTTGTAGAGGGTCCAAAGGCTCCCTAAACGCCCTTACCAACAGAGTGCGCAGTCATGACCTAAAGCAATCAGTGGTAATACTGGAGGCTAATACCACGAGACATTGTTCAGTTTTTTCAACAGATGTTCTTATCATTATAGTAAGTACAAGTGATCGTGGGCACTTCGTGCCCGGTGGCGAGTCCGGTGGTACAGTTTACCGAGGTTGTTATAATCATGGTCGTTGTTGTTATAATCATGGTCGTGGTTGTTATAATCATGGTCGTGGTTGTTATAATCATAGTCGTGGTTATTAGGTACTGTAAGTATCTAGTATACTATAGGAAGGAATAGAATAAAGGTTAGAATAATTAGTTAAAGAAATATTCTCCATAAGGAGAGGTTAAAATCATAAAACAAAAACAAATTATTATGAATCACCGATGATCATTCCGAGATAAATTATATTATGAAGAGAAGTGACCTTGATTCTGGTTAGATTAGTCACCATCTGCTTAAGTCATCACCTGTGTTAAGTCATCATAGTCATCATCTACATTAGTCAGTTTTAGGCCCATCTCACATGACTGACCAACCATGGATGTTCTTTCCGTGCGAGGGTGTTAGTTTTCAATGCGTCTTATTATTTACGCTGGTGGATGTAAGACCTCCTACCCTCACTGACGCAGCTGTGGTCAATTTGGTGTTATTCTTGTTTATAAATGCCTTCTAATCTGTCTCAAGTCTATCCGTCCTGTCTATTGCCATCCCAACTGTCTGTTCGTCTGCGTGGTGTTTGAATGTAAGCCCGTCTGTACTAATGTGAACCAGTCAGTCAGCTGTCTGTCTGTCATGTTAGTTGCCATATTGTCTATTTGTGCATGTATGAATCTGTCTATTTTTGTCAACCTCCTGTCTGTTTCGCTGTCTATATTCACCCTGTGTCTATTGTAGTCATCTTCTCCATGCATTCCTGTTATTATCTTTTTATCTCTTCTCCTTTTCCATGAGCCACAGGAATAAGTATACACTGTCGCTGTAAGGTCGTCTGGTAACTGCACATCCAGATGCATGATGAAACTCAGCTCCCCCCCCCCACCTGTTATCTCGAACTATTTTCTGTTTCCCTTCTTTATTCTTTTATTTACTCATCTTCCTTCCTTTACTAATCCAAACAACATTAAAAAAAAAGTAGGCTAAGAAAAAAGTGGGGGAGGAGGAGGGAGCGATACGATAACTGCAATCGTGGGCCGACAGCTACAGCGAATGAGGGTGCGCCAAGTCCGTATACTTGCATCATTTTTTATCGTAAATTTAATTGTTAACTAATGCCTTCCTAAAGAAACCTTCGACATGGGACCAGGTTTGTTCCACTCTACGAATTTTTTGCGATTTTTCCACCAAGTTTGATGAAAAACGATTGTGCCGTTTCGGCTGCCTAGAACAGACAAACAGACACACACACATACATTGGGATAGCGCTATAGTATATTAGATTTTAAAAGAGGCGACATGTAGAAGAACCTAATAGAACCTAACCTAACCAATAAAAGAAAACTGCCTAACCTTACCTAACTTCCTAACTGGGGGACGGACCCGCCATATTAAACAGAAACTACTTATTTTCATATCTGGTACCAATGAAAGCAACTTTGGTGAAGTGTCACGGTGTAATTTTATATTTTTTGTGGACGTGAGAGTGCACTCGGACCAAGTGAGTAAGTTTTAAGCAAACTGCGCAGACAAGAACATTCACCGACTCGGCAGATTTTTTGGAGGAGTACATGAAGTGAATAATTAATTTCTTCACGTATAAAGCATGTACACGGGCGGATCAAAGGGGGGTCCTGGTGGTAAGGACCCCCATTTTCGTCAGAAAATTCCAATCCTTTTGCTTTAATGCAGTATTGTACTCCTGCGATTTCATAAGAACATAAGAATGGAGGAAACTGCAGCGGACCTATTGGCCCATACTGGGCAGTCCCCTTTACACCCAACCCCTATTGCTCATATATCCATCCAACCTACAGTATGTTTGAAGCTATCCAGCGTGTTCGAGTTAATAATGATATTTGGTAACTTGTTCCACTCGTTCACTACTCTATTTCCAAACCATTGTTTACCTCTCTCGCGCCTAAATGTAAATATGTCTAATTTAAAACCATTGTTACGAGTTCGCTCCTGGTTGGATAGTTGAGTGCATTTGTAATGCCACCTTTGTTTAGCCCTGATTTACATATACACACCTCTATCATATCGCCCCTCATTCTACGTCTCTCGAGGGAGTGCAAATTAAGATGCTTTAACCTGTCTCTGTACTCAAGGTTCCTAATGCCCGGGATTAGTCTTGTCATTCTCCTCTGAATTCTTTAGAGAGATTCTATATCCATTTTGTAGCACGGTGACCAGAACTAAACTGCATAATCCAAGTCTGGTCTTGAAACAGCTCACACTCGGTGCCGTCACAACACTCTCTGGCAGGTTGTTCCAATAGTTCACAATTCTCACTCCGAAAATGTTTACAACTCATTATATATATATAGTGTGTATGGGGCGTCTGATGGCTGTAATAATTCCATCACTGACATACTTATGAGTTCTTGCACGTGGCTTTTCATTCTCCAATTGTCTTCCTTATGTTTTTTATTGTATCTGCGATCCAGTCCTGGGTGTTGTTTCATAATGCTTAGTGATATGCATACTGTACGTATTTCTTAGCTGTGAGCATAACATGTTGATGCTTCATGACCATCGATGCGTTGTTAATAGTGTAGGGTGGTTATCATCTCTTGTAAAGGTGTTGGGGTGACCTTGACCTTGACCATTGGCTTTGTTGAGTCTCATTTGAAGAAAAAAATTTCCCGTCGATCAAAAAAGATACCAGTCAGATCAGAAACAGGAGGATTTCAGTACAATGACTTAACCACTGTACGATGATTTAATCCCTTGAGTATGATAACTGAACTCCCTGAGTACGATGACTTAACCCCTTGAGTACGATGACTTAACCCCCGAGAACAATATCATTATACCAGAGGAGTTAAGTCATCGTACTCAAGGGATTCAGTCATCATACTCAGGGGGTTCAGTCATCATACTCAAGGGGTTAAGTCATCGTACGACCCTTAATGTAACAGCTACCAAAGAGGCCTGAAATACCCATTTGGAATTTTAAACATAGGAATATTACCGAGAGTTTCAAGACCTAGAAAAGATCGAAGAAGCAAGTGGTCAAGTCAAGATATAAATTTCGACAATAAAACCTTGATTATATGTCGTAAAGCTCATAGTCCGCCATTTAGAGAAGAATTGGATATATGAATGTCAAGACTGCCCACAATGCTATATGTACACGAGACCTTGTCCACCCACAGCGGTAGTCTCTCATTGTAAATTTGACGTCAATTTGGGTATTCTCTTCGGTTACATGGGCCAGATTGGCTTGCGCTTACATGACCTTTTAAGTTATAATATGCGAGCCTATGGGAAACTATTTTTGAGCAGCAAGTTAAGTGTGGAAGTTGTGACAGTCTAATGATGGCATTATTTAGGTTTTATGAAACTACGAATTTACCCGTGTGTGTGTGTGTGTGTTGAATTAAGTAGTTCAATACGTTCTCACTAGTTCGAGGAATTCTACACTCTCCGACTTCTGGGAATCGAGAGCCAAGAAAAATTCCCCTTTAAATAGAGTAATCCAAGTAACATAGGTGGTACAGGTCTTGTTATAAGTTTGAGATATATTTAGCTTTAACTAATTTCAAGATCAACGTAATATTTCTTCATATAATGCTATGGTATTAAGGAAAGGAATCACACTTTTTTTTATCCATTTATTATTCACGTGTGTATTATCAGTCGACTCCTGTATGTGTGGGATTGAATCAAGGGAGATAGAAACCCTAAGAAGGAGTAGAGAGAGGATAACGTGTGGATGATAACGGGAAAAAGCCGAACTAAGTAGCATTAGCACTACACACACACACTGTCCTCATCATGAATTGTTTATACTCATTGATTCCAACGCTTTATATCAATTCCCGATGCACATAATTTTTTTGCTTAACGACTGTATATATATGATAAGTGTGTCCATCTGTCATGATCACTCACTCGCACCTTCCGAACGCGGTGGTGAGGTCATGTTAAAATTATCTCGTCTCCGAACTCCTGACTAGATCAATTACAGTGTTTTTTTTATCTAATCAGTTTACTCATCGTAATTTTATTTTATTTAATTTAAGACAGTTTGCCAAGTACACTGATCTGTTGAATGATATACAGTAGGGTTTTAAATCCGAAAAGTTTGCACAGTAAAGGCGCATACCATTAATCACAGAGCAACATAAGAGGTCCAACAATTTGTTTATAGGTTTAGTAGTGTTGCCATTTTATGATGATCGCCTTTCATTAGTCTTACCCATGTCTCGTCAGGAGCTAATTATCTCTTTTGGTTTGGTGTGATTTGGCTCTTTTGCTTATACATGGATATTGCTATATTATACAACACAGCACAAATCATTTATTGAAAGTATGGACAAGAAATACCGCAGGGAACACGGAAAACCGTCTGGGTATGAGAGGTAGTGGGAGGTGACGCGTCATCCAAGTATTGAGCGGTTATGTTGCTTGGAGTCGACTGAGCTGTGAAGCCTGATAGTCATTCGCTCGTCAAATTTAGCTGAAATAAGCTGAGGGGAGCTAATCTTCAGGTGATACTTAAAATGCATTAATTTGATTTAAGAACTAGGATCTTTGAGCTAATTATATACAATATCCGTCATCTCTCTCCGCTTTAACTTCCTTTAGTCACTCCTTACATAATCTCGTTTATGGAATTCCTTACTCCTCACATTTTTCCATCAGCCTTCACCCAAGGGCGTCATATATCAGACATGTACCTCACTCTTTATAATTTAATAATAAACACACTGCTGTATATCAAGACAAACTGGTAAAAAAGAAATAAAATTAACGTCATATAAATGTTTCCACGATAAACATCATATTAGACCAATCCTTCGTTATTCACAAACATTCAATATATCCCCATAATAAACATTCTTTATATTGGAAAAATCCATCTGAATTACTTGTCTGAATTACAAATTGTGTTTACCGGGTCGATCACCAGGGAGAAAATGTTCACGGTTCGCGGGCGTCTAATGCTGACGTCACTACAGAAGGTTTTATTAAATTATTTTATACGTGTATTACTGTACAGCGGGTGTATATCCGCGATACTGTATTCACTTACTTGTTTTATTATTTCATACACTTACAAGTGAGACAGATAGACAGATAGATAGACTGACATAAATAGATAGATATATATAGACAAGTATATATGACAAGTACCGATATAGATTAACAAACAAAAGTCACTTTTATCAACCATCAGGAATATGCAATAAACAAATTATATAATAATAATTCCAGTAATTTTAATAATATTCAAGTGCACAGACAAGAACTTTATTTCATACGAACTAAACTTAAGCAAGGAGTGACAATCGAACAGTCAGGCAGTATAATAATGTTATGTCGAGGTTTTATTTGGTATTATAATGTTTGTAAACTTGGTGTTCTGATTATTTTCTATTCGAAGCAACAGTTATTTTGGCAAGGTTAGGGAGATTTTCTTGTATATATTGATGTATTATCCATATAAGAATTTTCTGGACTGTATTAAATCATTTTCTGCTATGATTTACTTCTTATTGTAAGTCTACAATCGCTAGAATGCGGCAGCGTGCGGCTGACTCACCTCGGCGAGGCAAGATCTTCTCTGCTCCCGAGGTACTACGTGAACCTGACCACGAGGCTGACCTGTGACCAGGCGAAGGTTGTAAGACTGTATCCAGTCATATGTCCTTCGCGCAAGCAACTAAACCTCTTTGTCCTAAGGAAGTTTTTTGACTCCTTAGGAATCAGGGGGTGACAAGTAGAAGTATGAGAAACAAAATGGATGATATTAGGGCCTTGGTATGTCTCGAAAAAATCGATATAATAGCATTCACTGAAACATGGATCAACCTAGACTCATGTGAGTTACCTGTCGAATACCAAATTGCGGATTACAAATTATTCCATACCGATAGGCAGTTTAGGAAAGGAGGCGGAGTAGCAATCTATGTCAGGGATAATCTGAAGTATGAAATAAATAAGGAAATAAAAACTGAGCGGAATACAGAAACAATTTGGTTAGAATTAATCGACAGTAGGGATAAATTAATCACAGGAGTAATATATAGACCTCCCAATCTTGATAAAGTCAATGAGCGACTTATCTGGGATGAAATGCGCAGGGCTTCCATACACAACAAAGTCTGTATAGTAGGCGACTTTAACCTTGGCCAAATAGATTGGACTGACCTTACGGGTAACTCAGAATCAGAGGATTTTCTTGAAACGATCCAGGACTGTTTCCGAAGTCAACATATAACCGAACCCACCCGGGGTAATAATATACTCGATTTAGTTCTGTCGAACAGAGAAAACCTCATTAGTAATGTCGAGGTATGGAATGAACTTGCAAACAGCAATCACAAAGAAATTAGATTCCAGTTAGATTTTCAGGGCAGCCGTAAGGAAAATTCCACAAAAGTGTAAATATAGTAAGTGTTTCAAGAAATATTAATACTTCGACAATAGATATTTTTTAAGAGATGATTTAAAGGAAGGGAGCGTAGTCTTTGCTCGGATGTGTGGGGGCAAGTTGTTCCACACCTTCACACCATGATATTTTATGGAGGTCTGGGACTGAGAGGAGCACATGGTGGGGGGGGTGGTCTTAGTAGCTCTGGGTGCCTTAAGTTGTATCTCTGATTATTCCGGAACTGGAAATAATTATTGTCAAGCAAGTGATTGATTGATTTGTAAACAAAAAGGTCACAGCAGTAGGTGTTAATATCTTCGAATTTTAAAAATTTCAAAAAAGCAAATTTTTTCGTTTGTGTGATCTGTTTTTTCAAGTAGGTCATTGTCCGTACAACTCTCTTTTGTGCAGTAACCAGAGATTGTGTTTTTGAAGAGCCAGAGGCCCCCCCATAGTGTGTGATAGTGTATCAGGTGTTGGTAAATAAGATCATGATATATTTCTTTCATTGCTGTGAGAGTGAGTGACTGTCGAGTGTGATACATGATACCGTGCTGTTTATTGATTTTACTGTGAATGGTTTGTATGTGGTTTCTCCAGTTAAGTTTCTCATCAACAATAACTCCAAGGAATTTAGTATTTTGTTCGCGTTTGAGGGCGATATTACCAAGGTACAGGGGTTCCAAGTCTGGGGGTTAGTTTTTCTTTCTGTGAAAGATCGTGTAGTGGGTTTTCTCAAGGTTTAAGGTCAGTTTATTACGTATTATCCAGGTCCCGACTTAAGTTAATTCAGTGTTCATAGTTCTCATCAAAGAATGGAGGTCTGAGTTGCTGGCATAGAGATTACTATCGTCTGCAAATAAGTTGTATTTTATGAGTGGGCTGGCGTGGACTATGTGGTTTATGTACAACAAAAACAGTACTGGACCGAGAATGGAACCTTGGGGGACTCCATACAAGATTGGCGAGGAGTCAGGTTGATGGTTATTATAGCAGACATACTGCTTCCTGTTGGACACATATGAGGTAAACCAATTGTGGGAGAGGCCCCTAACGCCGTAATATTCAAGCTTTGAAAGGAGGATGGTATGGTCGACAGTATCAAAAGCTTTAGAGAGGTCCAAGAATATACCGACTGTAAACTGACTATCATCAAAGGAATTTAAGATGTCATTAGTAAAGGATAGTAGAGCACTGCGACGGTGCCGCTTGTTCAAAATGACGGAAGCTCTCAGGAAAACAAAAAATCGCTGGTGGGACAGCCAGTGGTGATTCAACGACACTTGTGAGATATCTACTGCTTCTATTCATACGATCTTGGCATGAAAATGTGCTTCTGCAAGTGAAAATTTAAGAACAACTGCAGGAAGAGAGAAGAACAAAAGCAGCAACTACAGGAAGAGATCGACAAGAAAATTCATAAACGGGATGAAGCTCTGCAAGTGATGTATTTCATGAGGTGCAGGTTGAAGTGGGGAAATAGAAACGGTAAAAACAATAAGTGAGTGGTGAAATCACAGAGGTACGAGAGGAGCTAACAGTGGTGAACAGTGAGCTACAGAAACTCAATAGCAAGATGGAAGTTCTGGAGAATTGTCTAACAGCAGGATATCAGCCAAGATCCAGTGACTCCTATAATTGTGACGGTGTGCGTGAAACATCGTTTATGCACGCTCCGAGGGGAGTGAATAGTGTTGAAAATTCTGGAAAATATGATGAGCAGTAGAAAAAGGAAGTGTTGAGCTAAATTACAGAGCTCCTCAGTTCAGACCCCGAGCTACGTCAAGTGAAGTGGGGAACTATCCAGGAGTGCCAGTGAAGAACAAACCACAGAAATTCGACGGCAAGGTCTCCTGGGAAGCATACCAGGCACAGTTTGAGTTACTGGCTAAACAAAATGGGTGGGACGACAAGCAGTGTGCAGTACAATTAACCACGAGTCTTAAGGGCGCAGCTATGGAGGTTTTCAGCCAGTTGACAAGACAAGTTGAATGTCACTGGTAAGGGTACTGGAACAAAGTTATGGAACCAAGCACTAAAATGAGGTTTACAGGGCCAGATTCTGTAACCCGAAACCGAGGTGAAACACTGCAACAGCTTGCTCAAGACCGGGAAATTATGGCTCATAGGGCGTACCCTGGAGCATCACCTGATCTGTTAGTCGTGTTGTTGGTGGACCAGTTTGTGGACGCATTAGACAGCATGCAGCTCAAGATTCAGGTGAAGCGGCGGTCCTAACACGTTGCTCTACACTCTACAGGAATGTTTGGCTAGAGCCCTGGAGTTTGGATCTTACTTGTGGTTAAGTTTACCAAGCTTCATTACGGAGTCTATCTCCCGGTTTAAAGCACGAAAGGGCCAAATACAATTAACGGAGAGATTTAAAGGAACCTGCTGGTATTGTGAAAAGATTAGGCATAGACAGGAGGATTGTTACAAGCGGAAACGATAGCAAGAGAAGGACAATACAGAGAAGAACATGGAGAAGAGAGGATGTTGGACGTGTGGAGAAGATGGACACTTCAAGAGTAAGTGCCAATAGAATTCCAAGAGAAGGAAGGAAGAGCAGTCCACTAAGGCAGGAAACTAGAGAATGCTGGTGCTGAGGGACAACGGCCAGGCTTTCTCACCAGAGTCCCACTATTGAAAAAATGCAACCGAGCCACTGTAACCAGTGTCGAGGTTGAAGGTGAGATCAATGGCATAAGGTGTCTGGTGGTGATCAACACAGCCTCGGAGCAGACTTTTGTGAGGCCAGACGTGGTTAGTCATGAAACACTACCTGAGACGTTGCAACAGCTGTGTGGGATAACTGGACACTGCGCAGTACTAAAGGGACCAGTGGATATCAGCATCAAGCTAGAAGGGGAAGAAGAAACCCTACAGGTTTATGTAGTGGATAAAGAAGACCCTTGCATGCTGGGCCTGGACTACCTCCTACCTCGCAAGTTTCAACTGGACCTTGGCTCAATACAGTTGAATATTAAAGGAAAGTGGGTACCGCTGAGGACTGTGAAGCATGCCAGTGCTAAGGTTACAGCTAGGCGGTCAGCAGTTATTCCCCCAACATCAGAGGTGCTGTTGCTGTGCAAGGTGAACGGTGCCTTACATACCCGTCTGGGAGTGGTGGAGCCTGACGAGCAGTGTGGAGTCAAAGATGGAGTGATGGTGGGGAGAACTTTAGTCGACCCATCTGCAGAGGAGGTACCTGTAATTGTGGCCAACTTCTCTCTCCATATGACCCTTCGCTGCCCGCCAGATACAGGGAAAGTGCAGACGAACAGCGTCATGACCCATACATGGTTTTCACGACCTAACCAGAGCCTTCGACTCGATCAACAGGAAAGTCCTCTGGTGAACCCTCAGCCGTTTTGGTTGCCCACCTAAATTCATCCCCATTGTGGGTCAACTCCGCAATGGCTTGAACGGCAGTGTCCTGCACAATGGCACCCAGTCTGAGTTCTTGCCATCCAAACTGGGGTTAAACAAGGGTGTGTACTGGCACCAACTCTCTTTTCCATTTTCTTGGCTGCATTCCTTCCTCATGCCAGCGCCAATTTTGCCGGACATCGAGTATCGGATGAAGGGTCTTTTCAACATAAGATGACTCCAGGCAGGAGCAAAGGTGTCAGTAGCAACCATTTAATAATAATAATAATAATAATAAACGGTTTATTGAAAAAGTTTGCAGCCCGAAGGCTGAAAATATACATTGGACATAAATGACTTATTACATACATTGGTGGTTTAACGAAAGCCTTCATTAGAGAAAGGTGAAGGAACATATACAGTGAACATACAGATTAATGTTTACACACGTAGACCATGTGAGCTAAGGTGTTGAACAGCAGACACGTAGTGTAGTAACTCCCTCACAGATGGCATTATGAGGGGCATCGCGTGGAGTACTAGATCCCTCACAGATGGTGTTACGAAGGGCCTGATGATGTAGTAATTCCCTCACAGATGGTGTTATGAGGGGCCTGCTGATGTAGTAATTCCCTCACAGATGGTGTTATGAGGGGCCTGATGTGGTGTAGTACTTCCCTCACAGATGGTGTATGAGGGGCCTGATGATGTAGTAATTCCCTCACAGATGGTGTTATGAGGGGCCTGATGTGGTGTAGTACTTCCCTCACAGATGGTGTTATGAGGGGCCTGATGTGGTGCAGTAATTCCCTCACAGATGGTGTTATGAGGGGCTTGATGTGGTGTAGTAATTCCCTCACAGATGGTGTTATGAGGGGCATCACGTGGTGTAGTCATTCCCTCACAGATGGTGTTATGAGGAACTTCACATGATGCTGTAGCAACTCATTCACTATGCGGTGTCGTGCATAATGGGGACACCACGTGGTCCGTTGTCACAGGAATTCACTCACTCAAGTGGGTGAGGTGTGGTCCCAGGCCTCTCTATCGTGGAGTCTCAGGGGAATTATCATTGGGTACCTGGGACCTCACTGTGTGAAGGTTAGCTTGGCTCAGACTCAACTGCCGAGTTGTCTTTCACTGACTTAAGCACTGTTCACCACTATTCAACACTGGTTCCATTCCTTTCCCAAATGAAATAGTAACTTCTGGCGAGAACTTGTTGATATTCCGGTGGGGAGGAGGGTTCAGGGGAGGGAGTTGGTATGGGCCAACATAACAGTTGACGTGGCTGCTGCTGAGCAGCGCCAGGTACGTCTGACCCGTCTTGACCCGTCGGTGGTCAAGGATGAAGTGAACTTCAGTGTGCAGACGACCTCACCCTTGTCGGTCACACTGAATGCCACCTACAGAAGATCCTGAACACCTATGCAGATGCGTATGCACACTTCGGCTTTGAGGCGAATGTACGTAAGACTCAGATTCTCTTTCAGCCTGCCCCTGGTTCAGCCACACCTCCACCATCCATCCAGCTTAACGGTACTACCCTCTCTAATGTTACCCACTTTCAGTATCTCGGCTTCTACCTGTCCACCACCGTGGACATCGTTGAATATTTTCTGCATCGGCTCAGGTGTGCATCTCCTGACTTTGGCAGACTCTGTACCCTCGTGTTCAGGTGTAGCGAGCTGAAATCTATCTACAAAGTTACACGCATATTGAGCAGTGGTCCTTCCCACCCTGCAATATGGCAGTGAGACATGGGCCACATACAGGGGGCTCCTCAAGGCACTTGAAAACTTTCACCAACGTAGTCTACGTTCCATCCTCCGAGTTCACTGGGAAGACAAGAGAACAAATGCCAGTATTCTTGCTGACACCAACTGTAGGAGCATTGAGGCTACCATAATTCATGAACAACTAAGCTGGACTGGCCAAGTTACCCACATGGACGACAGTAGACTACCAAAGTTTCAAAAGGAGGCTAGATAGATTCATGGATGATAGAGAGTGATAGTAACTCTCGACAGGAGCTGCCATGCACAGGCCAACCGGCCTATTGCAGACTCCTTATTTTCTTATGTTCTTATGTTCTTAAAGCAGCTAGTTTACAGTCACCTATCGAATAGTAAACGTAACACAGGTGGGCAATTGAAAAGTTATAAGGATTGTCTTAAGACAAACCTGAAAAAGTGTCAAATCGACCCCCTCACCTGGGAGACGATTACTCCACACTGTAATGCTTGGAGAAGCACCACAGGATAATGTGTCAATAATTTCGAATTACCCCGACTGCAAACCGAGGCAGACAAGAACCAGCGCCGGAAAGACGCTTCCACCGCCCCTCCCGCACTAGATGTAACCCCCCACATGTGCAGCATCTGTGAACAACTCTGCTGGTCCCGCATTGGCCTCTTTAGTCTCCTCAAAACTCATCAACCTGGGTGACATCCTTAATAACTCAAATCATTGTATCATAGCTGGATGATCGGCATACACGATTCCTGGTGACTGCAATGTTGTAGTAGTAGTATTGAAGGTTTGGAGCAGGTTGAATAGTGGTGGCCTTTTGTTGAGCACGCGATAAACATTTAGCATTTGTTGCTTGATATTTTTCATGGTATTCTAATAGAATTTCTTTTTTATAAATTTCCACAAGGTATTTGTCCTGCCCGGAATAGCCTGTGTGAAGATCGTTGTTGTACCGAGTCTCTCGTAGTGTGTCAGGTATAGTTCCCTCACTCGTGTGTTTACAGGGACTAGTCAGGTTTTGTGCAGTGTGGCAGCGCTGTGTTGGATTATAAGAAACTCGCAATAGTAATTATACTGTAGAATCAAAGTAAAAAAAATATTAAGCTAAATATATAACTGTAAAGATTTGTGCAATATTTATAGGTTTAATAATAAATGTATTAAATAGGCTTATATTTAATGTATCTTTTGCCTAGTGGTGAAGTGACGTAAGAGGGCGCGGGGGGAGCAAGGTGGCCCTCAAGCTACAGTAACGGTGTTCGTCAATGATGAACTACTAACACTCAATTGAGGCATAAGTTTCTATCTATTATTTTCCTCGTCTGTTATATTATGCAGATAACATTCATACTGTTCATGTTCAACTTTGGTCACAGTGTGAACAAGAGGAGCTTTGAAGTTAATTGCAGTGATTATTGACAGGTGCTTGTTGCTCGCTAGAATAGTATACTATACTGTACTTTACTAATAGAGCAAATAAAGTTTGTGTTAATAATAAGAGTGCTTGCTCAGTATCCGAGGTGCATATAAGAACATAAGAAAATAAGGAGTCTGCAATAGGCCGGTTGGCCTGTGCATGGCAGCTCCTGTCGAGAGTTACTACCACTCTCTATCATCCATGAATCTATCTAGCCTCCTTTTGAAACTTTCCAGAGTTCCAGCACTTACTACAAAGTTGCTAAGCTTGTTCCACTCGTCCACCACCCTATTTGTGAACCAGTTCCTTCCTATCTCCCTCCTAAACCTAAACTTATCCAACTTGAATCCGTTGCTCCGAGTCCTATCCTGCTCGGATATTATAAGAACTTTATCTATATCCCCTTTATTGATTCCTTTCACCCACTTAAATACTTCTATCATATCATATCATATCATATCTCTCACGTCTGGTTGTGTAAGGATGGTCAACTGTAAATGATAATTACTTTTTTTCTAAGCACAATTAATTCCCTTTCTATAAGTTATATCTACCTCTATCTGTAAAGGAACCAAGGCCAAGTGAGGGGTGTGAACTGACTGATCTGACTGCGGTGGAGGAGACTTCAGGCTTCTGTCCACCACTTTTATTAAAATGGAAACATGTTGGCAACACTTGAGGCGCCAATACAACATTTCATATTGATTCGTCACGGGCAACAATGGGAGGTTTTGTTCTGATCTAGCATTTTGATGTATGCATTGTATCGTGGTGACGGATGGTGTATATAACAAATTTTCAATGTAATGCACAATGAATTATATAAGGTAATGTTCAATGACTACCGTACGACAGTTTATGTTCCATAGCGACCATATTTGTTGGATAGTTTGTGTTAGTGTTTGTTGGTGAGAATGTTGATATTTGTTGGATAGCCTTTGTTGGTGTTGGTTGGATAGGCTGCTGATGCTTGCTGGATACGGTATGTTGGTGTTGGTTAGATTGGCTGTGTTGATGTTTGTTGGATAGGCTGTTGTGGTGTATGTTGTATAGATTGTGTGTGTGTTTGTTGGATAGACCGTGTTGGTGAAGCTGTTGGTGTTTGGTGGAGCGTTACCAGCATTTGATTTCAAACATTTGTCGTTGTTGGCTTTGTTTTACAGCTGCGTTAGTGACGATTTTTTTATGAGAATGACTTTTTGTCAAGTATCCAGCTGGAGTAAACATGGGCGGAGGAACAGCAGAAGTACAAAACAGTTGCCAGGGCATCCAACACATCAGGTGACACAGCCAGGGGGCTACACCAACCTCACCACGTCCACCTTCTCCTTCTTCAGGTTGGTGGTTATGTCATCCAACTGGACAATGACACATCCTCGCCCAAGGTCGTTTATTGGGTCAGCTGAACCCAGTCCACCCAGGCGACACAGCAAAGCTGTCAAGACTTCGAATCGAGACATGGATGTGAGTACGGTATTGGTAGGTATTATTCATTTTATTAAGACTTACTGTAGTTGATATATGCTGTTCAAAATTCAGTGAGTTATGGACACTACAGCTGTCAGCTAAGGGACGAAACACCAAGGATGAGTCTAAACTGGGTACTGTACTATACTAAACTAACTCGCTACCTACAGTACAGTATGTACTGTGATTATTTCGCTGGAAGGAATAAGTATTTTCTGTAGACTGGTTACCAAATACTATATTATTAAAGGTCTTAGCTGCTGTTATCAGCCACCATGAGATATGTTTGTTATGTACTTACCTCCAGGAATACACAAGCATCACTGTGTGTATGAGGTTCAATTACTTGAATCTTATTACAATATTATTTGTAAAATATTCTACAGTAAATATGTTCCACAGTTTTTGATAAACTAGAAAGAGTTATCAGTGTAAGCAATATATGTTGTGTAATCAGACCTCTACTTGGTTATCTCGGGGGTTCCTAAGGGCTGGGTAGATGCAGCTAGTGTTACCATACCTGTCACACTCTAGATAGATGCCATGTATTTTCACAGTTACTCTATTATTCTCGTAGTACAGTGTTATAGTTTTAAGACGCTCTAGCCCCATAATTTTCTGCATGTTTTAAGTACATAACATAATGGACAACAATTTCTGCAGCTGGATTCCATCCGTGCACGTCGTGCTCGACTCAAAGCTCTCACTGCCTCTGTCAGACTTCCTCCTCTCACCCCGTCTGAAGCCTTGGGAACTCGCCGTTCTTCAATATTCAGTCCGTTACCTCACAGAAACTTACCATCAGGAGACAGACACCTGCAGCACAGACAAAAACCTGAGCTGACACAAACAGGAAGGACCTCTGCCACTTCGGTCCGTATACACTCTGGGACCATCCTGTTGCCCGAACTTACTCTGCCACCTATGACGTTAGTACTTTTCGTCTTTTGCAACTTACAGACTACAGTATTGCCCGGGCTGGTTGTGCATTGTTTTAACACCTGCAATTAATATGTGCTATAACATGTGGTACGTTTGTCACATTTCTGTTTACTTTCCCTACTCGCTACCTCAAGACATATGAACAATAGATATAGATAAATAACTGGACTGATTTTATTTACCTAGATCTTGTACTTTTGTTAAATCACTTGAAGATAAACTTATTTCACCTGATAACTAAACTTCCGAATGGCTACTAGGGGGTGGGGGGGTGGTTAGGTTAGTGTTTCATTTTACATAGTTACGCAGTTTATACTCTTAACCTTGTGTCTTTGGCAGGCCACACCATGACCCATTACCACAGATAGGCCAAACCAAGATGAAGTGGGAGGTGGAGGAGAAGAAGGGAGACGGCGATGACAGCCACTTAGATGATGCAAAGATAGACTCTCCACCTCCACCAACCTATGAAGATACACTCAAAGTAAGTCAGTGGGTGGAGAACATACCCCCGGAGGCCATGGTGGAGTTTTACCCATCTCTGAAGTCTCCAGACACTCGGGAGGTAAGAGACAAGGTGATGTTTACCTCAGAGAGTAGCGACTCTGCCTGGCCAGCCAAGAGGACGCTTGGAAGTACACTAGCCACAAAAAATTCTCGAACAGCTAAGCACGGAATATTTCAGAATGAGCACTATGATCCTTGTCATCTCAGAATTGTTGGCATGACTGGTTGTGAAGTGACTCAATATTTCATAATAATATATGTTGATCGTCTTTATAGTATTTACAGGCGAAAAGAAGTAATTTAATTTGCAATATAACTTCCTCAGAGAGCAATGTTGAGCGCTCGAGAACTTGTTGTGGTGAGTGTAGATGCTGTACATTACTCAGCTCTCACTCTGTAATAGTGGATTGATAGTGTGTGTGTGTGTTTATTGTTTGACGATACTTTACCCTAGGCAAGCGAAGATCGTTGAATCACATAAGTGTTTGATTTAAAAATAACATCATTGGAGAATATATAAACTGTTGAAATATGTTTTGTCATTTTTAAGCTTTTCAGAACCACTAAACGTAATAAAAATAAATATGTTTTGGGTCAATGTTTATTAATTTTGTTAACAAGAGTACATGTGAACATCCTTACATAAGAACATAAGAACATAAGAACATAAGAATGGAGGAAACTGCAGCGGGCCCATTGGCCCATACTGGGCAGTCCCGTTTACCCCCAACCCCTATTGCTCATATGAGCATCCAACCTATGTTTGAAGCAGTTCAGCGTATTTGAGTTAATGATGATATTTGGTAACTTGTTCCATTCATCCACTACTCTGTTTCCAAACCAGTGTTTACCTATTTCACGCCTAAATCTAAATTTGTCTGATTTAAAACCATTGTTACGAGTTCACTCCTGGTTGGATAGTTTGAGTACCTTTGTAATGTCCCCTTTGTTTAGCCCTGCCTTCCACTTATACACCTCTATCAGGTCGCCCCTCGCTCTACGTCTCTCAAGGGAGTGCAAATTAAGATGCTTTAACCTGTCTCTATACTCAAGGTTCCTAATGCCCGGGATTAGTCTTGTCATTCCCCTCTGAATTCTTTCCAAGGATTTTATATCCATTCTGTAATACGGTGACCAGAACTGAACTGCGTAATCCAGGTGTGGTCTCACAAGAGCAAGATACAGTTTTAGGATGACCTCACTGGTCTTGTAACTAACACTCCTTTGTATGAACCCAAGTACTTTATTAGCCTTGTTACGAGCAAAAACAAGTTGTTTACTTGGCTTAAGGTTCTTACTTATCATTACTCCTAAATCTCTCTCGCAGTCTGATTTCTCTATGGCATCGTTGTTCATCTGGTATCTGGTTTCCCTGTTTACATCTCCTATACTGAGTACTTTACATTTGTCCATGTTGAATTTCATCTGCCATTTTTCAGACCATTCGAAAAATTTTAGATCTTCCTGTAGTTTTGCTGAGTCCTCGTCAGATTTAATAACACGTCCTATTTTAGTGTCATCAGCAAATTTACTTATGTTGCTGTCTATGCCGATATCTATGTCGTTTATGTATATAATAAATAATAATGGCCCAAGTATTGAGCCTTGGGGAACTCCACTTGTGACGTTGCTCCAATGGGACTTAGTGCCGTTAATGCTCACTCGCTGTTTCCTGTCCTGTAACCACGCCCTAATCCATTTAAGGATGTTACCTTTGATGCTATGAGCTTCTACCTTTCTAGTTAGTCTTTCGTGGGGGACTCTGTCGAAGGCTTTGCTAAAGTCGGGATATACCACATCATAATTGTGCCCCTCGTCCACCGATTCGAAAACTGATGAAAAGAATGTTAATAGATTAGTTAGGCAAGAACGTCCGCTTGTGAAGCCATGCTGGGAATCATTGATCAATCTGTGCTTCTCCAGGTGATTTCGAATAGAGTTTGAAATGATTGCTTCGAGAGGTTAGCACTGTGATGGATGGCATTGCAAAAGCCAGTGAGTAAATTATGTTATCCCATGTTTTTGTTGTGATAATTGACTGATTATTTTCATCTGCTTGCTATCAGTCCCTGGTGCTACTATGACTAGGCTTACTAACACATATAATGTATTGAGTGGTGATTTTTTTTTTTCGATTTGCCCCCGAGGGGGCTAGTTTATTGGGCACCCCATTACATCCTGTGCAAGGTGAAGCGCAGATGCGTTTACAGCGCCCATCTGGGAAGTATGCAAAGTTCATACTTGCCTTTATGACTCGTGCATTAAGGGCGCAAAAGCCTGAAGGGTCATAGGTTTTGTCAAGTTACGTAGAGTGACAGAATGATGAGTGTGTGGGGGGAAAGTTCTCGGTACATTTCATCTGTTTATAGCAAAGTGTGGCAGGTTCCTAATAATGTCAAGTGTCAGGCCTGTCACTAGGAGGAGGGATATCTGGTCAGGGAGGGAAGAGGTGTTGGTAACGGCTGGGGACCTGTAGGAGGGGGTCATAGGGCAAGTGAGGATGTAGTGAAGGAGGGTGTGGGAGTCGGGTTGACCACAAAGTTTACAAACAGTGCGGTGAGGCTCAGGGTTGTCAATGTACTCCCATAGGTACCTGTACCCTAGGCGCAGTCTCATGTACATAATCTGTTGAGATCGAGTCAGGGATTGATATTCTTTGTAGTGGCGGTTGTCGTCACCGGTTACAGCGTCATAGTGGCATAGTGTGACGCTGCCCCGTTGTTTCAGGTGTGTCCAATTTTCGTCGAATGTCTCTCGTTGTGTGGCGTGTATGCGAGATTTGAGATGATTCAGGGAGGGGGCGAGGGTGGCTTCAATATCTTCTTCTTGTGTCGCTTCTTTGGCAAGTCGATCAACAGTGTCACAGGCAGTTATTCCTATATGTGACGGGATCCAAATACACTTGACACGGATGTCATCAGTTTGTTCTAATCCGGCGACGGCGGCTAGGGTGTGTTGGGCGGCAGGGGAGGAAGGGGAGGGTAATTTGAGCCTCGCTAGTGCAGAAGTGCTGTCACTGATTATAAGGAGGTTCCGGCGTTCAGTGCGAGCATAGGTCGCCCCCCTCATGAATGCCCTCGAGGATGGCTATGCTTACAGTACAGTGTCAGTGGAGGAGGCCCAGTCGTGGACCCTGATTTTCCTGCAGGCCTGGCGCTCAGGAATCCACACAGCTGCCCCAGCGCTGCCCAGCGTGGTAACAGACCCATAACAGTAGACGAGGATAGGAGGGTGGGAGGTCGTAAGAGAGGAGGCGACATCATCAATCTGCTCAAGGCAGTTACGTTTGAGCATATACCGCAGTTGGGTGGATTTACGACCAGGTAAGGTGTGGACGACAACATCAACACTCGGGGAAGTCCACGGCGGTAGGGGCGGATGAGTGTACTCGGGAGGGAGAGAGGTCGAGGGGGTGTAGAGGTGATAACGCAGGATGTCAGCAGCAGTGTGGACGGGCCAGTGTTGAGAGGGGGAGGGAGAGGGCAGGCCGGCGCAGGAGGGAGTCAAGATGTGAGTTCAGTGAGCGCGACAGGGGAGTCGGTTGCTCACTGCGAAGAAGTTTAACACCAAGGATGGCATTGAGAGCAGTAATTCGATCGCAGACGGGGAGCAAGATCAGTTCACGCTGCATGACTTCTATTCTGGTGGTCATAGGGCAGCCGAGGATGAGTCTCATCGCTCTGTTTAGGATTTTCTCTATGCTTTGTTTTTCACGCTGGGAGGCAACTACAGGGACAGGAGAGGCATAATCTATGACAGCTCTGACGATAGCAATGTACGTGAGACGTAGGACCATGACAGAGGCTCCTTTGAGGCCGTGGGAGAGGGACTGGAGGGGCCTCGTTCGTTGGAGGCACTGGGAGATGACGTGGGCGGCGACAGCGGAGGTCGTGGCTCTGGTAGTGGCTCGCACAGGTAGACCAAAGTACCTGTTAGTGTGTACTTCATCGATGTCTTGTCCTTGCAGTCAGCGGTGTCTGACGCCGAAGTGTGAGATGAACTTGGTTTTAGTGTGTGAGATAACTAGCCCGAGTGTTTGACAGGTCCGGGCGAACGTGGAGAGTATAGGTTGTTCATGTTGCACTGTAGTAATTTGGAGGAGAATATCATCAGCGTAGCTTATGATGTGACCGTCTAGGGCGCTCAGCAAAGATGTCGTTGAGGCGGCAGATGGAGTTCATGAGAACAATAAAGAGTGTAGGGCTGAGTACACCTCCCTGAGGCGTGCCAAGATCAAGGTCCCTGATCTTAGAGTAGTGGCCCTGAAAACGGACACTGGCGTGTCGATGGGAGAGGTAGTCAGCAATCCACGTGAGGAGTTTGCCCTTCACATCCATGTGAATGAGGCCCTCAAGGATCACTTCACTGTTGGCTTTATCAAAAGCACCCTTGAAGTCGACGAAGAGGGAGGTTTTGGCGGAGGTGTTTGCCATGTAGTGAGTGATGCAGTGAGCAGTGCTCTTTCCGGGGCGGAAACCATAGAGGTCAGGGTGCAGGTGGGCTTCAATTTTCCAGTGGAGGCGGTGGCGTATCATGCGCTCCATCATCTTTGAGAAGCAGGAGATGAGGGAGATTGGACGATATTCATCTTGTCTGCCTGGTTTAGGGACTGGGATGGTGGTGGCAGTCTTCCATAAGTGAGGCAGCTGACCAGTATCATAAGAGAGGTTAAATAGACAGAGGAGGGGGTTACCAGGGGTGGCAATAAGGGCATTTAGCACATCATATGTCACGCCATCATCGCCAGGGGCGGTGGACTGGCCGCACTTAACAGCATTTAGTAGTTCACACTGTGTGAGGTCTCGTACAGCGGGTGGTAGCGCATCAATGGAGGCGGCCTCCTGCCACGTCTGGGAGAGCGCCTCAGCTCGGGCAGCTGGTCTGGGGTGGAGTGCGGGTCTAGCGTTGGTGCCCCGGGCACGGTTAATGGTGCGCCATATATCACCTATAGATGTAGACTGGTCAATAGTAGAAGCAAAATCAAACTGCTGCTTCTCTCGTGCGAGAGTGATGGCAGATTGGAGCTCTTTATTTGTGCGCATCAGGAAGCGTAGAGCGTCAGGGGAGCTGGGAGATTTCTTCCACTGGTCGACTGCTAGTCGGTGCCATACTCGGATAGACTTAACATGAGGGTCGCGGTTAACATTCCAATGACTCCTGGGCTGGCGGTTAGGGCGGCGGTGTTTGGGTCAGGGCGGAGGAGGGTAGTGCATTGTTTAGACAGATCAAGGTAGAGTTGGTCTGCGGTGGTGACAGTGTAATCCTGAAACCATTCAGCAATGGTAGTGATGAAGGCAGGTATGTTGGCAGGGGGTAGCCTGAGCCTAGGGCCCTTGGGTGGAGCGGGTATTCTCACATACTGGAGGGTAGTGTGGATAGGGAAATGGTCACTGTGGGGGGAGTGGAGGATGCGGGTGGAGTGTGGGCGGTGAGGGTCAGAGTAGAGAGCTATGTAGTCAAGTTTCCCTCCCCCGATGTGGGTGGGTGATGGAGGGCAGAGAAGACGTACAGGGTCATCAGTGGTTTGTAGGTAGGAGAGCCAGGAGTTACCCCGGGAGTTTGAGTGGGGCCCCTGGGAGCCGAGACTAGGGTGACGGGCATTGAGGTCCCCCACAAGGAGGGTGGGGGTGGAGGTGATATGGTGTGGTAGGACAGGTACAGTAGGGGTGGAGGGAGGCACATAGACATTGACAATATTGAGGGACATACCTTTTAGTGTGATTGTGATGGCATGTGCGTCGGTGGTGTCGTCATCAAGGGGGACGTCGAGAGGTTGGTAGGGGACATCCTTCTTGACGTAGATCCGTAGTCCACGTGCATGGCTTCGTGGTAGTCCGTCGATGCGGAGAACAGGAGTGGATGGGCTCTCAACACATGTGTAGCCACTGAGCACATAGGTACCAGCAGCACACCGCGTTTCTTGGAGGCACAGCATGTCGACGTCTTCAGTGTAGACGTAGGTTTTGAGGGCATCAAACTTGCTTTGCAAGCCGTTTATGTTCCAGGTGAGTACCTGCAGTCCTGTAGCGTTGCTATCCATTGTGGTGTATTAGACTGATTACCCCTGACGTGGACGGATGGGCCTTAGGTGCCGGCATGTCGGTGGAGTATGGGTAGCCGGGGGTGGAGTCCTCAGGTCCAATAGGTAGCCCTGGTGGAGACAGCACAGACACAGGAGCAGGCGCGGCTTGAGGTGGGTAGACAGGTTGAGGCACCACGTGACGTAAAGATGAGGCAGGGCTTGGCTCGGGGGCCCCAGTACACACAACCTGTGAGCAGGGGGGGCTCACAGGGGGACTACCAGCTTGTGTCAAACCAAAAGAGGGGAGTGACTGGGTGGCAGCAAAGGGCAGGAGTTGGCGGTGTAGGTCGGAGATGGCGGTACAGAGTGTAACCAAGAGTTTCTCAACATGACTGGTAAATTCTTGGAAGAGGGACATGATCTGTGTCATGTCACTGGAGACGGGTTGTGGGGGGGCACTGGTGGCGGCACAAGGCTTGACAGCGTCAGGGTAGAGACGGGGTTATGGGGGGGCACTGGTGGCGGCACAAGGCTTGACTGCGTCAGAGTAGAGACGGGGAGGAGGCTCAGTAGTGGTTGAGTTAGGGAATGGTAGGTGCTGTTGTGGTGCAGCCTGGTGAAGCCAGGCAGGGACAGGTGACCCAGTAGACTGAGGGGGGCGTTGTGGTAGACGCAGCCCTTGGGGAGGCCTCTCCCCTGGGACAGAAGGGCGACTGGGGCACTGCCGTGAGTCAGCATTGTGCCGGCCGCCACAGTTACAGCACCTGGGCTCAACTACATAGCCCACACCACCCCTATTAAGGTGGTCTTTGATTTTCTGGGCACAGGCGGCGGAGTTGTGGTTACGTGAGCAGAAGCGACATCTAGGACGATCACGTCGGCAGCAGGCAGTGAAGGTGTGACCCCAATGAGAGCAGATAACACAAAATGCAGGCCCAGGATGATAGGGCTCTGCATAAAGTGGTGGAAGGATTGGATGGGCTTCCACAGTGGTTGGACATACCCTTCCCTTCCACTTGACAATAACAGCAGCTTGTGGAGTGTGTCCCCGGTAATGTCGACGTATACTGAGTATATTAGAATTAAAGTCACGTGCATCTTCGATGTCAGCGTATAGGGGGAATCGTTTCACTAGGATGTGGCAACATTCATCAGCGTCTGCTGGAGGGGCCACTTGGACAACCCCGTCAAAGCCAACAGTACTAAGGGTTTTATAGACTTCAGGAGTCTGACACTTGATAAAGTTCCGGTTCTTACCTTGTCGGAATTGAATGTTGGGACCATGCTGTCTGCAGTACTTCATCATCCAATTAAACCGATCCTCGACAGATTTTAATGAGTCCTTGGGAAAGTGGAGATTCAGCTTACTTGTTTGTTTGGCAGAGGGCAGGGTGATAGGGTCCATGGCATTGCTGTTTCCACTGTGGCTAGTGTTTCCCATAGAAACATTACCGTCACTGTCATAATCACTGGGGTCTGACTCTTGAAGGGTGTTGGATTCAGTCAAGACCTGCTGTGTTTTATTCCCAGTTGAATTCTTTCTGCTTCCTTCTGTGTGTGTCGTCCTTTTCTTCCTATCATTCATGATCTCATCACTGTCGCTTCCTTCACTTTTCTTCGCCTCCTCTCGCCTCCTCTTCTTTTCTTTCTTACTAATCACTTCTTGAAAATTGTCTATCACTTCTATTGTTGTTGGCCGCTGATTGTCTGCTTCTGATTCACTACTTGAAAGCCTCAGGTCGTCTTCTAAGTTGTTCAGTAGGGCAATCTTTTCTTCTTTAGCCAAAGCCTTCATAGGTTTCTGCCCACCACTCTCCCCAGGCATTGTGCAATGCTTGTGTTCGGTCACAGGCGACATGAAGAGGCAATGACGTCACTACCACGTCATACAACGTCACGCTCTTCGCACTGAGCATTCGTAGATGGGAAAATAACCGACCAGAGGGTCCAGGCAGAAAGTCCAGATATTTTATCCAAAATATTGTCCAGCAACTATAAATTTCCACAAGCGACACTGTGCTTACAACTGGGCTTCACTGTAGTTCTCTAAACAGACTGAAGGTAGTCGTCTCACTAAATTCATCAGAATTGGGAATTGTAGGGAGCGCTCACTCACAGCCTTTGTTGACGTTTCACGGTGCGCTTGTCAAATGTGTGAGTGGTGATTCTTGTGACAGCTTTATACTCTCCTACAGCCCAGTCCAGACACAGCAGAAGTAGAAACCAGCGCAGCATTAACACAAGATAATGTGAGTACTGATGGCTCTATAAAGCCTCCATGCTAAGATGGTGTCGTTCACTCTGACATAATACTAAGGATTTTTTTTTTATAAGCACTTTTTTTTATATGCAGACTTGCAGGCTCTCTCTGGGCGTGCACAGTCTCCCACTAAACTCTTGTCGCCTCTCTTCCTGAACTATGAACCGCGAGATTCTGAATCGTGAATCCGAAGCATTTATGGACAGAAAAATGAGTTAGTGTTTACAACTTTGGTTTTACTTGAGAGGCGACAGGACTTTGTGGTTGACTGTACAAGCTGTTGAATGTACCTAAACATGTGTCAGTTGGTCAAATCTGGTCTTAAATGAGCGCAACATATTTAATGGGAGGACGACTTACTGTATATTACAGAGGAAGTGACTTATTTTAGGGAGGAGTGTGACTTATTTTTCGGGCATGACTTTTTGTTTTTGTTTCAGGGCACAACATATTTTACAGAAGTAGTGACATATTTTACGAGTGACATATTTGACAGAACACTACTTATTTTATATGAACACGAACATTTTAGAAGGTAAGCGACTTATTTTAGGGTGCTGGGTGACATAGGGGATAATCATACACTATTCCCATCCACTCAATTGATCCTGGATAAATTGCCTAGTTTAATATACTGGTATAATATTTATGTGATAATAAGATGTTACTGATGTGTTGGTATGATTAGGATGATGTTCACAGGTATTAAGTTTCTAAATTATCTTTCCAGTCTTCCGAGTCGCCACCCAAATCACCGGAAAATAGCTCTGGGGTACGTTCCTTTATGATATGTAATGCCAAAGTCATCTCTTCCATGTTTACCTGACCACTGCACCAGCTAGATAATTGTTTGTGTTAGTCAATCAACACCCATTAGATATTGATTATTTTTTGTGTTCTATAATGCCAATCAATATACCTTTTCTGGGTCTTGAACAGTTTATTGTGACCATCTGGGTATCAACTATCAGTACAGTATTCCTCCTGGATACTAATCAGGTAAATACTCTCTCTCGTTCTGAGTGTTGACCAAATCTTTCTCCTCGGTAAGGATCCTGTAACTACCTCCTTCCACATGTCAGTTCATTGGATATTTATTTTGTCTTGTTCTCACTTTTACTTACTGCTGGAAACTCCTGTATATGTATGGCTTCTTAAATGTACCTGAACGTGTAGCAGTGTTGACCATTCCAGGACCCCTTGAGGATAATGGCAACCCCGGAGCAAGATGATCTGTCCCAACGAAGAAGAACTTTTATCCCTTTGAGTAGGGTGACTTAACCCCTTGAGTATAATGAATTAACCCCTTGAGTATGATGACTTACCCCTTGAGTATAGTGACTTAGCCCCTTGAATATGGTGACCCAATCTCTTGAGTATGCTAATTTAACCCTTTGAGTATGGTGACTTAACCCCCAGAGTATGGTGACTTAATTCTTTCAGTATGGTGACTTAACCCCCAGAGTATGTCGTGTGGTATTCTATATCACACACAATTGTTTAAGTTAGTTCTGGAACTCTTAAGTGACAGGGCTGATGTAAACACTTATTCTGGATTTTTGTGAATTCTCTCTAGGGGAAGTGTATTGAGTACAGTTATATAGGAACTATTAAGCGAGGTGTTCACACCCCAGTAAGTGGCAAGATTCTGGCTTCTCCTCTCGCTCAGAGTGTGAGAGTCAAGGAGTAGTGGGCGAGGTATTTGCTAAATTAGCTTTCCTTGTGGCTCAACCTCTGAGGGTTTTACAGACTCAGCGTGTATAACATAATCAACTACCGAGTCATTCTTGAATAACTTAGTGAATAACTTGTTGTTATACATTTGGGTGAATATTTATATAATACAAATGGTGCTGTTACACCGCCTTGGCCACCTCCAACAGAGTCCCTCAGTTTAAATCCTAGGTGTACCTAACCTTACTACAAGAAAGTGTGCTTTGGCTAAACTTTTTCTTCGTATACATGCCTTTGTAATTCCTTCCAAAAAGTCCTCTTAGAAACTATTGTGTGCCTAGAAGAAATCTTCCTGTAACAAATTATCATAACAATCAAGGAACTGATAAATAAGATGGTAGGTATAATGAAAATAGGTAGGATTAAACCGGAAGATAAATATAAAGGAAGAGAATCCTGTAAGTCAGGAAACTGTGTCTCATTAGTATAAGATAGTTTAAGCTTCTGGGTACCAGTTCAGAAGTAATGTTTGTGACAAATGCAAGATGATGGCGAGTAGGCAAGGTTGTGATTGCACTACTGCTAGTCTCACAATAGTCTGGTGCTATATGATAACCTTCTACTACTAAATGTTTGCCTACATCCTGGCATATAAGTATCACACTGGTTTGATTTAGGAGATAAAAATATTGCACATTAATGACATGTGCGTGAAACACTAACCTATGTGGTGTTGGAGTGATACACATTGTAGAACTGTAGAGGCATTAGTTTGTACTATAGCTAATTCACATGTAGCTTCTGCAGCCCGTGTGAAAGCGAAAGCATACGCAGGACAAACATGCAAATGTAAATATGTTGACTTACAATGATATAGGACTTCATGCTTAGTCACAGCAACTAATAAAAAATCTTCTGACACTACTATTAGTTCAGTTGGTTTGTTCAGAATTAAAGGATCGTCATTCACTTTCAATGGAAATGGTTCCAAATGTCATGCATAAAAAACAGAAGTGATTTTAGTGGAATGTGTATTAGTATTTCCTTATGTGTTAAGGTTGCCTCTAATAAGGGGTAATAATATTCCACTTCATGCTCCTGAAAGATAAGAGTTAGACGATATTTAGTTTCAGCTATAAGTAAAGCGGCAATAAGTTGACCAACTGTGCGTCAACACGACCTAACTCCGAATTCACTAGATCAGCTATGAGCCTCCTGCCGGTGTCTATGAAAGCTTCTACAGAGGCTTCAGCTGCATGCATATTTTCTGTAAAGCAGAGTAGCCATTCCAGTGTAGATTATGACCGTGTGAATCCCTGGACAACACGTGTTAGTTGATCAGTTTCGTCAACAATAGCATTCATGTGAGAGGTCAGAGTTTGTACTGCCTTGTAGGGCTGTTCAATGGCCCTATTTTGTTTCTTAACCACTTCTGAAACTGCATTCATTCTGTTCCCTAGTTAGCTACATATTCAGCGGTTGCCGTACCAAACAAGGTGTTACTTAATAAACCAACAAAATTAAATACACCACGTTTTTGACGCCGCTGAGAATGTACCTTTTTCCCCTATGTCTTCAGGAGATATAGGGATCGTTCCCCAGTGATTTACTCGTTTGTCACTATTCATACGGTCGTTCCGTTGTGAGATTGAGTATTATGTTGTAGAGATTGTAGATTGTTGTTCGACATCTTGCAGAGTTTGCATAGCTGTTTCAGTGTGGACAGCTATTGACCTCAGGTGCACTGGCATGCGCATTAGATCATGGAGCTCGTTCTTGACAGTTACAGCGTCTTGTACTACCAGTACTTTGACGACGTCTGCTGGGGATGCGGCTGTTGTCACCGAGCTGAAGACCAACAGGAGTAATTAACGATTTCTGTTTGCTGATCTTGGTTTTTGACGATATGTATTGATATATTTCTTTGAGCATCTGTTGTTGTAGAAATGGGATGTATTTGATTTACATTAGAAGTCCCTACATGTGGTTGAATATTTATATAATACAAAGTGTGCTGTTACAACTTAACTCTTGCTGTCAGGTGACTGAAATCTTTGATTGTCACAATTAATTTCCTTGAACAGCTTGGCATTGTACTCAAAGAATTCATTACGTTTTGTTAGTGTACTTAAAGGTTAACTAATCATTCTCAAAGGGTTAGTGTCAATGTACTTAAGGGATTAAAACACCATACTCAAGAGATTAGGTTCCTGGAGTCGAGGGGTTATTTCATGGTAATCGAGGGGTTAAGTTACCATACTCAAGGGGTTAAGTTACCATACTCAAGGGGTTAAGTTACCATACCTGAAAGGGTTAAGTTACCATACTCAAAGGGGCAAGTTACCATTCTCAAAGGGGCAAGTTACCATTCTAAAGGGCAAGTTACCATACTCAAGGGGTTAAGTTACCATACTCAAGGGTTAAGTTACCATACCAAGGGTGTTACCATACTCAAAGGAGTTACCATTCTCAAGAAGTTGGTTACCATACTCAAGGGGTTGTTACCATACTCAAAGGTAAGTTACCATACTCAAAGGGTGTTACCATAATCAAAGGGTTAGTTACCATACTCAAAGGCAAGTTACCATACTCAAAGGGCAAGTTACCATACCAAAGTGGCAAGTTACCATATCAAAGGCACTATTCTCAAATTCTGAAATAGATATAGGCCTCCACCATTTCTATTGATGGAAGCCACACATTCTCAACATTGCTAAAGCTGCCTCCTGAAAGCCGGGAATGCCGTACAGATGCCGTAGACTATTACCCTGACAGTTGCTCCAAGTATATAAGGATCCATTAGTCCTAACTTGGAGTACTGCTCTATCTGGGGTGGCTCTTCTTCTGTCCAACTATTAGATAGGTGGAATCCAAGGCATTTCGTCTTATTAACTCTCCTCCTTTAGTCGACAATCTTTCTCTCCTTTCTTCACCACAATGTTGCTTCATCTCTCTTTTGCAGGTTTTAAGCAATGTTTGGTGGATTTGGCATCCTGTGTACTGCCGGCAAGGCCGGGGCTCGTAACACTGTCTTGCCCGCGCGTGCCCACTGTTTTCTGTGGATGTCTGTCACACGAGAATAACCAGTTATAGTACCTCCTTCTTTCCTCACACAGCCAAACTGTGGAATGCTCTGCCTTCTTCTGTGTTTCCATACTCATACAATCTGTCTCACTTCTAAAAGATGGTTATCCGGCATCTTCGCGGTGTAGATTAATATAACCTTTTCTTTATATTTTTAATTTCTTTTTACTCCTATTTCACCCCCCCGGCCCCGTTGTGGGTCGCTGACCTGTGCCCGGGTGGGCGATTCCCGTAAAAAAAAGCACTGAGGGAGCTAAGTGCTTAATTAAGTCACCAAGCTCGAACTCCAGGGCATAAAGCCACTATAATCAGGGTTAAAGGACTTTCTCGCTCTAATGCTGACAAGTCTTTTTCTCTCTCCCTTCTCCACTTACTGCGAGGATAGAAACAGTAGATTCTGAGGATGAGGTAAAGACAATGGGCGACAGGTAAAATTAGACAGGGTAATGGTGCTTTAGAGACAGAAGAAGTTACAACCACAAGACGCATTTAAATTCTAAACTTCAACAAAACATTTTAGTATTACCTTTCATTTATTCTCAGTTAACTTATTTTCTCTCTTCCTCCATTGGTGAGCTTCTGTTCTTTGTTACTCTCTGTTGGTAAGTACTGGACATGTACTGGCCTTCACACTGTGGTGTACTGACATGCTTCTCTTTACACTGTTGGTAAGTACTGGACATGTACTGGCTCTCCTTACACTGTTGGTAAGTACTTGACATACTGGCTCTCTCTTACACTGTTGGTAAGTACTGGACATGTACTGGCTCTCTCTTACACTGTTGGTAAGTACTGGACATGTACTGGCTCTCTCTTACACTGTTGGTAAGTACTGGACATGTACTGGCTCTCTCTTACACTGTTGGTAAGTACTGGACATGTACTGGCTCTCTCTTACACTGTTGGTACAGTGTGGACATGTACTGGCTCTCTCTTACACTGTTGGTAAGTATACTGGACATGTACTGGCTCTCTCTTACACTGTTGGTAAGTACTGGACATGTACTGGCTCTCTCTTACACTGTTGGTGGACATGTACTGGCTCTCTCTTACACTGTTGGGACATGTACTGGCTCTCTCTGACACTGTTGGTAAGTACTGGACATGTACTGGCTCTCTCTTACACTGTTGGTAAGTATTGGACATGTACTGGCTCTCTCTGACACTGTTGGTAAGTACTGGACATGTACTGGCTCTCTCTGACACTGTTGGTAAGTACTGGACATGTACTGGCTCTCTCTTACACTGTTGGTAAGTATTGGACATGTACTGGCTCTCTCTTACACTGTTGGTAAGTACTGGACATGTACTGGCTCTCTCTGACACTGTTGGTAAGTACTGGACATGTACTGGCTCTCTCGTACACTGTTGGTAAGTACTGGACATGTACTGGCTCTTGACTGTACAGTTGCCCTCAGATATAGTTCCACCCGTCGTCTGTGGCCTCTCTGAACATGTGGTAATGTCGGAATCATAAACGAACTTTCTTTACAGATATTACACATGTTAGGAAAGGTCACTGAGGGCTGGCACACTACAAGCTCAGGGCAACTCTGGTGGTGAATGAACTCACGCTTAGTACTGTTACAACATCCTCTGGCGGGTTATTCCAACAGTACACATTTCTTACTCCAATGCTAATTATATCTATACAGTACTTGTGCCGTCATTAACTTAAAGCTGTGAACTTTTTTGTGGCACATTTCGATGACCTACATATATGACACTTGACTTAGGAGCTTTGTGGTGGTTACAAACTTTTATTATTCCACCTATAGTGTCTACTGGACAAGAGAAAACATAACTAACCTCTCGGGATCACAGCATCATTTGTATGTGGTGAGGCTGACAGCTTCCATTTCACAACCATAAACTATATTTGGTCTTTAATCTCCCGTTCTTAGGGTCTTATCTGACATCCGTCCTATAACCCCCCTCCCCCCCAGTTCAAGCCAGATAGATAGATAGATAGATAGATATTCAGTAAAATAATCCTATAAGTGTACAGGTGGTTCAACATTATGTATATAGACAATGCAGGTTTACAGTTAACACTTACACTACTGCTGGTTGTTATAGACAACTTCTTGGTAGACTTCAACAAACTTCCTCTTACCACACTGAAGGTGATGGCTCCTCCCAGCACGCTCTGTGTAAGGGCGGTATTCAGCATTCCTCTCTTCTACGTTTCCACCTGTTTTCCGTTTAGGGCAAATCTTTGATCAGTATAAAGTCTTATTTTACGTAATGTATCTAAAAACTTGTTACTTTTAATTATATTTTAGTTAATTCAAATTTTGAAATATCACAAAAAATATCTATATATCGCTAAATTATGTTCAGTATGATATGTTAGAAAAAATAACTATATCGCTAAATTATGTTCAGTATGATATGTTAGAAAAAATAACTATATATCGCTAAATTATGTTCAGTATGATATGTTAGAAAAAATAACTAAGTATTCTCTCATTATATCATTTTTCTTATCGTTTACAGTTAAGGATTATTACTATACAGTATTCATTCTTCTATGATCCAGACAGACGTAGACGAAAACGTAGATTATGCCAAGATCGTCGCAGATATGGGAAGCGAGAACGACGAAACCAAATTGGAGGCCACAGTCAAAGTCCGAAAGCTTATCTCCACTAACAGTAACCCTCCGATTGACGAGTTTCTGGAGGCAGGCTTACTCATTCCCACCTTGGCCAATCTGCAGGAGAAAAAGTGAATATCTTTTTTCTCCTTGACTCAAGCTTTTAGGACTCAAGTTATTGTGGTGAAAATGTATTAGGTTTGGTAGGTAACTATTTCCTGAACTCCTTCATTACAGGGATGCCATTTTTAGTATTTAATTTGGCTAGTACTGGACGATTTTCTTCAGCTTAGAGGGGAACCCGTACACAAAGGGTTAATGTCGGGTTATATAGCAGCAAAGGAAGCACAGTGTTAGCTATAACTTTACCATAGCTGCAGCATTTCGTCACAAATTATTTATGAGCTGAATTATGTGAGTTTAGAGTATATTATACATCAATATATATCAAATATGTTATCCTATGGACACTAGGGGTAAGATTCTACATGTTTACAGGTAGGTGAATCTAACTCCCCATTTACCACACGTTAACTTTACCAGTACAGTATACAAGTTCTCTAAAATACTGTACAATTATAACCAGATTTTGCATCAAACCATTGTGAGTGATTCGTGTACTGCCACCATTCTCATCCTTCTTGTACTGTACTTTTACATCTATTACTGTACTACCAAGGACTGTTCTCACCCTTCTATTCTTACAGTACTGTACCCTGACCAGGTCTCTCCCTCCCCCACAGCTCCACTCTGGTGTATGAGACAGCTTGGATCATCACCAACATTTCTTCAGGAAATTCCTCACAGACCAGTGCTGTTGTAGGTGGGTGTAGGGTAAACTTAATCCCTCTAGGACAAAACCATGATAAAACCCAACTAGGACAAAATCTCACTGGACAAAACCCTGCTATGACAAAATCCCTCTAGGACAAAACCATGATAAAACCCAACTAGGACAAAATCTCACTGGACAAAACCCTGCTATGACAAAATCCCTCTAGGACAAAACCATGATAAAACCCAACTAGGACAAAATCTCACTGGACAAAACCCTGCTATGACAAAATCCCACTTAGACAAAATCCCCTGGGCATTATCCTGCTAGACCAAAACCCTCCCGGATAAAACTCCCTGGACAAAATCTCTTAGACAAAATTACCCAGATAAAAACCCCATACAAAAACCTCCATGTACCCCCGGACAACCCCTGTAACCCCCGGACAACCCCCTGTAACCCCCCGGACAACCCCTTGGAACCCACCTCGACAACCCTTGAACCCCCCTGAACAACCCTTGGAACCCCCTGACAACCCCTTGAACCCCCCTGACAACCCTGAACCCCCGACAACCCCCTGAACCCCGGACAACCCCTGAACCCCCCGACAACCCCTGAACCACCCCGGACAACCCCTGTGGAACCCCCGACAACCCTGTGGAACCCCCGGACAACCTTCTGGAACCCCCGGACAACCCCTTGGAACCCCCGGACAACCTCTGAAACCCTCCGGACAGCCCCTGGAACCCCCGGACAACCCCCCAAAACAACCCCCGAACAACACCCCCGGACAACACCCCACCAGACAACACCCCCGAACAACAACCCCGGACAACCCCCTGAAGACACTTCCTGACAACACCCTGAACAAACACCCCCGAACACACACCCCCAAACAACACCCCCTGACAACCCCCAAAACAACACCCCCGAACAACACCCCCTGGACACCCCCCAGACAACCTCCCCGGACAACCCCCGGATAACCCACTGGATAACCCTCCCCGGACAACCCCCCGGACAACAACCCCCCGGACAACAACCCCCGGACAACAATCCCCTGGACACCCCCCCAGAGAAACTTCCAAGACAAACCTCGTGGACATATTCTTGTCAAGGTGTCTTACTAAATATGATATAAAAAATAGCCCATAGAGCAGAGGTTCTTAACCCGGGGTCCGTGGATGGGCTTCAGGGGGTCCGTGGATGGGCTTCAGGGGGTCCGTGAAGGTCAGATAAACATTGAACATTTATCTTCAGGCCAAACAACAACAACAACCTTCACATTGAAATGAACTTTTGAGCAGAATTAAAGTTTTGTTTTGTTTAATTTGCACAAGATAATTGTATTTCATTTTTGTATGGAGTGGCCATTAATTTTGCATAAAAAAGTGTGAAACATAATTCCTTGTTAAGATTGTTTACTTTATTTATACTGTGTGTATCTGATACACTGTATGAGGCAATGAATTTTCAATAACATAAAGTATATTCATTGCATGCAAAGTTGTGTTTATGTGCATTTTTCTAGGGAGGGATCCATAGCTTTCACCAGATTCTCAAAGGGGTCCGTGACTCAAGAAAGGTTAAGAACCACTGCTATAGAGTATAATAGTCCTCACCAGCGTCTACGGTCCGCTGATGTTGAGAAATATTTATTCGGTACAGAAAAAAATAGTGATTTGTTTGACCTAACTGTTGCGGCGGGGAGTATATCCCAGCAAGGTTTTGTCCAGGATGTGTCTTGATACTGATCATGAGGAACGGAGCTTATTTATTTATTTATTTAATTTATTTATTTCAAAACATCTCAGCTAACTAGACATTCGTGTGGTTGGTCTGGTTTTTGTTTTATGACCTACTGTATATATTACCCAGTGCCGAAGAGGCTCAAGTAAGCTAAGCCAAGTTGGTGTTAGTACATCAAGAAGATGTAGTTTCTGTAGAGAATTACCCTGTAGGTGATTTATATTATTATTATTTGATAAGTGGCTCAAAGAGAATATTTTCATATTTCCTTGAAGACCCAAAGAAGAAACTGTGGATCATCAGAAAATTTGACACCCCAGCTGATTTCACTTAAAGATTTGACATCCCAGCTTATTTCATCTAAAGAATTGACATCCCAGCTTATTTCACTTAAAGATTTGACATCCCAGCTTATTTCATCTAAAGAATTAACACCCCAGCTTATTTCACTTAAAGATTTGACATCCCAGCTTATTTCATCTAAAGAATTGACACCCCAGCTTATTTCACTTAAAGATTTGACATCCCAGCTTATTTCATCTAAAGAATTGACACCCCAGCTGATTTCACCTAAAGAATTGACATCCCAGCTTATTTCACCTAAAGATTTGACACCCAGCTTATTTCACCTAAAGATTTGACACCCCAGCTTATTTTCTCTTAAGATTAACCACCCTACTGTAGGAGGACATTATTTAAGGTGAAATACGCCAGAGACTAAATGTAACCAGACCATCAGGCTGTCAAATCTTAAGGTGAAATAAGCTGGGGTGTCAAATCTTTAGGTCAAGTAAGTTGGGCGTCAAATCTATAAGTGAAATAAGCTGAGGTGTCAAATCTTTAGGTGATCTATGCTATATAACGTTGAAGTGTATGAGACTTAAAATGCCTGAAGAGAAATTCAGTATTTACTAACTTATTTTTAGCATGAAAGTTTTAATATTCTTTGGAACGCCTTCACTACGCCATTAAGACAGAGACACCGCTACACCTTCATGACAGGAACACCACTACACCTTCATGACAGGAACACCACTACACCTTCATGACAGGAACACCACTACACCTTCATGACAGGAACACCACTAAAACCTTCATGACAGGAACACCACTAAAACCTTCATAACAGGAACACCACTACACCTTCATGACAGGAACACCACTACACCTTCATGACAGGAACACCACTACACCTTCATGACAGGAACACCACTACACCTTCATGACAGGAACACCACTACACCTTCATGACAGGAACACCACTAAAACCTTCATGACAGGAACACCACTAAAACCTTCTAAACACCACTACACCTTCATGACAGGAACACCACTACACCTTCATGACAGGAACACCACTACACCTTCATGACAGGAACACCACTACACCTTCATGACAGGAACACCACTACACCTTCATGACAGGAACACCACTACACCTTCATGACAGGAACACCACTACACCTTCATGACAGGAACACCACTACACCTTCATGACAGGAACACCACTACACCTTCATGACAGGAACACCACTACACCTTCATGACAGGAACACCACTACACCTTCATGACAGGGACACCACTACACCTTCATGACAGGAACACCACTACACCTTCATGACAGGAACACCACTACACCTTCATGACAGGAACACCACTACACCTTCATGACAGGAACACCACTACACCTTCATGACAGGGACACCACTACACCTTCATGACAGGAACACCACTTTTAATAATTATTTTAACTAACGCCAGATAATTTCATTCGGTTCAGAGGAGATCCCGAGCTCAAGGGGTTAAGAATATGAAGTCAGAGTGCGTGAAGTTTGTCTCAGGTCAACATTACATAATATCTGTCATTATGATTCGCAGAGCAGTATTTGGTGAATGCTGGCTTGTTGGGTTAGGTTATGTTAGAATTAGCACCCAGTTTATTATACTTTAACATTAACTACCTAATACTAACCTATCCCCCAAGGTAGTATTGCAGTGTTTAATCATCAGGTAAGTATCTATTTAACCTTTACATGATCCAAATAATGAAAGGAAATTTGATTAACGAGATGAAGGTTACAGTAACATAATCAAGTCTCCATTTCTTACCCACTTTCCATAACCCTTTCTCACCACCCACAGAACAAGGGTTTATCAAGCCCCTGGTACAGCTACTTCGGGAGGAGAGTAGTCGTGAGGTCCAGGAACAGGCGGTGTGGGCCATCGGAAACATAGTGGGCGATTCTGCAGATTGCAGGAATGAAGTGGTAGCTGCTGGCGTCATCAATCCGCTGCTGTCTCTCATTTCACCAGATATTCCGGTAACGGGTCCATCAGTGGCGAATAAAAGTCAAATACAGTATGAGGCACTCCGGGTGAGAAGGAAACAGGCAATGAAAGTAGAAAAAAGTCAACAAATGCAGTAAAGTCTAGCAATCTTGAAAATAGTATAAGTGTCACAATTAGTGGATCAGTCGTAAGTTGTTCATTTGGACCGTGTCTCAGATCAAACGGGTTAAGTGATTTTGTCCATCAATCTTGAAAGTAGTTGAATTTATTTATACATCTCTCAACAATATTTTCGTTCATTTGTATGTTGAGTCATTTCATAATTTCATATTCATTAGTTCCATTTTATGTCATCTTTTAATCTTGCTGGGATTTTCAGACTGGGAAAGAAGGGGGTTTAACTCCTGATATTTTAAACCTGCTAATTGAAAAGAAAAATATAGGTGTAATAAGTTAATTGGGAGAGAAGAAAACAGAAAAATATATAAATTAATCCAAGGAAGAGAAATTAAAGAAGCAGGAAAACAAAGGGAAAATGAATTAGTTGTAGCACGAGATTGGTCAAGTCATACCAGTAGTGCTTCTGATAATGAGTCATACAAATGTTTTAGATTACCTACATGTACTGATGGTCAGGACAATACAGATTCCTATCTTTTGAGGTTTGAACATCTTGTCGAGCTTCATGGATGGCGGAGGGCAGACTATCATATTTAACTAAGTACATCATGGAAGGTTAAAGCTTTTAAAATGTATGTCAGCTTACCCAAAGAGGTAATTGAGGATTATGATCAGCTTAAAAGAATCATTGCTACGAGCATATTCTATTGATGCAGAGTCTTACAGGAGGAAAGTTGGGGAGGCTAAAATATCCAACGATGAAACGTATGTACAGACCTTAGCCCGGTTAGGACAGTGTTTAGACCGGTGGGTCACACTTAGTGATCGAGAGAAGTACCCACTAAGGTTGACGCCCAAAGTAGTAGCAATTATACCTTATTCTGCAAATCAAATGCCATCTATCATTTTTGTCATAACTCAGGACATATAAGGCCCAATTGTCCCGAATTGAAAGGCATCAAACCTAAGATTAAAGTAAAGGAAACTAAGAGTAACTTTGCCATTAATTCTTAAGTGTCTTTATGACCTTTTTGACAGACCCTGAAGCAAGTGTATGCAATAGACTTGGTACAGTCATGCTTGATACTAGATGCTCCACAGTACTGATTAAAAGATGAACTTATCCCAGCAAAGCATAAAAGAAGTAGGATGGTTAACTATTGTCCCCAAGTCAGATGCTTTATAAAGTGTAAATTCTTCCGTCTGTTCATTTACTAGACATGCAGGGTGAAAGTAACAAAGTGTTCATTGTTCAGACTAGGGCATCATCTAAGCAAAAGGAAACCAAAGAAATAAAAGATATGATAACTCCCACTTTTGATGTTTTGGGTGTTAGTAAGCAAGACCTTATTGTAGCTCAAAAGGAATGTCCTCAAAGGCAAGAACGATTTTGATATTGGTAAGAAGCAACTTGTTATACCAAAGAAACTTAGATCTTTAGTTTTGTTTACTGCACATAATTCAACTGCTGCAGGTCATATCTCACATAGAAAGACTACTGATGAAATATTTAGGAAATTCGTTTGGCCTGTAGCAGGAGAAGATATTAATATATATTGTAGGTCCCGTCATGTGTGTCAGAAAGCTTCTCCCAAAGGTACTGTGAGAGAAGTCCCATGGTTCTCAGGTCCATAGCATCTGAACCTTTTTCCAGGGCTGCTATTGACATTGTTGGCCCCATATCACCTTGTTCAGACAACAAGAATAAATATACTCTAACTTTAACTGATAATGCAGCCAGATTCCCTGATAAAGTTCCCCTTAAAAACATTAATCCAGCGACCATTGCCGTGAGTTTAGTTACCACATTTGCACGAGTTGGTATCCCACGTGAAATTCTTGAGGATTCAGGTTCTCAATTCATCTCAGATATGACAGTTAAAGTTAATCGCTTTCTGTTCATCAAGTTTTAACTACAATTCCTCATCATGCTTGGTGTAACGGGACAGTTGAAAGGTTTCACAGTGTCCTTAAGGCAACGTTAAAGAAGCTCTGTGTAGAAAAGTCTAGGTATGGGACAGGTATATTCCATCAGTTCTGTTTGCCTTTAGAGAGATTACGCATGACGTCTTACAATTTTCTCCCTTTTAATTATTTTATGGGCGTCAATGTCGAGCCCCACCTCCCCCGCCCCCCTCATTATCTTGCATGACTTGTGGACAAAAGAAGACTCGGGAGAAGAGCTGACGTCAACCTATCAATGTGTCCTTGACCTGAGAACACGACTAAGGGAGTCAGTAGTAAAGAGTATAAGAAATATTTTGAAAGAAGTGCTAGAGGAAGAAGATTGAAGGTGGGAGACGAAGTATTTATTTTACTTCCTTCTTCTCAAAATAAGTTAACCTTGCAATGGAAAAGTCCTTATCCTGCCATTAAATGTCATGACAACGGGGCTGACTATTGCATGAAAGTAGGTTCCAGAGTAAAGTTTTTCATATCAATATATTAAAGAAATTTTGTAGGCGGATAAATGATTCCCCTACGGCAGCAGACACGTGTTACCTGTGTGTTGTTGACGAGGATAGAAGAGATGATATTTCTCCTTGTGATATTAAGGTAATTGGTAAGTGTTCTGTTTGCCATGTGAATATAAATCCAGACTTAGGGCAGGACAAAGTAAGAGATCTGACCAGGCTTATAGAAGATTATCATGATGTATTTTCAGATACTCTGGGACAAAATCCGAACACTCCTTCACGAAATTAAACTAACCACTGACGTGCCAGTTCACGAGAGACTCAATCCCATCCCTTATCACCTTCTGAAAACTCTTGATGAGGAAGTTAACATTATGCTAGAATTAGGTGTGATAGAACCATCTGACTCGCCCTATTGCTCCCCATAGTTCTTGTCAAAAAGCCGAACAATAGCATAAATCTTTGTATAGATTTTCGATGCTTCAATTTTTTTTTTTTTTTTTACGGGAATTAGCCAACCCGGGCACAGGTCAAACGACCCACAACGGAGCCTGGGGGCGAAAAAAAAGAACGGAAAGAAATTGAAAATATAGAAAAAAAGGTTATACTGTATTAATCTACACCACGAAGATGCCGGAAAACCAGCTTTTTAAAGTGAGACAGATTGTAAGAGCATGGAACACAGAAGAAAGCAAAGCATTCCACAGTTTGGCTGTGTGAGGAAAGAAGGAGGTACTATAACGGGTTATTCTCGTGTGACCGATATCCACAGAGAAATGGTGGGCACCGCGGGCAAGACGTGTGTTACGAACCCACGGCCTTACCGGCGGTACACAGGATGCCAAATCCCCTGAACATTGCCCGTTAAAGTACCTGTAAAAGAGAGAGAGTGAAGCAACATTGCGGCGAAGAGAAAGGGGAGAGAGATTGTCGACTAAAGGAGGAGAGTTAATAAGACGAAATGCCTTTGATTCCACCCTATCTAACAGTTGGACCGAAGAAGAGCCACCCCAGATATGAGAGCAGTACTCCAAGTTAGGACGAATGAATCCCTTATATACTTGGAGCAACTGCTCAGGAGTGAAGTAGCTGCGGCATCTGTACAGCATTCCCAGCTTTCGGGAGGCAGCTTTAGTTATACTAAGGATGTGTGATTTCCTTTACATATTGGAGGAAATGGTGAGGCCTAACATATTTATTTCAGAATTTGGGGGGATGATAGCGTCCTGAAATGTAATTGGTGGGAGATCGTCTACTTTACAAAGTGTAATTGGTAAATATTGAGTTTTGTTACTATTGAATTTAACCAAGTTTGTATCTCCCCATTCAGAGATGCTGCACAGATCCGCGTTGATAGAAGTAATGATATCAGTTCTAGAAACAGATCTAGTTTGAGAGTTAGGAGGAAGGGGAAAATGTGAGGAAAAGTGAAGAGTAGAATCATCGCCGTAAGAATGGATAGAATTAGTTGTAGTGTGAAGTAAATCATTGATAAAAAGAAGAAAGAGAGTTGGTGAAAGAACAGAACCCTGTGGGACGCCACTATTGGTAGAGAAAGAGCGAGAGAGCGATCCCTCGACAACAACTGCCATGGATCGGTTCTCAAGGAAGCTAGAGATGAGAGAACAAAGTGGGGGAGAGAAACCAAAAGAGGGAAGTTTAGATAGCAAAGACTTGTGCCATACCCTGTCAAAGGCTTTGGAGATGTTGAGGGCCACGACGAAAGTTTCCCCATAATCCGTAAGAGAGGATGACCAAAGATGGGTGCAATAGGAGAGCAGATCACCAGTAGATCTCGCCTGGCGAAAGCCATACTGGTGGTCCGACAAAAGAGAAAGGCGTTCAAGGTGACGGAGAAAATGGGAGTTTAAGATAGTTTCGAAAATCTTAGAGAGGGATGAAGTTAGGGCAATGGGGCGATAGTTAGAGGGATTTGAATGGTCACCCTTCTTCGGGATGGGCTGAACCAAGGCATGCTTCCAAGAAGAAGGAAAAGTTTGGGTTTTGAGGCAAAGGCGAAAGAGGCGAGCAAGCACAGGGGCCAGGGCTTCAGCACACTCCCTCAGAACACGAGGGGGTATTCCGTCCGGTCCATGTGTCTTACTCACATCCAACCTGGATAACACACCGGCAACCCTGCGAGTGGAGATTATAGGAAAGTGCATAGGTTCAGTAGGAGGTGCAGGGGTAGAAGGGGTAGAGTGGGAATCGTCTAAGGTGGAATTAGAGGAGAATAAGGTGCCAGAGATTGACTCTATCAGGGGGGAGAGTTGGCTATAGATTTATTGGGACGGAAGAGAGGAGGAAAAGAGGGAGGGCAGAAGTTATTTTAGATGTTTTTGGTTAAGGACCAGAATGATAAATCCTTCTGGTCTTTCTTTTTATAAAATTCTGCTTGGCCTCACGAAAAAATAATCTCACCACCGAGTATAACCCCAGCAATGCTGTCAGCACATACCGAGGCGTCCAGAGTGGAAAAGCAACATTCAACCCAGGGAAAGTTGGAGAAGAATTCTCGCAAGGATTGCCAGCTTGTCCTCCGATAGTGCCATAGTTGACGATTAGAGGAGGGTGGGGGAGGTGGTCGTGCCCAGTTTGAGTATGAATAGTGTGAGGGGTTAGAGGTAAAACAAAGATCAAGAATGTTAGTAAGTTGATCGTGTCGATGAGGAACACGTGTAGGGTGTTTAATTATTTGTTCCAGATCATTAAGTAATGAAAGAGAGAGTGCCTCAGCTCCACCTGGGTCGGACCGCGAATGTTGGAAAAATGAAGTGTGAAAAAAGCCGATCCTCCAGCAACCGCTGTGACGTCAGTTGAGGCCCCAGTAGCTTGATGATGATCAGGTCGTCCCTGGGGTCCACAACCTTCCCGACCAGTGGGACCCATCCCAGAGGGCCCCACTTTAATATTATTGTCAACTGACATCATAGGAGAAGAAAAGAATAGAAAGAATAAAACAGATCAAGAGTTAGAAAAGTTATGTTTGTTGTGTTGTCAAAAGTAAGAGAAACAATTGAGACCAAGCAGATGTATGTAAATGAGGCAGAAAGTCAGATAAGTAACCTAGGACTTGGTCCCAACACATGAGACAACATTAGACAACACATTATGTTTCCAACATCTTCCCAGGCGGTAGTACCTCCCTGTTTGGTAGCTGCTTACTACCTACTACCTTCATGTTCTGATTGTATCTAGCTATTGCGCATGTTCTGATTGTATCTACTGTAGTTGTTGCGCATGTTCTGATTGTATCTAGTTGTTGCGCATGCACTGACTATAGGCTGGTCACTTGGTTCCTCGACTCTGACCGATGTGGTTAACCCACTTCCTCATGATGAGAGGCGATGTTAACTGATATACTCGTAACTACTCAGCCGATCTTGCCCCACTCTGTCTGCGGCGCCCTCTGTCATGTGAGAGGTGGCACACTACTAGTGGAAGTATCTCCCTTGATGAATATACGTATAGATTCTGTAACTTATATAACACCTGTAACTCTACGTACTCCATCATCTGTTGTGGCCGTGTTGCCTGGAAGGGTGTCCAAGCTCTCATCACCCATCCATCCTTGTTTCAGCTCTTCACAGGCTTACAGCGACATCATATCTATTATTTCAAATTTTTTATTGTTTTATATTTACTTAGTGTTAATTGACCATCATTATTGTTTTGATTGTTGTTTATACTGGAGACATTTTAGTTATATTTAATAAAGTTTATATTTATATCCTTGTGAATGTGAGGATGTTCTATCAGACGAATAATAATAATAATAATACGAACACAAAGGTTAGAACAACAAGCCCTTCAGGTGTTTCATTGAACATGTGGTACAACCTAAGTTCATCCAGTTGTTATTGTCAGTCAGTTCACCAGAACTTTGTGAAAGTTGCTGCTTCTTTCACTAATTTATGAAAAGATGTTCAATTCTATTGGATAGTCAGAAGACCTACACTGACTATATACTCACTGAATCAATATAAACTTGTATGTTTATTTTACTGAATATCCATCATTATTTCTTTTTATCTACTCGGCAGGTCTCCTTAACCCGTAACATAGCCTGGGCTGTATCCAACCTGTTCCGTAGTAAAGCCCCCAAGATGGGAAGGGAGGAACAGTTACTCGTCCTCAAAAGCCTGAAGGATCACCTTATACTCCACCCTGACATGGTTGTTCGTGGTGAGTGGACGACGTGTGAGCTATGGGATAATCACTGTAGTGGGGTTAATTTCTCTAATGGATAATGGTGGATATGGATGTAGCGGTATTGACTTTAGAAATTGTAGTTCTTTTGGGAATTAACATACAGTACTGACCTTGTGATTGCAGGCCATGGGAGTTTGAGTCACTGGGATTGCTCGGTGGATGTAGACTGTGAAGAACCTTTGTAGTATATGTAGATGTGGGTTATGTTGTTCTAAAGGAGTAATAATTCTAGAGATATGTGGACTTGAATATAACTAATGCGTCGGGTTGTGAGTTATGAGGATTGTAATTCTGGGTTTCGTGAAGTGATGTTGGGGCGGTGCAGAGGGTTAACTTGAAGCCTTCATATGTAAAGGGAACATCTAGATCATTGCATCCGTGATAAAAATTGGAGCATTAATGTTTGTTGCTGCCAATTATAGTGACTGTGTCTCATGTGGGAAAAGGCGTTAAAGGGGAAAAATAACCAGGATGCCTTACGAATAATAGGGATATTATTGTTAATCTCATAAAATTTTTCATTGATAATTTCGAAGACTTATTCCTGAAGTTACAAATCATTTGGACAGTTGGTCTATTCTTTGTTTCGTAGTGTCCCATTGGTTACACTCTTCTCACGTCCAACCCATCGATTGAACCCAAGGAACAGTGGCGAGAGGCAAGGGTCCTACTGTTACACCACCAGGCAGACTAACACTGAGTCTGGACAATATACTGTAGATCCTCACAAAGGAACAAAGAACAGACCAACCGCCCAAAAGACTAGTAATCCGCTGAGTGGTGAAATGATAAATGAAAATAAATAAATAAAAGGTGAATGACTTACATCAGCCATCATTTCATTCATTACATTCTTCCGTCTCGTACGTCTTCCTCTACTTATCTTGAACATATTTCGTCTCACTAGTTGATGCTCTTTGGGCCACCAGCTACTACACTGACTTGGGCAACGAGTATATCCAGGATGTGTTAGATGTTGGCCTTGTTCCTATGCTGCTCCAATACCTTCAGTCTGGTGAGAGGCGGGAAATGATACCAGCACTGAGGACCCTTGGCTCCATCACCAGTGGTACTGATGCTCAGGTAGTGTCATATGGTAACACTTATTTTAGATAATATAGAAGGTAGTCTGTGAATCACCTAAAGATTAGACATCCTATCTTATTTCACCTGAAGTTAAGATATCCCACCTTATTTCAGTTGAATATTAGACACTCCAGCAAATTTCACCTGAAGATTAACCACCCTGTAGCAACCCTCTGTTTGTCCGTCTCCATTATAGCTTTTAGAGTTAATGTATTTCCAGACACAAGTTGTCCTGGAGGCTGGAATCCTGCCCATCTCCCGTACACTCCTGACCACCAACAGCCCCACAAACATCCAGAAGGACACAGCCTGGGCTGTGTCCAATATCCTCGCCGGCCCTTTTGATCAGATACAGATGGTGATCGATGCAGACCTCTTGCCTGTAATGGTGGAGGCAAGTCAGAAGGTAAGTTTAACTCTTGGTCTGCACTAGGACAAGTGTTTTAGGGTTTAAATGATAATCTCCCTATGTAATAAAAGGGACACCCACACGGCCACACCCATGCCCACGCATGCCTATGCCCATGATAGCCAGCCATTATGAGGGAACTTGAAAATTGACCTGTTGGGCCCTGTGTGGCTACCGTGTGTGTGTAATAATAAAAATAAATAATAATAATTGACGGTTTATTGAAAAAGTTCTGCAGCCCGAAGGCTGAAAATATACATTGGACATAAATGACTTATTACATACATTGGTGGTTTAACAAAAGCCTTCATTAGAGAAAGGTAAAGGAACATACAGATTAATGTAGGTGTTGAACAGCAAACTCGTAGAGTAGTAACTCCCTCCCAGATGGTGTTAGGAGGGGCATCACGTGGTGTAGTAATTCCCTCACAGATGGTGTTATGAGGGACCTCACGTGGTGCAGTAATTACCTCACAGATGGTGTTATGAGGGACCTCACGTGGTGTAGTAATTCCCTCACAGATGGTGTTATGAGGGGCCTGACATGGTGTAGCAATTCCCTCACAGATGGTGTTATGAGGGACCTCACGTGGTGTAGTAATTCCCTCACAGATGGTGTTATGAGGGGCCTGACGTGGTGTAGTAATTCCCTCACATATGGTGTTATGAGGGACATGCGGTGTAGTAATTCCCTCACAGATGGTGTTATATGAGTGAGGTTTGGTCTTAGGCCTTCCTATCGTAGACGGATTAACACATCGCTGGTTCTTGTTGGGTCTCACGGGCCGTTATCACTGGGTACCTGGGACCTCACTGTGTGAAGGTTAACTTGGGTACGACTGTTACTGTTGAGTTGTTCCCACTGACTTAAGCACTGTTCACCACTGTTCACCTCTGTTTAACACTGGTTCCGTTCCTTTCCTAAATGAAATTGTAACTTCTGGCGAGAACTTGTTGATATTCCGGTGGGGAGGAGGGTTCAGGGGAGGGGGTTGGTATGGGCCAACTTAACAGTTGACCTGGCTGCTCCGAGAGGAGCTCCAGGTATTGCCTTACCCTCGGTAGTCAAGGATGTAGTGTGTGTGGATGTGTGTGTGGTGTGTGTGTGGTGTGTGTGGTGTGGTGTGTGTGTGTGGTGTGTGTGTGTGTGTGGTGTGGTGTGGTGTGTGTGTGTGTGTGTGTGGTGTGTGTGTGTGTGTGTGGTGTGGTGTGTGTGGTGTGTGTGTGTGTGTGTGGTGTGTGTGGTGTGGTGTGTGTGTGTGTGTGTGTGTGTGTGTGTGTGTGTGTGTGTGTGTGTGTGTGTGTGTGTGTGTGTGGTGTGTGTGTGTGGTGTGTGTGGTGTGTGTGTGTGTGTGTGTGTGTGTGGTGTGTGTGTGGTGTGTGTGTGGTGTGTGTGTGTGTGTGTGTGGTGTGGTGTGGTGTGTGGTGTGGTGGTGGTGTGTGTGGTGTGGTGGTGTGTGGTGGTGTGGTGTGTGTGTGTGTGTGTGTGTGTGTGTGGTGTGTGTGTGTGTGTGTGTGTGGTGTGTGGTGTGTGTGGTGTGTGGTGTGGTGGTGGTGGTGGTGTGTGTGTGTGGTGTGTGTGTGGTGTGTGTGTGTGTGGTGTGGTGGTGTGTGTGGTGTGGGTGTGGTGTGTGGTGTGGTGTGTGGGTGTGTGTGTGTGTGTGTGTGTGGTGTGTGTGGTGTGGTGTGTGTGGTGGTTGGTGTGGTGTGGTGTGTGTGTGTGTGGTGGTGTGTGGTGTGGGTGTGGTGTGTGTGTGGTGTGTGGTGTGGCTGGTGTGTGGTGTGGTGTGTGGTGGTGTGTGTGGTGTGGTGTGTGTGGTGGTGGTGGTGTGTGTGTGGTGTGTGGTGTGGTGTGTGTGTGTGTGTGGTGGTGTGGTGTGGTGTGTGTGGTGTGGTGTGTGTGTGGTGTGTGGTGGTGTGGTGGTGTGTGGTGTGGTGTGTGTGTGGTGTGTGTGTGTGGTGTGTGGTGTGTGTGGTGTGGTGTGTGTGTGGTGGTGTGGTGTGTGTGTGGTGTGTGTGGTGTGTGTGTGTGGTGTGGTGTGGTGTGTGTGTGTGTGGTTGGTGTGGTGTGGTGTGTGGTGTGGTGTGTGTGTGTGTGTGTGTGTGTGTGTGTGGTGTGGTGTGTGTGTGTGTGTGTGTGTGTGGTGTGTGTGGTGGTGTGTGTGTGGTGTGTGGTGTGTGTGGTGTGTGTGTGTGGCATCTCTCATGGGCCGCCAACAACAGCACTGGGTGTGATAAGGTTGATGGGTGTTTGTAATCAGGGTCGGCCAAAGGGGGCCCCGCGCCTAAGGGGGCCCCGCGCCTAAGGGGGCCCCGCGCCTAAGGGGGCCCCGCGCTAGAGTAATCTACTCTGGGCCTGTCAAGTACACAACAACACACTGCAGTATATAGCATCTGGAGAAAGGAGTTTTTCCAAGCTGAAACTGATCAAAACTTACTTGAGATCATCAATTCACCAAGAACGTTTGAACAGTTTGGCAAATATGTTCATTGAATCTGAAATTAGCAGGAGTTTAAACTTAGACAAAATTCTAAAAGACTTTGCAGAGAAAAGAGCAAGAAAGATAACTTTCTCATAACAAAAGGCAATAATATTATGACTCGTTTATAATTTATGAATGTTAATAGAAACCCCAAAAATATCATTTGTTTCCAACAATTCACTTAAATTCTGATTTTTTTTCTGACCAAAAATAAATAAATATTTTAAATAAATCATTTCACAGTCACTAAAACAAGTGTAGTGTAACTATGTACTTTTCAGAGGTGATCTACATTTTGTTTGTTACTTGTGGCATAGATCTGTTTGGTCCATTAACTCGCATGCACTTTTTAAGCGCACATTTTGATTACTTTCCATTCTACCATAGAGATATAAAGTCTATAATAGACTTATTTATATTTCTATGATTCTACAGACCTTGGCTGGGAACCTGGGGCCCACCAAAATTGTTCCCAACTGGGCCCCGCACCTCCTAAGGCCGGCTCTGTTTGTAATCGTACGGTATATATAGTTATAAATAAGGGTAAGACACATCACTTCATAACAAGTCTTTTACTTTAATAAATTTAATTAAGCAGATATCTCCTTACAGTATAATGGGTCCCCAGTAACTGATGATGAACTACAAGTGAATAAAGAAACAAGAGGACAACCGTTAATTAAAGTTCCTGCACACGAACAACTAAGTGAAGCTAAAACACAGCTATGATGTATGATAATCTCCCTATGATGTGTGATAATCTCCCTATGATGTATGATAATCTCCCTATGGTGTATGATAATCTCCCTATGATGTGTGATAATCTCCCTATGATGTGTGATAATCTCCCTATGATGTGTGATAATCTCCCTATGGTGTATGATAATCTCCCTATGGTGTATGATAATCTCCCTATGGTGTATGATAATCTCCCTATGGTGTATGATAATCTCCCTATGGTGTATGATAATCTCCCTATGGTGTATGATAATCTCCCTATGGTGTATGATAATCTCCCTATGGTGTATGATAATCTCCCTATGGTGTATGATAATCTCCCTATGGTGTATGATAATCTCCCTATGATGTATGATAATCTCCCTATGGTGTATGATAATCTCCCTATGGTGTATGATAATCTCCCTATGATGTATGATAATCTCCCTATGATGTGTGATAATCTCCCTATGATGTATGATAATCTCCCTATGATGTATGATAATCTCCCTATGATGTGTGATAATCTCCCTATGGTGTATGATAATCTCCCTATGATGTGTGATAATCTCCCTATGATGTATGATAATCTCCCTATGATGTGTGATAATCTCCCTATGGTGTATGATAATCTCCCTATGGTGTATGATAATCTCCCTATGGTGTATGATAATCTCCCTATGATGTGTGATAATCTCCCTATGATGTATGATAATCTCCCTATGATGTGTGATAATCTCCCTATGGTGTATGATAATCTCCCTATGGTGTGTGATAATCTCCCTATGGTGTATGATAATCTCCCTATGGTGTATGATAATCTCCCTATGGTGTATGATAATCTCCCTATGGTGTATGATAATCTCCCTATGGTGTATGATAATATCCCTATGGTGTATGATAATCTCCCTATGGTGTATGATAATCTCCCTATGGTGTATGATAATCTCCCTATGGTGTATGATAATCTCCCTATGGTGTATGATAATATCCCTATGGTGGGCGATAATTCTATGGAAGCGATAATCTCCCTATGGTATGATAATCTCCTATGGTGTATGATAACTTCCCCATGGTGTGTATGATATCTCCTCTATGATGTGTACATGATAATCTCCCCTATGGTGTATGATAATCTCCTATGGTGTATGATAATCTCCCTATGGTGTATGATAATTCCCCATGGTGTATGATAACTTCCCTATGGTGTATGATAATTCCTATGGTGTATGATAATCTCCTATGGTGTATGATAATCTCCCTATGGTATGATAATCTCCCCATGGTGTGTATGGATAATTCCCATGGTGTGTACATGATAATATCCCTATGGTGTATGATAATCTCCCCTATGGTATGATAATCTCCCCATGGTAAAAGGATAATCTCCTCATGGTGTATGATAACTTCCTATGGTGTATGATAATATCCCTATGGTGTATGATAATTCCTATGGTGTATGATAATCTCCCTATGGTGTATGATAATCTCCCTATGGTGTATGATAATTTATGGTGTATGATAATCTCCCATGATGTATGATAATCTCCCTATGATGTGTGATAATCTCCCTATGATGTATGATAATCTCCCTATGATGTATGATAATCTCCCTATGATGTGTGATAATCTCCCTATGGTGTATGATAATCTCCCTATGATGTGTGATAATCTCCCTATGATGTATGATAATCTCCCTATGATGTGTGATAATCTCCCTATGGTGTATGATAATCTCCCTATGGTGTATGATAATCTCCCTATGGTGTATGATAATCTCCCTATGATGTATGATAATCTCCCTATGGTGTATGATAATCTCCCTATGGTGTATGATAATCTCCCTATGGTGTATGATAATCTCCCTATGATGTGTGATAATCTCCCTATGGTGTATGATAATCTCCCTATGGTGTATGATAATCTCCCTATGGTGTATGATAATCTCCCTATGGTGTATGATAATCTCCCTGCTTGTTGATGTCATTCGAGAGGGAGTCCTCCTTTCGCTAGACAAACTTTGTTGTGTCGGATATGGTGTTTTGACTCTTCGTCGACTGATGGGTGTTGTCCTTGACGCTTGGTCCTCCCCCGTAACCATCAAGTACGACTGTTGCATGGCCATAGTGATTTAGCGTAAACAACGTGTAGTCCTCCGCAATTGCAGTATTTATGTCCCTCTGTCCAGTTCAACAGATGCAGAGTTCCGTATTGCTTCTGCCAATGGTCGCTTATTTGCTTTGCACATAAAATACTTTGCTTCAAATAATGATAGAGGGTAGGGGCAAAGTTCGTAGTCTATAACCGGATCTAGGCGAAAATCACCAGACTGATATACCACAAGGAATCTCTGAGACAACATGGTACGATCCTCACTAACTTTTACAACCTTGGCTGATGCAAATGTCCTGACCTTGGTATTTCTCTTGAGCGGGTATGAAGACACAAGCAGTCCTTCCATTCGTTTCACCGTTTCTTCCTCTACTGCAAATAAATCACGTACACATTAGTAACAATTTATTAATATTGGTATAAATTGGCATAATCCTAAAAATATACCAAATACATCATGAAATATGACAACTACATCATGACGTCACCTATGATGTCACGGTGATGTAACTTCTGATATTCAATCCAAGATATAGGAATTATTTTGGGTACCATCCTATTTAAAATATGGAGAGAAAATTTCATATTTACCATTTGTTAAAACCTCTGAAATTATGTCATATACAGTATTTACACTTTCCGATGCTCCAATTTTGCACTATACCTGATAGTACAAAAAACACCATAAAACAATTTCTTTAATTTTTTTTTGAGGGGTTATCCATTTTTTCATATTTTGACCCGTCTATCACAGGAGTTACTTAGTCAATGGCTGAGGTCAACAAGGTTTCAAGTCTATCGTCTGTCATGTACTGCTCGCATGTCTTACTTATACAGCCCTGCATTGTGTGAGATCACCAACTTCCTGTTGTAATTGATTTATCAGTTCGCCACTTATCAGCTCACAAGCCGTTCGGGCGGTTGGTCAGTTCTTTGTCATTTTGTTATTAACTATATTGTCCAGGGTTAGTACAGGAGACTTTAGTACCTGGAGAAAATCTGGCATGTTTGGTAGTGAAGGCCATCCTACTTGGTCCAGTTTTAGTACAGGAGGAAACTGTAGTACCTGGAGGAAATCTATAATTGATAGGGTCACGCTCGATAACACCATCTACCATCAGTCCAAGGCTAGAATTCGAACCCAGAACACAGTTGTAAGATACACGCACATGTCCAAGAACTCCACCCTCCATTAAACATATCTCAATATACACATTTTTTCTGGTTAGATTTTTTTTTCTCTTTCGTGATGATTCGTTAATAGACTACCTCCCGTAAGCCCTTCACTACTCTATTAAACTAACTCCCGGCCATTTTATTCAGCAGAGAGGCACCCCATACACAAATGATTAATGATGAACTATACATTTTATTCTACAGTTTGATTTCATTGTGAAGAAGGAGATTAGTTGGGGATTCTCAAACATGACACAAGCAGGAACAAAGGAACACATTGAGGCGTTGGTGTCTGTTGGTGGGGTGACGGTGCTGGTGGATACGTTATCCTCACTAGACCAGCAAGTTGTGCTGGCAGCTGCTGAAGGGATCAAAAACATTCTGGAGGTAAAGGTTAATTATTACTTATTATTTTTTAAGAAATATTTGTGCAGTGTTGTAGTTGTTATTATGACTTATTTTAGTTATGCTTTAGATGTGTTGCCTTAGGTAAAGGTATAGTTGATTATTTTCTCCTCATAATTGCTTCATGAGAACAAATATTGTACAGTCTAGTCTCATTGCAGTCATACAGCCATAACTTTGATCTGTCACTCATATATACAGAATATTGAATGTAAACTAAGCACTATTATCCTTTGTTTTATTCTATCATCTTTGGGTAGCAACTGGATGGGGATAGTTGGGTAAATTAAGGGTGTAACATGTGTGCCTCACTCTATTAAGGGTGTAACATGTGTGCCTCACTCTATTAAGGGTGTAACATGTGTGCCTCACTCTATTAAGGGTGTAACATGTGTGCCTCACTCTATTAAGGGTGTAACATGTGTGCCTCACTCTATTAAGGGTGTAACATGTGTGCCTCACTCTATTAAGGGTGTAACATGTGTGCCTCACTCTATTAAGGGTGTAACATGTGTGCCTCACTCTATTAAGGGTGTAACATGTGTGCCTCTTTACTCTATTAAGGGTGTAATGTGTGCCTCACTTATTAAGGGTGTAACATGTGTGCCTCAATTTCATTAAGGGTGTAACATGTGTGCCCTCACTCTATTAAGGTGTAACATGTGTGCCTCACTCTACATATGTGTGCTCCCCACTTGGCTAAGGGTGTAACATGTGTGCCTCACTCTATTAAGGGTGTAACATGTGTGCCTCACTCTATTAAGGGTGTAACATGTGTGCCTCACTCTATTAAGGGTGTAACATGTGTGCCTCACTCTATTAAGGGTGTAACATGTGTGCCTCACTCTATTAAGGGTGTAACATGTGTGCCTCACTCTATTAAGGGTGTAACATGTGTGCCTCACTCTATTAAGGGTGTAACATGTGTGCCTCACTCTATTAAGGGTGTAACATGTGTGCCTCACTCTATTAAGGGTGTAACATGTGTGCCTCACTCTATTAAGGGTGTAACATGTGTGCCTCACTCTATTAAGGGTGTAACATGTGTGCCTCACTCAATTAAGGGTGTAACATGTGTGTCTCACTCTATTCTCTTCACATTAATCTCTCATCATTATCACTGTTCCTCTTCGTTGAGAATTTTGAGGGAACCAAACAATGATGCATTAATCTAAGTGGCCTATAGCAAGTGTATGGTATACTTACTTATTTATATTAGCTTCTCATTTTTTATTTCCTCTATTCATTTGGAAGATGATATGTATTGATAGTGATCCTGAAACAATTTATTTAGCCAGAAGAATACAGATACAGAGTCGACAATAATAACAATATTGTCACGGTTGAGCCTGAGCTCTCTTAAAGGCACCTGATATATACTGTTTTACATTTCAGAAATCTGACGACGTGAATAGCATAGCAGAGATGATAGAAGAGTGTAATGGTGTGGAATATATGGAGACGAACTTACAACACGAAAACCCACAAGTGTACAACCTGATTAACGAAATTCTTGATACTTATTTTAAAGTACCAAAATCCCCCTCAGTTATCCAGGATGATGAAAATACTATTGCTGAAGCGGAGCAGAACTTGCCTGAAAAAGCCTCTAAATATGTGGCTGATATAGTTCCTCAGTCATTTACCAGTGGATGAGGAGACCCCAGTATTACATTGCATCCTGTGGCAGAGGGAGGGATAAGACCTTAGAGTATATTGGGAAGGAAATGCAGAATTACTGTACACGTTGGGGTAGAAAATTCCCCAAATGAGAAAGAATTGAGGAATAATGGATCACATGAAGATTCAGTTTCATGCTTATTTCACCTGAAGAATAACCACCCTAATATTAACCTTACCTTACCTTACCGTACCGTACCGTACCGTACCGTACCGTACCTTACCTTACCTTACCTTACCTTACCGTACCGTACCGTACCGTACCGTACCGTACCGTACCTTACCTTACCTTACCTTACCTTACCTTACTCCACATCTTTTTGCCCATCGCATCAAGACCGTACCCGTACTGGCGACCGTACCTGCATCGCACTGCACTCAGACAGACCACTGCACTGCATCTTTTACCTTACCTTACCTTACCTATCCCCAAGGTAGCAGTACGATGGTTAATCTTAAGGTGAAACTTATAAACTAGTGGGTTAATCTTCGGGTGATCGCCAGGATAGACTCAAAGTGTGAAAGAAATGAGAAATTACATAACAGTGTTTGCTGAATAGTCGACTTTGCTCTACAACTTAAGAGACTGTTTCACGGAGTCTCCAAATACACTGAAGCCTCGTTAATTCGATATCACCTCTTTCTATTGCATTATCACAACAATATCCAATTACTGAGGCTTCAAAGTAATGGTGATATTTAAAAAAAAAACAGGGTAACTTATGTGATTATTTGAATTATATATTTTGGGAATAATTGATGGTAAATAGATTACATTTTCTTGATGTGTAATGTTTTAAAATATGTAAAAAGAGGAAAATAAACTTTCGTACAAATACAATATGTAGTTTAATATCAACAGTACTTATGTTTATTATAAATGTGTCTCTATCGGCCTATCCAGTGTGTAACAGAGATGTAACCGACCGCCCATAGGCTAACAAACCGACCAATGGCATAGATGATAGAAGATAATAAAGTATAAAAGTTTAAGTATTAAGATTAGTCCCCTAGTTTATTTCACCTTAGGATTAACCCGTAGCTTATGGGGATCCTACAGTCCTTCCCTCAGAATGGGACCTCGAGTGGGTGGCTATTAGGTAAATGAGGTCAATAATGAATTCCCTGAGATGGAGATTTGGGATCAGTACTCCCCAGACTGGTACTATAAAGGGATAGAGTGCTTGTCTCTTATGGATTCTTCCTGAGTTCGATCCTCAGGGCAGATGTGAGAAGGGTGTTCCTCAGTGTATTAACTCCTGCACTAACACCGAACAATAAATATCTTAATAAAGTAAAAGAACAACCATCTGAATGGCTAATGAGGTGGAAATGATAAATAATAATAGTTATAAACAGACCTAACTTAATAAGTATAGTAGGTACATACACCTTGTCACATAGCAGTTGGAACAGTTCAGCGAAATAAAGGACAGTTCACCTTTGGCTTTGACGTTATATCTCATCCTTTGACTTTTCCTTGTAATGAATTGACGCTGTAACAAAATAGTTTGACAGAGGAGATACTCACAAAATTATTGACGAAGCACTATGGGTATTGACAATAAAAATAAAAGATTGGATAAGTATTACACATATATTTGACACTTCACATAAGCAATGAATGGCATATACAGTAGTGTATGAATATAAGTGACATATACAGAAACTCAACAATTAATTAATTCAGCAAAACCCGGGTCCCTTTGCATTAAGGCCCGTCCACACGATCGAGCAGTGCCCAGCGGGCACTCGCTAAATGCCCGTTATCGGGCAAACCAGGGGAGTGCCCGTGCCCGTGCCCGTCGTTGAGCGAAATCATGGTCCGCCTGCCTGGTGGTTTGCTGCCGGATATGGAGGGACGACTCTGCCAGACAAACGAAGTTGACCCTGGGACCCTGGCTGTCAGTCTCGCCACAACAGTCACAAACTGTACCATGTCTATCCCTCCGTCCACCAAAGATCAAAGAAACATTCATTGGTCTAGAGAAGAGACCGTGCTGTTAATTGAACTCTATCGCCAGCACCCTTGCCTGTGGAATGTCAAGCGGACTTGTGCCGGGATAGGGACAAGCGTACAGCGGCACTCAATGCGATTACAGAGGATATGAAGAGAAATGGGACTTCAGTTACCACAAGTGAAGTGAAGAGAAAAATTCAATCAATTCGAAATCAGCATAGACGGGAACTAAGAAAGATGCAGAAATAAAACAAAGTCTGGAGCTGGGAGTGAGGACATTTACGTTCCCACATTATGGTGCTTTGATGCACTGCATTTCCTCATTGATGGTGACACAATCCGACAATCTGTGTCAAACATGGATACCCACACAACTGAAGATATGTCCGAGGTATATTCTGATCATGAGGTACGTATGCATTCTCTCTCTCTCTCTCTCTCTCTCTCTCTCATGTCAACTTGCGGTTCACGTAAAATCGTGGCATGACTTCCCAATACTTTTCTTCGACCTAACCACTCTTTGCACCATTCCCTTTTCTGCATTTGGTTCTTCTTGCACATAGCAGCAATTATTATAGTACACAACGCTATGCTCTTCGCTTTAACTGTCCGGTGATTATTCCTGCGACACACCATGGTGATCGAACCGCACCCGCCACTGCCAACCACCTACTAGCTACCGGCGCCCTACTATGACTGCCGCCAACCACCCCCGTGTGTACAACAACACACTGGCTTTGCCCGTTTATCGGGCAAAGCCTGCCGGTCACTGCTCGAGCGTGTGGACGGGGGCTTTACAAAGCTGCAAACGGGTCATAAGCAACGATGATTTCAATCCCAGATGTCCTCTCGTGCAATACACCTCCATAAGTATGTCTAGGAGTGCTGGTAGTTTGCTGAACATCACTAACTGGGGCCTGCTGTCCTCAGTACCTGTTGGAGAAGTCTCTCTCGATACATCCTACAGGTGACCCCATGTCGACGTGCAGCACGTGCATCTCAACGATCAGCTATGTTGTTTAGTTGTTGTTTCACAGTGGCTTTCAGTATTGAGAAGCAATTTTCAATAGGATTTAGGAAAGGTGATTGTAGAGGAAGTTTCATGATGACACGATCCTCAAATTCCTGTTCAATTCCTGCATGACGTGGTGCATTATCCATTAAAATCACAGCAGCCTCAGGACCTAGCACAGACTCCAGCGAGGTCGTGAAATTTGTTAATACTTCCTTAGTCACAGAGTTACATGAATTTTATAATAGAATAGGCTTGCCACGCTGTCCTGCAACGATCCTGTTGACGCGTTGTCCCGGTGGAGCCCGGCCGTAGGTCCTACACGTATACAGGTTGTAGCCGGTTTCATCTCCGTACACACGAGGTTGATGAATGCCATCCTCATACATGTACTGAGTTAACGCTACACGAGCGGCTTTTACATCCTCTGAATTGCGGTTACCCGGTACATTGTGTGCCATCCAAAGCCCTAGAAACAGTCACAAAATCTACCAACATATCATTCCTCACTGACTAGGCAGTGATTAAAGGCGATGGGGGAGCAATTGGGTTGACTGAGGACCCAGCAGCACTTCGTAGGTGGATGGTGGCTGGACCTGAAGTGAGTAGTCTTGTTGCTGGATATGAAGCTGCGTCTGGTGCAAAATATGGAACCACCACCAGCAGCCGACATAATGAGCAGACCCTGAGTGCGCAGAAATCTTTCTTTGAGAAGGTGGAAGCACATTCCAAGGTGCTGTGGGAGATGGGCAACCCTTTCTAAGAAGAGTCATCTGACCTTCTGGTGTTAGACACAAAGAACATTGTAGATCCAGATATTGCTAAAATGGTTGGTACACACCATGACAGAGGAAAAGAGCAATTCCAGTCATTCTTAGAGGGACTAAAGAATGAAGGTAAATGTCTGTTCTACCATCCAATCAAGAAACACAGATTCCAGCCACCCGCCTTTGATTTTGTAAACTTTCAGTTGGGCTGCCGTCACTTTGCTCCGCAACACACCCAACTGGCCAACCGACGCCTTTTGGACGTTTCGTTCCGTCTGCAACCACACCTCGACCTTCCTACACATATCCTCACGCAACTAATGCCTGGCGACGTATGGAAGCTGCTAATGTATCACTTGCCATACGTCGTCTATGGTAGTTGACCAGGACCCTAGCTAGGGAGCAGTGCTGCCCACCTCTGTGTACATACTCTTATCCAGTAAACCGAACCTACAAAACTATACAGGTGTTTGTGTTCTCTCCTGTATATAGAACTTATTACCCAGACATCAACACCTCCTTCTTCAAACATGATCAGGTACTAAAAGATGACTGTCAGCTGTTCTCGCAACTCTTCATCTCCAGTCAGAACAGACAGTATGACTTGCAAGAATCCTTCAAGCATGAGAAGTCAGCTCCTGCCTCCCTCAGTGACAATGGAAAGCTTCATACATGTCAGAAGTCACAGCTGGCTGAAATTCTTCAAGTACAAGTGAATGCTACAGAGAGAGAACCGCATGGAGATGCTATCATCATAGAGGGCTCAGCACTGATCAATGCCCTGCCTCCACGCACCTCAAAGACTTTTGATACCTTTGCCAGAGAAGACATCCTGCCCAAAGTGAAATTCTATGGTGCCAAATACAATAGGGTGGATGTAGTGTTTGATGTGTACAAAAAGTCAAGTCTGAAGTCTGAAGCCAGGTCGAAACGAGGACAGGGGATCAGGAGAAGAGTTACAGGAACCAGTAAGACTCCCAAAAACTGGAGAAGCTTTCTGCGAGATGACAAAAACAAAACAGAACTATTCCATTTTCTCGAGGAGAAAATGTGTGAAGCACAGACGACAAGCACGGTGGTTGTGACAAAGGGAGAAGGTGCCATTAGCAACATAGAGAAGTCCCTAGAAGCTGTGGCTCCATGCTGTCATGAGGAAGCAGACAAGAATATTTGTGCATTCTAGGGATGCAGCAATGGAAGGTAACAAGTCCCTCATCATCAAAGCCAATGACACTGACGTGGTCGTCATAGCAGTATCTGTACTGCCATCACTACAGGAGCTTGGTCTTGATAACATGTGGATTGCCTTTGGCCAAGGAGCCAGTCATCGATGGATTCCAGTTCATGATGTAGTTTCTGCGATAGGGCCTAAGAAAGCTAGTGGGATCCTATACTTTCATGCTTTCACTGGCTGTGACGTTGTGTCTGGCCTCCGTGGGAAAGGAAAGAAATCTGCATGGCAGACATGGAATGTTTGTAATGAAGGTTCAGAAACATTCACCAAACTCAGCCAATGTCCAACAACAGTTGCTGATGTTGACCTGCAGAAGCTGAAAAGATTTGTTGTCCTCACTGTTCGTGTTCTGGGTATTAAGTTATATATACAGGAGCGAACACAAACACCTGTATAGTTTTTGTAGGTTCTATTTACTGGATAACAGATATGTACACAAGGGAAGTAGCGCTCCTTACTCTGTCCGGGAGGGTCAACTGCTCTCTAGGCGACGTATGGGAAGTGATACATTAACAGCTTCCATATGTCGCCAGGCACATTAATTAAGCATGTGGGACATGGTAATTACATTGCCACACGCTGCTAGCTAGGCTGAATAAATAATGTATATAAATGGAGCACATACATAATATACATACATAATATATAAATACAGCATACAGAATATACATACATCTCCCTCCCCCCTATACGCTCATAGCAAAGTCTTGAGCGGACCTTTTCTTTTGGATCCGTTCTGAGCGTCGAGGGACTTGATCACTGGGAAGGGTATGGGACTCAACACTGGTGGCGGGGCCAGCAGAAGGCATTGTTACGGGGCGGAGAAAACGGCTGTTCCTCAACCACACACGACCACTGGGTAACAGCACCTGGTAGTCCCGTGACCTACCGAGACCCATGACTACGCCTACTTTGTCCCAACGTAGGGAGGCCGGGTCCTGAACACGGACTTGGGTGCCGACACTCAACCTGGGGAGAGAACGGGTGTGGTCGTTGTAGCAGGCGACGACGTCTTGAACACGTTCGGCGGCTCGGCGATCACAATCCTCTGTCTTGGCCTGCCACTCCTTGGAGAAGGAATGAGGGTGAGCAGGAACACAAGAACGAAGCGGGAGTCCATACAAAACCTGTAGTTAGGTGTGTTGCGGAGTTCAAGAAGAACCCGGTCGAAGGCCTCGCAGTCAATATTCCCAGAAGGGGCCACCTTAAGGATGAGGTGCTTCAAGGATTTGACAGCAGCCTCCGCATGGCCGTTGGACTGCGGGTAATGGGGCGATGACAACACATGCCGAACTCCCCATCGGTCAAGGAACACAGCAAAGTCCCGGCTTGTGAACTGGGGCCCTCCGTCGGTTTGCAGGCGTTCAGGAACGTCCACGTCACGGAAGTAGTGGCGGAACTTGCTGATGGTGGCGGCAGATGTCGTGTCATTACCGCACTTGATGACAACCGGCCAACCAGAGAGACGGTCGACGATAACAAGGAAGGACTTTCCTGACACAGAGAAAAAGTCTGCCGACACAGACTCAAAGGAGCGGGTGGGGTTGTCGTCACTCATGAAGGGTTCCTGCTGCTGGCTGGGTTGTAATACTTGGCAGGGCTCACACGCACGGACAACATTGGAGATGTCGGAGTCGATGCCAGGCCAGAACACAGTCTGTCGTGCACGTCGTTTGGTGGCCTCAGCTCCACGGTGACTGTCGTGAAGGCGAGCCAAGACGTGGGGACGTGATGCAGCAGGGACAACTACACGTGCTCCGTACAGAACAAGGTGTCCTTCGCAGTAGAGTTCATCGCGGAGTTTCCAATACGAGAGCAGGGTGTTGTGAAGATCGTAGCGGTTGCTAGGAAATCCATTCCTCACACACTCGACGAGTCGGACGTATGAAGGGTCATCTCGGGCCGCTGTTCGAAGGTCCTCCATTGCCTTGTCGTCATCTGGTGACAGGTCCGAACGAAGGGATTGGACGGCGTGTAGAGTGATCACAGTCCTGACGGAAAGAGCGAGGTCGGCTTCGAGCACATGGTCTTCTGGAGTAGGGCGGCTGACAGGAGAGCGGGATAAGGCATCAGGGATGCAGAGCTCCTTACCAGCACGCCACACTGCTGTGAAGATGTACGCCGAGAGCTTCTCTTTCAGACGCTGGAGGCGAGGGTTCTCAACAGCGTCCAGCGTGTAGTGGTTGAGGATCGGGACAAGCGGGCGATGGTCGGTCACAAGGTGAAAGTGTTGCAGGCCTATAAGGTAAAACCTGCACTTGGACATTGCCCAAACCACAGCCAACAGCTCCAACTCAATAGTGGCATAGCGCGTCTCGGTGTCAGAGAGGAAACGCGAGCCATACTGGACGAGCTGGAACTGCCCTCCACCATGATCCTGCAGTAGGGCGTATCTCACGCCGTACAAGCGTGAGGCATCTGTCTGCAGAACCGTCGGCAAGGCTGGGTCAAACGTGGCGAGGACAGGTGGACTAGACAGGGCCTGTTTCACTTGCTGGAAGGCCTTGTCGTGGTCGGGGGTCCACAGGAATGTCCTCTTGGGGCTCATCAGGGGGCGAAGTGGTTGGGCAGCTGCGGAGATGTCCGGCGAAAACTCTGCTAACTGGTTGACGAGACCGATGAAGGACCTCAAGTCGGTGAGGTTAGCAGGGGTGGGAAAATCCGTGATGGCGCGGACCTTTTCCGTGTCAGCTGCGATACCATTCCCTGAGAGGGTGTACCCACAAAAGTCCACTGAAGAGCTGGCCAGAACAAACTTGTCAGCATTTAGGGTGATGCCGTGTTTCCGGCACCTGTTGAGTACCTCATAGATACGGCAGAGGTGATCCATGTAATCCTCATCGTATACGAGTATGTCGTCGACCACTTTCACGCAGTTTGCCAGACCTTGTAGAGCCATATCACCTCGAAGACAGAAAGCGTCTCCTGTAGCGGCGAATCCCATGGGGCCACGGCAATAACTGTAACGTCCATGCGGGGTGATGAAAGTTGTAAGTGGTCGGTCTTCTTCGGCAGGCTCCATCTGCCAGTATCTACACAGGGCGTCCATCGTCGTAAAGAAGCGCGCCTTTGGGTTCACACTGCGTATAGCTGCAAAGGGCGTGGGAGAAGGGTGCGCAGGACGAGACACCTGGCTGTTGAGCTTGGAGAGGTCAGTGGTGATCCGAACACCACCTTTGGGTTTTGCGACGACTACCATAGGGTGACACCATGGAGACGGGTCATCGCCGGCTGGTGCAATAACTTCTTGGGCGACCATGGAGTCCAGCTCATTTTTGACCGCCTCGTGGAAGGCCAGGGGAACCAGTCGAGGGTGTGTAGATAGCGAAGGGCTTCACGTCGTCCCTCAGGTGGATCCTCATGGGGGGACGTACCATCTTCTTGAGAGGCTTGGATTCCAGAGCGGACTTGGTAACCAGAACGTCACTGAATTCCTTCAGGAAGTACTTCCGAGCATCCGAAGGAGAGGTGTCACTGGCAAGAGGCAGGGGTAGGGCGGCAGCAGGGTCGTTGCTGCTCCCTTCTTGCACCCTGTTGGCGTGTTTTACCTCGAGAATAGGTTTGGGGAAGCCCTGGGAGATGATGGCCAACTCTTGACAATGTCTGTAGGACAGCAAAGGAGTCGGGACACCGTTATGCGCATCAATCCAGGCTTGACACGACCTGTTGCCAAAGGTGACCTGTGCTTGGAGTGAACCTAGGGCTGGGGCCATCTGTGAACCATCTGCCGTGAAGCGGAGATCCTTGGGTGGCGGACCTAGATCACTTGGGGAGAGCCCCAAGCATTGCAAATGCTGGGGACCGATGACTGTAGCATCAGCGCCAGTGTCGGGCAACATCTGAAGTCAGGATGACACACTGCCGTAGGTCACGATGACACTGATGTACTGGGGGACTTTGGTCCTGGGACGCGGGGGGGAGCACACATTCCTAATATGGCTCGAGCGTTGTCCAGGGTCGTCATGCTTCTGATTGGAAGACTGTGGGCGGCCCTCACTGGTGGAAGGGCGCTGAAGCTTCCGCCGACGCTGTCCCTTGGGTTTGTTGGTAGGGCAACACTTGTCATAGTGGCCCAGACGACCGCACACATTGCACTGGACGCGTTTAGCTGGGCACCGTACTGTGAGTGACCAGTGGCCCTTACGGTCACAACTGTTGCAGGTAGACTCAGCAGCTGGACACACCTGTGTTCCGTGCTGCTTACCACAGTTGTTACAAAATGAACCGGGCGTGGGCGTGGTGGGCGAAGGCGTTGAAGTAGACTTCTTGTCCTTCTTGTACCGGGACACAGCGCGTACAGCTGTAGGGGGAGCTCGGATGGCAGAGGTGGCACACCTGGCAGCCTCATAGGAGCGACATAACGTCAACACATCCTTGAGAGAAGAGGAAGAGTCGAGGGAGGTGAGGCGTTGGACAAGCTCCTCGTCCTTAACACCCATCAGGATCACCTGCTTCAACTGGGTCTCCTCGCACTGCTGGTGGTTACCTGGACATATATCTACCTCTTCCGAGGCTCTCTTGAGTCGTACATAAAAGGCGTCAAAAGTCTCACCCTCCATCTGTCTGCAGCTAAACAATTCCCTCCTGCGCAGAGCTTCATTCCGCTGCCCTTTGATGTACCATTGTAGAATATCCAGTACCTCCTCTACAGATAACGAAGAGGTCGGAGGTACCTGCAACGTATGTTCTAAGACACGCTGAGTTTCCAAGGACAGGCACATACGCAGCTGGATAAGCTGTTTAGGCTGTGGCAAATTCTGGAGATCCACCATTGCAGCATAATCAGTCCACCATCGCCGCCATTCACGAAAAGTCTGGAAATTCACATCAGGCTTCAAGATGGGCGGTGTTTGAGCTGCCGCTTTAGGTGGGGCTGGGGGGCGTGAAGGAAGCATTGACGAGGTATCTGAACCAGTCAGTACCGAGGCAGTGTTAGAGCCAGGCGCTTGGTTAACAGTGAGGCGAGATATCAAGGCTTCAAACCGTGCACTGTTTTCCAATCTCCGTTGGTGGTCTCTCTCTGCTTCTGCTTGTCTTCTTTTTTCATACTCCACACGTCTGTTAGCTTCATCCTCGCGCCTTTCATCTCTCATAAACTTCATTAAAGCAATTATCTCTGGAGACAACGCTGAATATCGAGGTGAAGGGCTGCGCGATGTGGTGGTAGCTGGAACGTCATGGTCAGCCTGGTCATCCATCTCTGTAGAGCTGTCATCCGACTGACTCATCCGGGCGTTGGCTCCACGACTATGTAAGGCACGAGACATAACTACTTCATCTGTGTACTGTGTCTCAAATCAGTGTTGACCGGTCAGCCCGTCGTATCAACAAGATCTGAGACAAAAAAATTAATTGAATGCACAGATAAGTAGATTATATATATAAAATATATATAAAGGAATGGCCGCAGTCAGTGTGTTAGTACATGTGTGTGTGTGTGTCACCTTACCCTCTGACCTAACTACCAACCGTTGTGTGCTATTTAAAGATTAGTAGGGTCATTACCTAGTACCTGACCATTATGGACCTGGTCTCACCCTCCTCTGTATATATACACCTTGGTTTGTATTTCTCTTTAGTCTGTACTCACCCCTGAAGATGTGAATTACATGAAAGCGCTTGGGAACTTCGTGTTTTCTTCTTTCCTTGTGGTTATCAGTATATACCTAGATCACGTGCACCTACAGTGATTTACTTGCATATATATATATATATATATATATATATATATATATATATATATATATATATATATATATATATATATATATATATATATATATATATATAATAACAATAATAATAAGAATATGTTATTTAATAATATTCTTATTATTATCATCATTATTAATTTGTTATTAGTCTTATTTTATTCCTATTCTAGGAGTAATGGGAGTACAGTACTTAAAAAGAATCCAAAAATAGTGACAAAAAACTTAAATACAAAAGAGAGAGAGAGAGAGAGAGAAGACTGAGACGTGTTCAGAATGCATCACACGCCATAGAAACGAACTTTTCCTTAGTTGTATTTATACTGAGGGAGCGTGAACATGGTCTCTTCTGTAGTCATACATTATTATGGTTATGCCCAACACTATGATAGAACGGATCGTTTTGCTGTTAGGAAAAGTACGCGTACGTCATTAAGTACGTGTGCAGCTGGGACAGATAAACAGACAGACAGGCCTACAGTTGAAAATGTGTCGATCATGGGAGAGGCCTTATCCTAGCCAGCCTCCTGTTCTGAACCCCCTGCCAAGAAGAAAATTGAAGTCGTGGACAAGGCAGTATAGCGATGAATTCTTGAAGTAAGGCTTTATCAAGTGTGAACAGGAAAACAGAGAACCAAGGCCACAGTGTGTAGTTTGAAGTGAAGTTCTTGCAAATGAAAGCTTGAAGCCATCAAAATTAAAAAGGTACCTTGAAACAGAGCATGATGAACTCAGTGCAAAACCAGTGGAGTATTTCTCGAGAAGAAAGGGCCAAATGAAACTATCAATAAGAATTCTTAGTAAGGCAACCACTCTTAATGATAAAGTGCAACTGGCATCAAATTTAGTTGCTTATCGCATTGCAAGAGAGAAGGTGCCATCTACCTGCGCTGAGAAACTTATCCTTCCATCCTATGTGGATTTATTGAGGACAGTTCTTGTTGATAAGTCGGCAGAAAAGATCAAATGTGTCCCTCTCGGTGATACAACAGTGTCTCGGCGTATAAGTGATATTGCGGAAGATTTAGAATTTCAGCTGGTGTCACGTCTACAGTCTGCAGGGGTATTTGCTATCCAACTTGACGAAAGTACTGACATATCTAATTGAGCAACACTCTGGGTTATGTGAGATATGTATTGACAGATGACTTCTTGGAAGATTTACTGTGCTGCTTGATCTTACCTACACAGACGTCGGGGTCAGATATACACAGTGTTTTGAATGACTGTGTAGTTGGAAAATACAAACTGAACTTGGCTAACTGCAAAGGAATTAGAACTGATGGAGCAGCAAACATGACTGGTAAAAACAGTGGGATTTTGAGTAATATATCAGAGGCAGCAGGTATTGACAAGATTTGAGAAAAAAAAACACTGGGTAAAAGACCCTTTTGTTTTTGAGATGCCAGAGTCTGTTGAAGGGTAGAACCTAACAAAAGAGATTCTCTATCTCACATGTGATAATTCATTAAGAATCAGCACAAGTCATCATTCTGGGTCAGTGTTTTCACGGATTATCTGCACTTAAGTAAGGAAATTGCCTTGATTTTGCTACCTTTAACAACAACTTCATGTGTGAAGCTGGTTTCTCAACCCTGACATAACTATAAAACAAAAACAGAAGCCGACTCAATCCTACAGCCGATATTCGTGTGGCGTTATCCTCCTGTAAGCCAGATTGGACCAAGATAACGACTGAACAGTTACTACATGATTATTACTTTTCCTTGTTTTACTTGTAATTTTTTTTAGCAGTTTACATGTTTTGTAATCATTTTACAAGTCAAAATTTATACAAGCACAAACTTTCACCACATGCAAGTATTTTGAAATAATTTTGTCTGTCTGTCTGCAATGGTAAAAAGGCTTATATTATGTGTTTTTGTTCAAGCCGGATGGAGGGAGGTAGACACTGTACTGTTCTAGTACTGCACATTTGTACAAGAGACTTGCAGTAGGGTCGTGAGGGTAATGCATAAAATCAAACTGGGTCGCAATGAAAAAAGTTTGAAGAACAATGGCCTAGACTGATTTAGATGTGCTAAAATTGGCCTTGTTCCCTCCTAGTTTGATATCTTGAGGTCTAATATAGCAAAGTGCACTAGCTTCGCTCACTCACCAAAAATAGACTTTTCAGCAAGCTTCAAAGCCCCTATTATCCTGGCCCCTTTCAGGCATGGCTTGGATATCACTACTGTACTCCTGTTGGCATGGAGAGCAGTAGCAGCAGCCGCATCCCCAGCAGACATCATCAAACCACGAGCTTTAGTTGACCCACTATGCAACGTACTAGTAGTGGAATATGTCGTAACTGTCAAGTCCCAGCTCCATGGTTTAGTGCGCATGCCTGTGCACCCGAGGTCAATAGCTGTCCACATTGAAACAGCTACGCACACCTTTCAAGATCTCGAACAACAGTCTACCATTTCTACAACCCTTTGACAAATCATTGCACTTCAGAACGCCTGCATGAATAGTCTACTCAAGAGCGTAATGTACTTCGAGGGAAAGCTAACCTATATCTCCTGAAGACATGGGGAAGAATGTACATTCTCATCGGCGTAAAAAACGTGGTCTGTTTAATTTTGTCGGGTTAATAAGTAACACCCTGTTTGGTACGGCAACCGCAGAACATATAGCTAAACTAGGGAAACGAATGAACGCAGTTTCTGAAGCGGTCATGAAACAGAATAGAGCCATTTGGCAGTCCTACATGGCAGTGCAGATTCCAAACTCTCAGATGAATGCTATTGTTGACAAAACTAATCAACTAACATGTGTTGTCCAGGGATTCACACGGTCAGTGCCTACACTAGAATGGCTACTCTACTTTACATAATATATGCATGCAGCTGAAGCTTCTGTGCAAGCTCTCACAGTTACCATTGACAGGCTCATAGCTGATTTAGTGAATGTAGGTAGGAAGATGCACAGTTGCTGCCGATTGGTCAACTTATTGTCGCTTTACATATATCAGAAACTGACTATTATATAGCTCCTATCTTTTAGGAGCACAGCATGGAATACTATTACGCCTTATTAGAGGCATCCTTAACGCACGAGGAAATAATAATACACATTCCACTTAAATCACAGTAGTAGTTTAATGCATGGCATTTGAAACCATTTCCATTGAAGGCAAATGACTATCTTTTGGTTCTTAACAAAGAAACTGAACTAATAGTTGTTTCATTAGATTTTTTTTTAGTTGCCGTGATTAAGCATGAAGTCCTAAATCATTGTAAGTCAATATATATTTATACTTACATGTATGTCCTGCTTACGCTTTCGTTTTCACCCGGACTGCGGAAGCTACTTGTGAATTAGCTATAGTACTAATTAATGCTTCTACAGCTCTACAGCAATGTGAGTACACTCCAATACCTTATAGGTTAGTGTTTCATGCGCATGTCAATAATGTGCAATATTTTTTTCCCAATGCAAACCATGTAATACTCATATGCCAGGGTGCAGTTTCCTGCATTACAGAATTCTCTTCCTTTTTGTTTATCTTCCGGAGTAATCTGACCTGGTTTCATCATACCTGCCATTACATTTGTCATCTCGTTGACTGTTATGATATTTTGTTACAGGAAAGTGTCATCTAGGTACACAATAGTTTCCAAGAAAACTTTCTGAAAGGTGTTGAAAAAACATGTGCAAGATGCAACAGCTTATCTAAAGCACAATTTATTGTAACATGGTTGGGTATACCTAGGATTTATACCGCGAGGACTCGGTTGGTGGTGGCCGAGCGTTGTAACAGCACCTTTGCTTTATATAAATATTCATCCAAATGAATAACACCAAGTTATTCACCATGTTATTCACTATTGTAGATCGCTTGGCTTGCATCTTTCTCAAAGGTCGAGCAAGAGTCAGCTGATTTAGCAAGCAACCGGCTCGCTCTCTCATGCCCAGGGAGTGGCAGTTCACTCCATCTCACTAGACAGGAATGTTCACTCTTAACAGAAGTGTTATCTCAGTGATATTCACAACTTTTCCCTGGAGATAATTCATAATTTATTCTCTCAGATTATATCTGTTTATATACCTGATACTTAGTAAACAGATAATACCACTTAAAAGTTCCAGAATTTTATTAAAACAATTAGTGTGACACCAGAACTGATATGTACATAACTTTATTTGTCAGTGGCTAAGGGTTAGAAATGCGTTGAAAGCATTTGAGGTGGATGTAGGGTAAATGATTAGTGGGCCTCATGTTTTTTTACCTGACCTGCTGGAGAATATTATGCTCAAAAATTTGGTATGGCAATGGGTAATCCACTCTCACCAATATTAAGCAACCTATATATGGAATTATTTGAAAAGAAACAATTAAGTAATATTTTACCACCTTCAGCAGTCTGGTTTAGATATGTTGATGATGTATTATGTCTCTGGCCATGTAATGAGGACCTAAAAGCTTTCCTGCCACAACTTAATAACTTAGCCCCCTCGATCAAATTCACTGTGGAATTAGAGCAAGACTGTAAATTGGCATTCCTAGACTGTCTGATCCACAGAATAGGTAACACTTTTAAGTTCAGTGTTTATAGGAAACCAACTAATGTGTGTTCATACATTCATTAATATTCTGCTCACTATAATAGAGTCAAACAGTCAGTATTTTCATCAATGTTTTTACGTGCTTTGAGAATTTGCAGCCCGGAATTCATTGATGAGGAATATAAATAAATCTATAATATTGGCTTGAACCTTAAGTACCCTAGATCTTTCATAGACAAATGCCTTAACATTACTAAGAAATCTTTCTATCGAATCGATCCCAAGCCCACCCATGACCATAAGAATTTCTTAGTATTATCATTTCACAAAAATTTCTCTCAAATTCCTTTACAACTAAAAACCTGGAACGTCAATGTGGCATTTAAAAACTCTTGTACTGTTAAACAAATGTTAATCAAGAACTCCCCCAACAATACAAGTGGCTGCATTTATAAGGTTCCTTGCAAGGAATGTAATATGTTTAACTTAGGCCAGACAGGTAAAGATCTTGTAACTAGACTTAAACAACATAAATATAGTGTTAGGACAGGCCAGGAATCCAATGCTCTGTTTGTTCATTTGAGGGATAACAAGCATTGCATTGACTGGGATAATGCTTCCTCAATATTACCTTGTAATTCAATTGACAGTAGGAACATTATAGAATCTAGTCTTATTAAACATACCGAATCCGTCAACATGAATTTGAGTAATGGTATGTACAAACTGGATAATTTCGTAATTGAGAAGATTTGTAACCAGGTGAGAAGGTTGGGTCATCTTACCCTCTGACCTGACTACCGACTGCTGCGGTGCTTTTCGAAGATTAGTAGGGTCATTACCTAATACCTTGTTATGTACTTCTCCTTAGCCTGTACTCGCCCCTGAAGATGTGAATTACACGAAAGCGCTTGAGAACTTCGTGTTTTCTTCTTTCCTTGTGGTTATCAGCATATACCTGGATGGGTTCTTTGGTTAGGCTGGGACTAATCATTAACACTTAATCTAAAAAAAAAAATATTTATGCATATTTGTGGTTAAATGTAACAAACATAACAATATACTTAGACTACCTGAGACTAAGGGATCACTTCCACAACAGAATATACAGTGATGTAAAAACTGACTTTTTCCTTCATCAGCTGTGAATTTTATATTTTATCTTTGAACTGGTATATACTATTTGTGGGTTTAATATGATCATTGTTACAGTCCTTTATAGCTGTAAAAGAAAATGTGTTTTCTTGAGCTCGTACATCAGGTATCTCAGGTCCACTGACCCGACTGCCCACCGTTTGCAGGACTACGTGACCAATGCGATACACTATTTTGAGAACACAATTTCATTTTAATGGTTTCAAACTGTTTTTCCTTAGTTAGAATGGTGATGAAACATACAGTAGTTCTGATGAAGTTTATCACCTCATTGTCTCTCTTAATAGGTAGAGATAATCACATGATTAAGTATATACTTTCAGTCAAACGTGTTGCAGTAATAGTGATTAAAAGGTTCTAGGACAAAACAGGAAAATCAATAGAGGCCAATATAGATTGTTGGTAGTAAAACAAGTTGTGAGGAAGAAAGAAACTAATTACAATGAAAATATCTAAAATTGTAGACGTGTTTCCTGACAAAAGTGAAAAATAAAACAAAACAAAGATAAAGGGATTTTACACTTAGAAAATAACCGAAGACCAGGAATGAGTTAGTGAATATATATATGATTAAGACAAGGAAATAATGTTCAATTGCTGGCTGAAAGACGACTACGTGTAAATACGTTATTTTATCAGAAAAAAGAAAGAAATAGACGTGATTATGTAAAGTGTAGGGTGCAGGTTATGTCTGTAAGCTACTGTGCCGAGTAGCATCTATGTATGTAATTACGTGGCAACAATGCATGTGTTATGTGGCACCATTGCCCCGAGGCTGCCATATGGCAATGCTGCCTTAGTCTGACTCTGTGAGCCGTGCATGGCACACGCGGCTCACTACTTGTATCTCTCCTATCCGTTAATAAATGGACTTCAGTGTTACCCGGTGTGTCCCTACCCATCACTGCCTTCTTCAGGGAACACTTGGAACCTTCATAGGGAAATGGGGAAGAAATATCTTTAATATGTGTTACTTAAGGTACGAAGTTTAGTTAATAAAGAACTCGACCTTGATTGCCGAGTGGTAGAAATAACAAGATGGATTAATGGTAACAGACGGGGACTAGAACACATTAAATGATGCTGACATTAGTCTAAGCTCATACCACTTACTCAGGAAGGCCAGGGAAAAATATTTATTAACACACAAAGCTGGATCAAGGTAGCTGAAGGTATTTTTGGATATCACTGACCAAACGGGTAAATGAACCCACTCGTAGAAATAACATCTTGGTCATAACGTGTGGTAGGGGGTTGTAGTCATTGGTGACATGAAGGTAAACGATGATAATTGGATCAATTATTCCCATAAGTCATTCTATAAATATCAGAGCTTTAACAAAAAATTTTTACAAATGTAAAGTTGTAGATAAATTAACAAAACACACTTTACACTTTTAATACTGTAAATAAGTTTAAGTAAACTAATTTATACTTTTTATTTAAAAGTTATTAAATAATCTTTCCATTAATACTGAACTTGGCATCACAAACCCATCAGCTGGGCACCTCCCCCTCCCTGCTCTCTCTCTCTTGCAAGTTCTGCAATAATAAAAACAATTGTGAAACTACCATAATCTCACAAATCCCTTATTCTTTACATAAGAAACTAAAAATGTTGAGGAAAGTGTAAGGTTGGCTGCTATGGTAACTGTCGAACTTCGATTTAGTTGGTTTGAAAAGAAAGTCGGCCAGCAGAAATCCCTTTAGATTAGAATGAAATGTGCTCTTCTTTCATATTTGGTTACCAATATCGAGGGTAAGTTTGAAATAATAATTAACACATTCTGGTTTTCTTCCTTGGTGTCTCTAAAATTTAAATGGAGTATTTATTTATGAAGTGAATTCTTTTTCAATATTTTTTTCTTTTTGTAAAATAGTTTTGAACTGCATATGTAATTTATCATTACAGCAACCAATACACCTTTTCACATATCCGTTGAGACATTGTTACATAACTATTTGACAAATTTCATAACCGAATGACAGAACACATATCGAATGACAATCTAAAATAACTGTTGGTGGTGTAGTGGACTTCTCCCCTACAACTGCGTAGCCGCAGCCACCAGCTGCTACCATCTTCCCTAGCAACCAAACTAGCAGCACAAGCGAGGGGCGTCACCAGATGCCACCGTATCCTAGCAACGGAACCAAAGACCGGCGACTTTCTCGGGTTTTCCCAACATGACTCATAGGTGACTCACGGCTGCTGGGTATATAAGCTCTGTCTCTCCATTGAGATTCATTCTGCCCATCTTCCTGAACAAGCAACACCTACTCCAGCAAGCTCCTCGCTGTCCAGCTTTCATTCAACCAGGAGGCCAGCAACAGGCAACACCTTCTCTAACGAAGCTCCTGCACATCTACCTCCTTCAACACGCTACTCACCGAACGTGTCTACTGAGCAGCTCCTCACCACACGGCACCTCCAGCACCAGACTGTCTATCATATAACTTATATTATATAAGAAAACCACCTTAGAGTTTCCATCCATCCTGAGTGCTAGACAACATTATATCACGAAAACCCTACAGTGGTATGTCATTCTCGAATTGTTACATTCTCAAACTATATGTAGACAGTCGGTTTATTGTTCACGTCTGTCAACTTCATAACTTATGTCAATCACTTCCGTTAGCATGAACCAACAGTTATTTTAGATTGTCATTCGATAAGTGTTCTGTCATTCGGTTATGAAATTTGTCAAATAGTTATGTAACAATGTCTCAATGGATATGTGAAAAGGTGTATTTGTCAACGTTTTAATGCGAGTCATAACATTTGCGTCTTATAGTTGACATCCCCCATCAGTTGACCAACCTGGCTGTGAATAAGTTTTATATTGGTGATTGGCAGGACTGATGCTGACCCTCAATTTCCCTATATAATATACTCATCAAATATTTCCCAATAAAAGACTCAACCTATATTAGAACTTACCTTAGTTAAAACTGTATATATCACCAAGCCACATCAGAGATTACTGAAGGAGACAGAACATTCCGCTATCCGTAACATATTATTTACGGATGATGTTTTTAAGTTGTGGTGTTGTTCTATTACGTATAAACTTTTGATACATTCTACATTGAAAATGAAATTACCTATAAGTTTAAAAACTTTATTCAAATATAGTTTTTACAATATATAACTATACAATGATATTCCATAACTTGATGAAATAACTAAGTAATTTGTGTAAAAAAAAAGAAAAAAGAAGACAAACGTAATGGTCTTCCAGAGATCACTGCCGGTAAATCCAACAGATCTGGGTCAGGAGTCCTGTCCTAAAGTTTGTAAACCTCCGTTGTCTCATTTTGTACACAGGTAACAGTTTGCGTTTGATGCAAATGCTGTCTACAATGACCTTAGACGAATGTTGCATATGGCATGCTCTTGATGGTTTATAATTATCTGGACACTACACACTTAAAATAATCATTTCCAAGCGTTTCCACCGTATTGGATGATGACAATATAGACAGTGTTTAGGTAGTCTGTATGTATAAATGAAAATACTTTATAGTCCTCCAGTGTGTGTTTACAAGTACTGCATGTAAATAACAATATTTTAGAACCGCCTTGACTGCCTCTCATTTGAGTTTGCATATTTCTCGTAATTTCACCAACACTGAATAAGTATTCCGTAGACACATTCAGTAGATGTCTTATTGAAGCTATACTCTTTCTCTCATTATGGCACCGTGACTTCATTATTGAGGTGTGTGCCTATTGTGTCTCGTGATTGATGCTTCCCTTCGTCAACGTCTGGATTAATATGGCCGCCGGGATACAGGTGGAACCAAGGAAGATACAGAGAGGAACTACTACTTGTAGAGACTCCTAATTGACCCTTAGTAATGAACAAGCTCCCCTGCAGGTGTCACCATCTGTTTGTTTACGTTCGTGACGTCGCGTAAAGGATGGGTCCTTGTGGTGGTGGCAGATACAATGATGGCTCCAGAACAACATGATCACGGGTGTGTGTGTGTGGAAAACGCAGGAATAACAGAAACCTGACAATTCATTTCTTTCTTAAAGGTAGACAAAAGTATCGCGATGCTCGAATGAATGCATGGTGTGAATAACAAAATTTGTTAATAAATTTTTTTCACAAAGAATGCAAATAACAGTGCAGGGCTAAAGGAAAGAATTACTTATATTAGTTAGAGACGCAACATGACCAGGAAGAGACTATCACGTTTGTGTGCCTGAACACTAAAATATCTTCTCCATTCCAATTGGTTATTTACCTGTGTAACCTTGAACTGACGCTCCGTAGTGGTCGACAATGGAACACTGATAAACAAATCATTCGGTTTTGTTGTGTACTGCTGATATATATATATATTTCATTTTTAGTCCATGTATCACGCAGATTTGGAGTTTTGCAAAAACCATCAAGGGTCAACATGCCAGCTTGCTTTTGATGTTTTCTTTACATATATTTATCTAACACCTCATTTATGTTATTGCACGTACAACATGGTGTTGTTTCTTTTTTCTATTTTAAGGAACATCGTTATTCATGAATAAATAATCTGTAGGAGTAGGGCAAAAATACACTCCTGTATATTCAAATCGTAGCTTATAACAAGAGTTATCACTAAGGACCAGGTCGTTTTCTAGACTACTATACCTTTTTTATAATGAGGGAGCTTAATGCTGCAAATAGTTGAAAAAAAGGGGGGATAAAATTAAATCGGTTCTCGTAAATCACCATGTAAGTTTCCTATGAAAAAGGGAGCTTCTCGAGAGACGGCACAGGAGTCAGGGGCTGAACATTTATTGAATGTAGAAAGTTCCTCTATATATATATATATCTTCCTTAGGTGCAACTGTACGTGCGGAGCATAAGCTAACCCACTCTCACCGGAAGTTGCACGCCACCAAGCAGGTTTAAGAACACAACAACTTAATATGACCACTTAATTTAACCCTTGTTGGCGGTGGCTATAAGACGCTCCATCTTGCACAGTTCTATTTCTTGTAGCTGCTGTGCATCGGCCCCTTTAGCATCTTTATGTGGTTTCCTGAGGTTAGGTGAGAGCTTCAGGGCTATCAAGTGGCCTCTGTAAGATAATAAAATTTCACTTAAAATGAGGCACATTATTCTATAAGGCACATTATTAAGATTATACTGTATACTTAAAAACTACCTAAGGAGAATATTAGAAGTTCATCTCAGCCTAAAACGGACTCTATATAAATAAGTAATATCTCCAATAGCCGGAATTGAAATTTATTCGGAAAATCATTTCCAGAGCCGGAATTTCCCGGAAAATTCTGGCTCTGGGAACGATTTTCTGAGGGACGCATTTTCTGGAAAATTCCAAGAAAATTTTCCCGATACCCAGAAAATTACGGGGACGAGGGAGTTTTTTTCTAGGTTTGAGAGCACTTCCGAGAATATTCCTCTTGGGGTTTTTAGTTAAATGGATGGTAATGCAGTGGAAGGGCCCCTCAGAATACCAAACCAGCACAAACAAATGAATAAATTATTTACTGTGACCTGGACTGGTGTTCCTGATATTGGGGATAAAGAGACACACTGGCAATGATAACACTTGTATTACATAGATAACACCCCCTTGCAACGCTAAGAAAGATATTAATTATACCATAGAAAATTAGTACAACAAAGATATTAATCAAACGAGAAAAAATAATTGATCTGGATTAATCCATCAATACATCCTACATCACCATACACCACTGTTAGTAGCACAACAAAATATTAACAAGATATTACTCGTACCATCAAAAATACATTAATTGCATCAGACAAAATAAAAGTAATCTCTGAGGAATATCAATCCTAATTTAGTTATACTACACGAGAACATGGATCAATCATAGCATGTTTGGAATGACCCACAAAGTAATATTAATTCGAACTATCATTATACACAGAGCCCAAAGACTAACTACTAACCTGCCCAGTGGCGTGCACCCACAGCAAACTCCAGAGTTCAATTTTAACCAAGAAAATCACCCATGAACTCATCAGGTAGGCGGCTTTTCCACTTATTTCCATTACTCTACTTCTGGGTACACGAGTCATGGGTGCATTCCTCCACCAATACCCGTAGACATGCTTCACAACATTTGCCCAGAATACACCATGACTTTAAAGCACTAATAGCCAACACACACAGGCAGACTACAGAAACCCAAAAGCCTTTTGGACTAAAATAAAAAATCTCATGGGAACCAACTCAGAGGAGAGCAGCTACCTTATAGACAACAATGGCAAGAAGATTACAGAACCTAAACTCAAGGAACCAATATTCAGAACATTCTGGAGCAGCATCTACCAAATCACGGATGAGGACAACCGAAACTTCTGCAGAGAAACAGAACACGTGGTTGAAACACACTTGAACCAAAACACAGACACATGGCAACAATCCAGGACAATCAACCTCAACACGTTAGACAATAACGACCCACTAAATGCTCCAATAACTACACGTGACATCACAAAAACCATTGCCAGCTTCAAGAATAAATCGCCCGGAATAAGTCAAATAAACAAAACCGTGCTGCAAAACAAACCACCAGCAATGATCAAACAGCTTACAGACATCTTCAATGCTTCAATAGTAAGAGGATTATTCCCATCCAAATTTAAAATGGCATAAATAAGACTCATTCCAAAACAAGGAAAGAACCCAACACAAGCAGAAAACTACAGACCCATATCACTCCTTGAAACACCTGGCAAAATCCTTGAAAAATAATAAACCAGAGACTAAGAAACAACCTAGAGTATGAAGATAAATACCTACCAGAGACAACACGGCTTTAGGAAAAACCGAGGCACCAACACTGCAATCGCCTTAGTATATGAATCCATCGCAAATGCAGCCAGCAACAGAAACCAATGTAACATAGTACTCAGAGATGTCAGCAAAGCCTTCGACAAAATATGGCATGAAGGACTCAAATACAAGATCATCCAACTCAACATGCCACACAACATCACGGCTCTCCTCTGCAATTTCCTGGACAAAAGACAATGCAAACTGACCATCGACAACTACATAGGTCAAAACTTCACCCTCTAGAGTGGAGTACCCCAAGGCAGCAACATATCACCAACACTGTACACCATATATACAGCGGACATGCCCAAACCAAGAAACTCAGAGTACATTGCATACGCAGACGACGTAACACAAATTATACAATACCCAGGGAAATCCAAACAAATGATGTCAATCAGAACTAGCAGAGAAATAGAAACCATAAACAATTACGAAAGGAAATGGAAAATTAAAACTAACACACAAAAACTGAAGATAATTCATATAGCTAAAACCAGACCTTACCCAATCATGGTCAACAATCAAAACATTCCATACACAGAAAATGGGAAAATCCTCGGCCTCAAAATCACAAGGAACGGCATACTACCACATATCACAGAAAGAATTGCAAAAGCCAAGGTACAACTAACTAAACTCAGAAGTTTCAGCAAATTAAACACCAATACACAACTACACATTTACAAAGCACTAGTCAGACCACACCTGGAATATTCCCCAATTCCACTCAACACTATAACAAAATCAAATAAACTCAAAATACAAGCAGTTCAAAACGTAGACCTCAGAAGAGCAGCAAAACTCAGACCACCATAGACAAAAAAATCCAGAGAGCTACACACAGAACATAACCAAACCATAATCAACATCAGAACACATAATCAAGCATTAGCAATATGGGAAAAGCTACAGGAACTAGAAGACCCCATATTCCAACAATTAATGCAAGAAGACATTACCTGAACACACAATTGGTGGCCAAAGAGCATAACATTTGACAACACAGAACCAGAACCAATATACACGAAATGAAAACCAAGAGACTCAAAGAACATGGAGAGCCCCCCTCCCCAAACATCACAATCAACCTTAGCTTAGATTAGCTTGGCCTCCCTTCCCTTGCTGTAGTGGACATTCACTGTTGGCATGGCAGACTTAACCTCGTCCCCGCAAGGTGGACAGCCCACCTGCTATCAATCTCCCTCTTCATTTCCCACTTCCCAACCTTTACCTTCCTCCTGCACCGTCTTCCACCTTCCTGAGCCAATAGGCTCTCTTCTCTCAATCCCATCCGATCGTATCGGAATTCATTCTACTCTACTCTCCTGAACCAGCAAGACCTCCAAACAAGCTCCTCACCAATCAGCTCCTCACCCAACAGGACCGCAGGATGGACACTATTGAGCAGCTCTGCTCCTCCACGCCTGCTGCTGGGCCTGTTCCTGCCCCACGCACCGCGTCCTACAAACCCCGACGTCTTCGTCCTGCCCCGGAAACCGCCGCCAGCTCTCAGCACAGCGGACCTTTCCTCTGCTGGTACCACCGACGCTTCGGTGCCAATGCTAGGCATTACGAGCCCCCCCTGCAACTACTCGGGAAACGGCATCAACGGGGATTGGTAGACACCACAGCCTTCGTCACTTCAGGCGTCTCACTGCTGCACATCATCGACCGCATCTCCGGCAGGAAATTTCTTGTCGACACAGGTTCATCGGTCAGCATCATCCCTCCATCACCGCCAGACACATCAAAGCAACCCTCTTACGACTTGTTCGCTGCCAACAGTACCCCCATCGCCTCCTACAGTGCACACATCCTCTCCTTAGACCTCGGTCTTCCCAAGACTCTGCGCTGGTCAATCGTGGTCGCAGACTTCTCTCAACCCATCCTTGGCTTCGACTTCCTCACCTTCCACAAGCTCGGCGTCGACCCAAGCCATCTCTGCCTCATCCATGAGCCTACAGCACGCACGATCCGGGGTACACGTGCCGCAGACACCGACACTATCACCTGCCTCTCGCCGTCCAACGAGTTCTCCCCCCTGCTCGAGAAGTTCAAGGAACTTTTCTCACCCCCGAGTCTCTCCACCACCACCTACGTCAGGAATTTTCCACCACATCGAAACTAAAGGACCTCCAGTCTTCTCACGCCCTCGCCGCCTTCGCCCTGAGCTCCTGAACATAGCCAAGGCGGAATTCAACAGACTCCTGCAAGACGGCATCATTCGACCTTCAAAGAGTCCCTAGGCATCGCCTCTTCACATGGTTCCAAAGCCATCATCCAACGACTGGAGGGTATATGGTGACTACAGATCTCTGAACCTCGTCACCAAACCTGACAGGTACCCTATCCCGCATGTCCAGGACTTCCACCACAAACTCCATGGCAAGACCATCTTCTCGAAGATCGACTTAGAGCGTGCCTTCCACCAGATTCCAGTAGCACCTGCAGATACCCAGAAGACAGCCCTCACCACTCCGTTCGGTCTCTTCGAGTATGCCTTCATGAGTTTTGGGCTACGCAATGCAGCCCAGACCTTCCAGAGGTACGTGGACCACATGCTTTGCGACCTCGATTTTGTCACTGTCTACATAGACGACATTCTCGTCGCATCTCCGACGCCTGCTGAGCATCATCACCACCTCCAGCTCCTTCTCCAACGCCTGCAGAACAACAACATGAAAGTTCACCCTGCCAAGTGCGTCTTTGGAGCCTCCTCCATCGACTTCCTCGGTCACAGAGTCTCGCCGAGCGGCATCCAACCCCTACCACAAAAGGTAACTGCCATTAAGGAGTTCCCCCAAACCTGAAACTGCGAAGAAACTCCAAGAATTCCTGGGTTTAGTCAGTTACTACCACCGCTTCATTGCCCACGCTGCTACCGTCCTAGTCCCCCTCTACGATCTTCTCAAGGGACTCCCCAAGACGTCTCACAAGCCTCTCATTTGGACTCAAGAGGCTGTTACGGCATTCATCACTATCAAGCAGCACGTCACACGCTTTACCCTCCTAGCTCAACCTGCACCTAACGCCCGGACAACTCTCACAACAGACGCTTCTTCTACTGCCGGGGGCGCCGTCTTACAACAGGAGATCAACGGAATTCTCACGCCCATTGCCTTCTTCTCACAGCGGCTTCAATCACCACACCTCAGGTACAGCGCCTTCGATCGAGAACTCCTGGCCATATACCTTGCTATTAAGCATTTCCAGCACTTCCTCGAGGGCCGTCAGTTCACCATCTTCACCGATCACAAGCCCCTCGTCCACGCCTTCGCTTCAGCCTCCCAGTCACATACACCTCGTGTCCTTCGCCACTTGGCTTACATCTCGGAGTTCACCAGCGACATCCAACACATAAAAGGCAGCCACAACGAAATCGCTGACACCCTCTCTCGTTGTATATCCAGCATTCTTCCCTCATCTCCACCCATGGATTACAGACAGCTCGCCTTGGCCCAAGAGAACAACGAAGACCTTGCAGCATACAAGACATTAGTTCACTTCCCTACACTCGTGAATCAGGGACCAAGCGTGCAGTATTATTATTGTGGAAAATAAAGTCCCGCAAGGGGGAAGATTTCCAGGCACAAACCTTTGAACCAAGAAAAGGGAAAGATCTCGGCACAATTGTGGTTCAAAGTTTATGAATACGGGTTTCAAGGGAAGCGAGTCACATTTCCGACAGGTTTCAAGAACCTGTAGTGTTAGTGCCGAACTTCCTAATTGGTTCAAGGTTTAAAAGAAAGTTAGACAAGGCTGTATTCTATCTCCTACATTATTATATTATCAATAAAAAATACTGAGAAAGGTAAATATCAGTGAAAGAATAAGTTAGTATTCGGTGTCCAGATGATATTGTTCTTATTATATTGAGTAAAGGAACTAGACAAATGCTGGTGAAGAAATTCGTGGATAGGAGACGAAAGATATGAGCCAAGACTTAAAGGAGGAGGTTATGCCTGTTTCCAAATTAGAAATAAATCAAGTTAGGCAAAAGAGATTTAAAGAGATGGAAAATGTTGTTTACATAGTAAGAATAAACAGAGGAAGAGACTTATTTAACCATCTTAGAAAACTGAGGAATATTAAAAAAAATAAATAAATTCAGTTAAGGACGAGGCTGCTAAGATGCACTATTTGGTCAGTACTATAAGTATGTGCCAGAGCATGGACACACTCCAGTATGATGAGAACACTCCAGTATGATGGGAACACTCCAGTATGATGGGAACACTCCAGTATGATGGGAAAACACCAGCAGGATAGGAACACTCAGTATGACAGGAACACTCCAGTATGATGGGAACACTCAGTATGACAGGAACACTCCAGTATGATGGGAACACTCCAGTATGATGGGAACACTCCAGTATGATGGGAACACTCCAGTATGATGAGAACACACCAGCAGGATATGAACACTCCAGTATGATGGGAACACTCCAGTATGATGGGAACACTCCAGTATGATGGGAACACACCAGTATGATGGGAACACTCCAGTATGATGAGAACACTCCAGTATGATGAGAACACTCCAGTATGATGGGAAAACACCAGCAGGATAGGAACACTCAGTATGACAGGAACACTCAGTATGACAGGAACACTCCAGTATGATGGGAACACTCCAGTATGATGAGAACACACCAGCAGGATATGAACACTCCAGTATGATGGGAACACTCCAGTATGATGGGAACACTCCAGTATGATGAGAACACACCAGTATGATGGGAACACTCCAGTATGATGGGAACACTCCAGTATGATGGGAACACTTCAGTATGATGGGATTACACTTACTTTTCACCGCCGACCAAGATGATGGGGTGGAAGGGGTTGAAGGCGACACAGGTGGCAGCCACACGCCGCCGCTGCACCAGACTCTGCACACACAGGGGTCGGCACTTGCGTAGGAAGAGGTCGTACACATGAACACGTCCCTCGTCCGTCACAGCCACGAACACGCTGCTGCTATACGGAGACCACGTCACCCCTGCCACGGCACTTCCCAGGTCCAGCACCACCAGCGGCGACCTGTAACATTACCAGATGAGGAGATGACCTATTTCTCCCTACCAGGTACAGCATCACGAACATCACCACCACCTCCATTGACCTGTAACACTGCCAGGTCCAGCACCACCACCTGTGACCTGTAACACTGCCAGGTCCAGCACCACCACCAGTGACCTGTAACACTGCCAGGTCAACTACCACCACCAGTGACCTGTAACACTGCCAGGTCCAGCACCATCACCAGTGACCTGTAACACTGCCAGGCCCAGTACCACCACCTGTGACCTGTAACACTGCCAGGTCCAGCACCACTACCAGTGACCTGCAACACTGCCAGGTAATGGACCACCACCTGTGACCTGTAACACTGCCAGGTAATGTACCACCACCAGTGACCTGTAACACTGCCAGGTAATGTACCACCCCCAGTGACCTGTAACACTACCAGGTAATGTACCACCACCAGTGACCTGTAACACTGCCAGGTAATGTACCACCACCAATGACCTGTAACACTGCCAGGTCCAGCACCACCACCACGACCTGTAAAACTGCCAGGTCCAATACCACCACCAATGACCTGCAACACTGCCAGGTCTCAGCACCAGTGACCTGTAACATCAAGCAGGTCCAGCACCACCACCAGTGACCTGTACCACTGCCAGGTCCAGCGACCATCACCAGTGACCTGTAACACTGCTTGTGTCCAGCACCACCACCAATGACCTGCAGACTGTTGGGTAGGTCCAGCACCGACCACCACGACCTGTAACACCTGCCAGGTCCACCACCAGTGACCTATAACACTGCCAGGTCCAGCACCATCACCAGTGACCTGTAACACTGCCAGGTCCAGCACAAGTGACCAACACTGCCAGGTCCAGCACCAGTGACCTGTAACACTGCCAGGTCCAGCACCAGACCTGTAACACTACCAGGTCCAGCACCACCACCAATGACCTGCAACACTGCCAGGTCCAGCACCAGTGACCTGTAACACTGCCAGGTCCAGCACCACCACCTGTGACATGTAACACTGCCGGGTAATGTACCACCACCAGTGACCTGTAACACTGCCAGGTAATGTACCACCACCAGTGACCTGTAACACTACCAGGTAATGTACCACCACCAGTGACCTGTAACACTGCCAGGTAATGTACCACCACCAGTGACCAGTACCACTGCCAGGTAATGTACCACCACCTGTGACCTGTAACACTGCTGGTAATATCACCACACCAGGTGACCTGTAACACTGTCAGGTCCAGCACCACCACCAGTGACCTGTACACTGCCAGGTCCAGCACCACTCAGGTGACCTGTAACACTGCCAGGTCCAGCACCACCACCTCAGTGACCTGTAACACTGCCATGTAATGGACCACCACCTCCAGTAACACTGCTAGGTAATGTACCACCACCACCAGTGACCTGTAACACTGCCAGGTAATGTACCACCACCAGTGACCTGTAACACTGCCAGGTAATGTACCACCACCAGTGACCTGTAACACTGCCAGGTAATGTACCACCACCAGTGACCTGTAACACTGCCAGGTAATGTACCACCACCAGTGACCTGTAACACTGCCAGGTAATGTACCACCACCAGTGACCTGTAACAGTGCCAGGTAATGTACCACCCCCAGTGACCTGTAACACTGCCAGGTAATGTACCACCACCAGTGACCTGTAACACTGCCAGGTAATGTACCACCACCAGTGACCTGTAACACTGCCAGGTAATGTACCACCACCAGTGACCTGTAACCACCAGTGACCTGTAACACTGCCAGGTAATGTACCACCACCAGTGACCTGTAACACTGGCAAGTAATGTACCACCACCTGTGACCTGTAACACTGCCAGGTAATGTACCACCACCAGTGACCTGTAACAGTGCCAGGTAATGTACCACCACCAGTGACCTGTAACACTGCCAGGTAATGTACCACCACCAGTGACCTGTAACACTGCCAGGTAATGTACCACCACCAGTGACCTGTAACACTGCCAAGCAATGTCCCACCACCAGTGACCTGCACGACCGCCAGGTAATGCACCACCCCAGCGACCTGTAACACTGGCAAGTAATGTACCACCACCAGTGACCTGTAACACTGCTGTACGTACCACCACCATGACCTGTAACACTGCGTACGTACCACCACCAGACCTGTAACACTACTCAGTAATGTACCACCAGTAATCTGTAACACTGGTGCAAGTAATGTACCACCACCAGTGACCTGTAACACGGCAAGTAATGTACCACCACCAGTGACCTGTAACGGCAAGTAATGTACCACCACCAGTGACCCGCAACACTTCAGGTAATGTACCAATCACCAGACCTGTAACACTGCCAGTACGTACCACCACCAGTGACCTGTAACACTGGCAAGTAATGTACCACCACCAGTGGTTCCGTAACACTGCCAGGTAATGTACCACCACCAGTGACCCAAAACACTGGCAAGTACGTACCACCACCAGTGACCTGTAACACTGCCAGTCCAGCACCTCACCACCAGTGACCTGTAACACTGCCAGGTAATGTACCACCTCCATTGACCTGTAACACTGCCAGGTCCAGCACCACCACCTGTGACCTGTAACACTGCCAGGTCCAGCACCACCACCAGTGACCTGTAACACTGCCAGGTCAACTACCACCACCAGTGACCTGTAACACTGCCAGGTCCAGCACCATCACCAGTGACCTGTAACACTGCCAGGCCCAGTACCACCACCTGTGACCTGTAACACTGCCAGGTCCAGCACCACTACCAGTGACCTGCAACACTGCCAGGTAATGGACCACCACCTGTGACCTGTAACACTGCCAGGTAATGTACCACCACCAGTGACCTGTAACACTGCCAGGTCCAGCACCACCACCTGTGACCTGTAACACTGCCAGGTAATGTACCACCACCAGTGACCTCTAACACTGCCAGGTCCAGCACCACCACCTGTGACCTGTAACACTGCCAGGTAATGTACCACCCTACTTTGCTATTTTCCTGTCACTCGGAATCGAGTATGATGATCATCGAGCTATGATACGAGTTATTAAGGTTGTCACCGTTGGTGAGTTCTGATATGACTTAAGAGGCCGATACGGAACCGGCAAGGTCAATCACAGATGTTGCACATGTGGGCAGGGGGGGGGGGCTACATCCAGTGAGGGAGGGATGGCGGCAGCGTGCTTCCAGCGTTGGCTCTTGTCTGCCTCGTTATGCAATCGGGCTAACTCGAATGAAATGACACCTTCTTGTGTGGTGCTCCTCCAAGCACTACAGTGTGGAGTAATCGTCTCCCAGGTGAGGGGGTCGATGTGGCACTTTTCAGGTTTGTCTTAAGACTATTATTATACCTTTTCAGTTGCCCGCCAGCGTTACGTTTACTATTCGTTAGGTGACTGTAAAGTAGCTGCTTTGGCAGTCTACATTCGTCCATGTGGGTAACATGGCCAGTCCAATGTAGTTGTTCATGGATAATGGTAGCTTCAATGCTCCTACAGTTGGTGTCAGCGAGAATACTGTCATTTGTTCTCTTGTCTTCCCAGCGAACTCGGAGGATGGAACGTAGACTACGTTGGTGAAAGTTTTCAAGTGCCTTGAGGTGCCTCCTGTATGTGACCCATGTCTCACTGCCATATAGCAGGGTGGGAAGGACCACTGCTCGATATACGTGTAACTTTGTAGATAATTTCAGTTCCCTACAGCTGAAGACACGGTTTCAGAGTCTACCAAAGGCTTCAGATGCACATCTGATCCGATGTTGAATCTCTTCATCGATGTCCGCGGTGGTGGACAGGTGGGAGCCGAGATACAGAAAGCGGGTAACATTAGAGAGGGTAGTACTGTTAAGATAGATGGATGGTGGAGGTGTGTCTGAACCAGGGGCAGGTTGAAAGAGAATCTGAGTCTTATATACATTCACCTTAAGGCCGAAGAATGCATACGCATCAGTATAGGAGTTCAGGATCCCCTGTAGGTTGTGTTCAGTGTGAGCGGCAAGGGTGAGGTCGTCTGCATACTGAAGCAAAGTAATGGAAGTTGCCAACACCTTTGTTCATGCCTCGAGTCGTCTTATGTTGAAAAGACCCTTCATCGGGTACTCGATGTCCAGCCCGTCGGCTAAATTGGCACGGGTAATGAAGGCAGCCAAGAAGATGGAAAAGAGTTGGTGCCAGTACACACTCTTGTTTAACCCCCGTTTGGATTGGGATGGGGCAAAGCCACATTGAGATTCTGGGAGGAAATTTTCCGCCTCAGCAAGAAGTCTGATTAGGAGGACTCAGGCGATAATCTTGCCAGCTACGGACAGCAGCGAGATCCTGCGGTAGTTGCCACAGTCTGACAGGTCTCCCTTGTTCTTATAAATATTGATGATGGAGGCGTCTTTAAGAGCTTGGGGGATTTCCTCCTTTTCCCATATGTGCTCCAGGAGAGAGTGGAGACGGCTGGTAATCAGAGATCCTCCTGCTTTATACACCTCGGCTGGGATTCCATCAGGCCCTGAGGTTTTGTTATTTTCCATCTGCTTGATGTGTTATGCCATAACTTATTAACTTCAATTATGTTAAAGATTAATACACTAATGGTGGCACTTATAGCACAACAACAAAAAACAAAGTGGCAACTCCACACATCTTGGTCGTGGGTTCAATCACAGTCCTCTCCTTATCACAACAGTTCAGGAGTGAAGGTTTGGTATTATACACATCACAAAAGAATACAATTTAAGAACAAAGGTTTAACATAATAAGTGTGTACAGTAGGTACAGTCAGCCAAAGATGCACCGACCCCACCCTGGGTCTCGTGCTCCCAATTATACCTGGCAATACTTGGTAAAGGAAGGAAGGCTGTATGTAATGGTGATTGGTGGATTTATTTTCGGCTGTATCACTGTCAGGATAAATATTAAACTTTCCAAAAGTAGCATTTTTACAATAATAAACTATTCATCGTTATTTAAGATCATGACAAGTTTCCAAATATTCGTATATTTGTTTAAATAATGAAGAAATTATATCAATGAATTGGCAACGCAGCTACAACCAGGGCTGCCACCAGATTCTCACATCAAAGTTCATGAATATACAGTATGTGTGTGTGTGTCTCTCTCTCTCTCTCTCTCTCTCTCTCATTAATAACTATACCATCAAACACAGTCAGTAGAACACCAAAAAGACCCCTTCAGTTTTCCCTTCTCCACACACCCGTGCGGCGCTGGGATACCACATGCCATTATTGTGTCTGCTCTCTAACTTACGTCAACTAATTCTTTCATGAAACACTCAAGATTAAATGTGGAATTCTTGAAATTTGATGTGAGAATCTCTTGGCAGCCCTGGGTGTAGCTGCGTTGCCAATTCATTGACATAATTTCTTCATTATTTAAACAAATATACGAATATTTGGAAACTTGTCATGATCTTAAATAACGATGAATAGTTTATTATTGTAAAAATGCTACTTTTGGATAGTTTAATATTTATCCTGACAGTGATACAGCCGAAAATAAATCCACCAATCATTCCCCCGTTACATACAGCCTTCCTTCCTTTACCAAGTATTGCCAGGTATAATTGGGAGCACGAGACCCAGGGTGGGGTCGGTGCATCTTTGGCTGACTGTACCATAAGATGATCCTTAATAAACAACTACTATTGGCACTGTGTATAAACAATAAACCACCTCGCAACACAATAATTAATTGCACTTTACACACCGCTGACAAACTGGGACGTCCTCCAAGGCCAGTGACTGACATAGCTCCATACTCCAGGGGACTACAAACCTAACACTAATATTAATCAACTCCCACATTATGCTGCAGAAATAAACATACCTACACACAGAAAAGTTTTATGTATAAAGTACCAACCCTGCTCACACAATCGTACAAAATATTATACATACATAAGTTGGTTAACAAACCTAAAATATATTTCACTATGCACAACGCAACGCAGTGTATTACGCCATGCATAACAGTTGGCAGTAGCTACCTCTTCCAGGGATGGAGAATAGCTGAGGGTGGGTCAACTCTGGATGCCGAGGGACTCACTGGGTAGTCAGGTAGTGCTCTTTCCAGCGCTGAAGGAGGCCTTCATCGTCTTCAATTAGGGAGTTGCCATCGGATGAGTGGAAAGGGGCTGCGCCACGAGTGAGTGGCCCATAAAATGTCTTAGTGGAATTGAAAAATTCGCGCATCTTTTGCTGATCTGCAAATTTTTGTGTTTCACATGCTTTATTTTTAAACCAGTCGTTTTTTAGATTGCAAATTTCCCGCTGGGCCGCCACTTTCTTCTTGCAGAAGGTATCAGCTTTGGTCCGAGACTGAGGGTTGTTCTGCCATTAAAGTAAACGCAGCACGTTTCTCATCAACGAGCACATTGACTGCCGGGTCATTTTCATTATACCAGTCCTGGTGTATTCTTTCGATCTGGCCGAGGGTCTCTGCAGGTTTTTATCATGACAGTGTCGAGAATATCACAATCAGCACTGGGATTTGGGTTGTTTGTTGTCGAGTTGTTTATCAGCCCATGTTCGAGCAGCTCTCTGGAAGCATGTACTACTAGGGTGTGTCATACGGAGGCGAATTTTTTTTTTTGAGTTTGAAAAATCGGCCCATGGTATTAATGATGTAGTTCTATGTGCAGAATCATGTGATATCTTCAGATTTGAAAAGTTTTCAGTTTTTGCTAGGTAAATTTTAACTTGAAATCTTATGAAAATTCAGTATTCCCACCCTTTTACCAACACCACTAAATAGCTTATTTAAAGTAAAGTAAATGTATCAGGTTAATTTATTAGGATGAAAATGATCCAGAATAGTGAAACAAATGATCTTGACACAATTATTAAATTTAATATTCCTTTAGAAAACAAAATCATCAAATACAAAAACCGGTTTTACTACTACGACCCGGTGTTGCTGCACACCATAGAGAACATGTCTTTCTTGCTTCTGTTTCTACTCATCACCTCCCTGCTGACCACCTGAGCTCGGATGTAGCCTTCCCTCCTCTCCTGGCTGTACACGTGACTGCTGGCCTCGCTCACTTGCTGTACACAACGCTCTATACTCTGGGTGTGCGAGGGCCAGGCAGGGACATGCATGGGGTTGTCCAGGAAAGCTCTGACTTGAACATTGGTGAGGCTGCAGGTAAGAGGGGGCTCACTGCCAGCCTGGATGTTATCCAGATCTATGAGATCAGTGAGGGTCTTGGCACCTAGATTGACTTCAGGAGTCTTCCTGACCCTGAAGGAATCGTCACCAACTGATTCGTCATGCCCAGATCCTCTCATAAGTCTCATATCCAAGATCTTTTTGACTGCCACTCTTCTCTCCTCCTCATCCTTACTGCAGAGCATTGTCTGCAGAACTGCCTCGGGATGAGCATACCAGGAAGATCTCCTCACAGTCTGCTCCACAATCTGAACAACCTTCCTTGGCTGACTCCTCAGGAGCTCAAACTGGAAGAGAACATGCCTCGGACCTTCGGAGAACAATGACTTGACCTTGGTGTTGAACCAATTTGGCAAGTAGACACTCACGATGAATTGGACAATAAGTCTCAGGTTGTGAAGCTGGTTCCCTTTCAGTTTATGATGAGCGACCCAAATTCTGCAGAACCTGAGAGCCGTTGTGAGCCACCTAGAATGTGAGACTGGACCTATCTGCAGGTAAGCAAGTCTATCAGGCATGACCCCAGTTTTGATGGCACTGCAAATCATATAACCATAGTACTGGTCAGTACTCAGGTCGTCAATGACAGTATGTGCAAGCTCAACGAGTGGAGGGCCAACTGTGATTTTTTCAAAGCTCGGATTTATTTCTAACTCAGTGGCATAGTCCAGCATCTTGCCAAGAGGACCAGACCATCTGTTGTTTGAGAGCCTTGCCATCCAGCCCTGGATCAGATGTCTGAGTGGCAACTGTTGGTGTGGAGGTCACAAACAATCCAGACCAGCTTCCTCCCAATCTTCCGGCCTATCCACTGTATGACCCCCCCTGCCACCCTGTGTCTGTGTTGGTGCTGTCCCCTCCAATGGCCTTGGTAGGGTCTGGTCTACGTTCTCTCTCTGGAGCCGTTCACAATGTGTTATCTGCCACTATCTCAGCTGGTTTCCTGATGTCATCTTTCTGGAGTGAAAACACAAATACTTCCTCCTGGTTCACTGCAGCAGGAGTAGTGTTCCTTCACTCTAAGTATAGGAAACAACTTGTCAGAATCTCCAACTTCTCATGAACACTTAGTGTCATCCTTCTCCTATCAAAGAACAAACAATGATTCCCATTTTTCTATCCCCTATCAAACCTAGTTAATGACAAGTTTTTCCTGAGCTCTCTCACTTTGTTATGATTCATCACCAGGTGAACACCATTTTAACAGCACAAACCACTGTCAATCCAGGGCAGCTGTTGCTATCTTGAGGACCAGTGTGGTGTCAGATGCTGCTGTGAGCTATGTTTGGATATTCTTCCTGTGGTTTCTCAAATCTTATGCCTGGAAGGTTTTAGATCATTATTTTCAAGTTAGGGACACAAAGTCACTCATTCTCCTGGCCATAATTTTGATCAGCCATGGGGAAGTCATTAAACTCTGAATCAGCTTTGACTCCCAATCATCGTAAGGCCTTACCAAATTCTGGCCTTCAAGTCTTTTCCTCGGCAACTCTTTCTCCTTCGTCTTCTAAAATGGGTCTCTGACTGGAATATCTTTGCCAGAAATCAAGTGAGAGCCCCTATACTGCCAGTCTCTGTATGGACAAATGCCGTCTTGACTGGGTTTGAGGAATCTTTCAGTTCACGCTTGCAAATACAGGGAGATGTATTCCTGGATTTCCATGTGTCATGATCGCATCCAAACTCAGGACAGGAACAATTGGGCACTGTAATTATGTCAAATAACTGTCCAGTTGCTTGGCAAAGCTGTCCTTAACTGCAAGTTTTCTCTCCAAGAGAGATATTCTTGCCTTTTCCTAACTTGCCAGCAGTCTCACTAATCTTCTTCTGACTTGTTATGACTGGAGGCTTGAACTGAGCGTTAGCCAGAGTGTATCGTGCCAAGACAGTTTTGGTCATACCACTGGCAATGTCTTTGTTTGTAAGTTCTTGGTTCTTTTCACTGATTTGCCTGATTAAAACACCGTATTTCAAAGCATCTCTCAATGGTAGGCAACCTGACTTCAGGAGCTCTCTCCTGGTAGACCCAAGAGGAGGGTGCGACCAGATGGCTGATTTTGTTCCTCGTCCTGACACAAGCAGCCATCGCAAATATTATCAACTTTATAAAATGCACTGTGAATCTGAAACAGAAAAAATATTGTTAGTTGGCTGTTAAAGAATGAAGTCAGAAAGCAATGTTCACTATTTAATTGTAATGCACTAATGCAGCTGTTCGCTAGATTTTCGATAAATTTCACGCTAAAAATTACCTGAAAGCAAAGGTTGCAAAATATTAAACTGAAATTATTTTCGTTTATGTATTAACGGCAAATCTACCAAAAAAGTGATAATATGGTTTTAGCTGATCTTCCTCCGGCGATTGTCAATCTCTACTGTATTTCACCGCTGAACTCTCCACACGCTTAATGTTAAAACCTAATTGGAGGTTTGCTGCCTTCGCAGTTTTGAAGACAAGAGGAAAAGGAGATTGGCTGTGACGAGCTGAAGATCAGTGTCGCAGTGGTCTGAGCTCTAGATGTCATCCTCTGCTCTTATATCGTTGGGGCGTATGCACTGATGGAATATGGCATGCCGTGAGGGACTGTCATGAGGCACTGTTGATCCCAATAGGTATTTCAGTTAGCCTGTGTAGATTAGTCGTCAGATAAATGCCAGGTCCAAATGCAGTTTCTTCAGCAGGCTTACTCCTTCCAGAAGAAGGTAGAGTCAGAGTTCACCCTCGTCTGGAGTCAACCAGCTCAATGCCACTATGTCGATGTTATACTCACAGCCTTTGCCACAAGGGGCAGTTCTTCTTTCAGGACGCCCATTTGTGCCAGTAAGTATCCAGAAGGGTTCTGACATTCCATGCAGCGACCATAAGAGGTTGTATAGTTTTGTTTTGTTTGAACTGTGATTTGATTGCGTTTTGATCAGAGAGTGATAGACTTACTGGGTGCAGTTGCTCAAACAGTTAGGCTTTAGGCAGGTATGTATAGGCACCTTTTCTAGCCCCTCCCCATGTGTAAGCAGAGTGCCTCTCGGGAAAGGGCTGCCCAGTTGCACAGGGTGCAGGACTGGCTGCATTGTTGCCTAGATCCCAGTGTGCATAAACGACCTCTTATCTGTACTTTACCCATGTAAAGTTGTGACAAGAGTCTCCCAAGCAGTCATCTCTGGATCGTCCCCTGCCGAGACTCTCGCCCGTCGCCATAGGACTTTTTTTAAGGTATAGGGGGGTTTTGATAATGATGTGATTACAGCTATGACGAGCTGGATGATGGCTGCAGTGAGTTGATTTATGGGAGGCAGGAGCAGCAGCTGCGACCATTATCTTGGCTCTCCCCATTTCCTGATCCAGAGGAGCAAATGTTGGAACGATCGGGGAGAGGGAGAGTTTGCAAAGGGGTACTGCTGACAGCCCAGTTTGCTGGGTTCTCTGCCTCAGTAGTCTGGTCGTTGGAGTCTCACCATAGTGGCTCACCTCTTCCGCCTACACCACCGTTGGGGGTCATGTTGGAGCTCTGTAAACATGTCTGGCCTCAGATGCTGGGCTCCACTGCAGATTTTTTCGTCTGGGGTTTATTCTCCTGCACTTTGGTCCCTGCTGTTGCTGAATTCCAAAAGGCAGCGGGGCAATGGTTGTAGGTGCCAGGACGTGTCCACATGCCAGTGGGGCTATATGCCATCCTTCTGGGGACCTCTGCTACCTGAGATCCCCTGCTGGTGTAGTGACTACTAGTGACCTGTAACACTGCCAGGCAATATACAACCACCAGCGATCTGTAACACTGCTGGGTCCAGAAACACCAGCGCCAGTGATCTGTGTCACTCACAGGTAATGTACCACCATTAGTGGCCTGTTTTCATCATCTGAGGTCAGCATGGGAGCTTTTCCCCTTGAATGTGTTTGCGTTATCGAAGGTTAGTGTTTATTGTGTTATTTCCCCCATGGCGTATAACTCCATCTAATAACCGAATTTATGTTGCCTTGTCGTGGTGTGGGGGGCAAACGAAGCACTTTCACATATACTTGGGATGAGTTCCCACCTTGTAACTTTAATTGAGGAGGTAAAATGACCGTAGTTAAACAAATTCCTCAGGTGATTGGCTTTGATGTATGACCGACCTCTACACCTCATACTTTATTCCCAACCTTTTCTACTCTTTACTTCATCTTCTGAAGAGAGCAGATTTTGGTCATTCATTCTCATTAATTTCATTTATTTCCCTTGAGTAACCATGGACGATTTTCGGGCGTTCCTGTTGAATCATCGTCACCTAAATGGCCCAACCGCTACCAAGTACTGTCCTAGCAAAACAAAGCCTTTGACATTAAAAACAACTACGGAAAGATGAAGAGTAAACAGCCACAAAATCAAAATAGGAACATGGAACGTGAGGACATTATATGAAGCTGGCAAGTATGCAAATGTCGGTAAAGAAGTCGCTGCTGGACACTCTGGGGGTCAAGTGAAGTAATATCAATCGCCATCAGGGTTGGCGACACCAATCTCCACTTGAACTACTGCAGGGTTTTGTTTACCAATCCTCCAAGTGCCGGCTTCTCCTGCCCTAATACCATCCAAGTGTCCGCCTTCCTCCTGGCCCTCCCACCCTCCAAGTGTCTGGCTCTTCTCCTTCCCTAATACCATCCAAGTGTCCGCCTTCTCTGGCTCCCTCCTACCATCCAAGTGTCCGCCTCTCCTGGCCTTCCCACCCTCCAAGTGTCTGCCTCTCTCCTGGCCCTCCTACCCTCCAAGTGTCCTCTTCTCCTGGCCCTCCTACCATCCAAGTGTCCGCCTTCTCCTGGCCCTCCCCACCCTCCAAGTGTTCGCCTTCTCCTGGCCCTCCTACCTCCAAGTGTCTGCCTTCTCCTGGCCCCATCACCATCCAAGTGTCCGCCTTCCCTGGCCCTCCTACCTCCAAGTGTCCGCCTCTCCTGGCCCTCTCCTACTCCCAAAGTGTCCGCCTCCTTGGCCCCCTCCCACTCTCCAAGTGTCCTCCTTCTCCTGGCCCTCCCCTCCCTCCAAGTGTCCGCCTCTCCTGGCCCTCCCTACCTCCAAGTGTCCGCCTTCCGGCCCTAATACCATCCAAGTGTCCGCCCTCCTGGCCTCCTCCCACCCTCCAAGTGTCCGCCTTTCTCCTGGCCCTCCAAGTGTCCGCTCTCTCCTGGCCCTCCTACCCTCCAAGGTACGCCTTCTCCTGGCCCTCCCACCTCCAAGTATCCGCCTTCTCCTGGCCCCCACTCCTCCAAGGTCTGCCTTCTCCTGGCCCTCCTACCTCCAAGTGTACGCTCTTCTCCCTCTCCTACCATCCAAGTGTCCGCCTCTCCTGGCCCTCCTACCCTCCAAGTGTCCGCCTGGCCCCCTCCTACCCCTCCAAGGTCCGCCTTTCTCCACCCTCCAAGGGTCCGTCTTCTCCTGGCCCTCCTTCCATCCAAGTGTCCGCCTTCTCCTGGCCCTCCTACCATCCAAGTGTCCGCCTTCTCCTGGCCCTCCCACCCTCCAAGTGTCCGCTTTCTCCTGGCCCCTCCTACTCCCTCCAAGTGTCCGCCTCTCCTGGCCCTCCCACTCCAAGTGTCCGCCTCCTGGCCCTCCTACCATCCAAGTGTCCGCCTTCTCCTGGCCCTCCTCACCATCCAAGTGTCTGCCTTCCCTGGCCCTCCTACCATCCAAGTGTCCGCTCTTCTCCTGGCCCTCCCACCTCCAAGTGTCCGCCTTCTCCTGGGGCCCTCCTACCATCCAAGTGTCCGCCCACCTGGCCCTCCTCCCTCCAAGTGTCCGCCCTCTCCTGGCCCCTCCCACCTCCAAGTGTCCGCCTTCCTCCTGGCCCTCCTACCTCCAAGTGTCCGCCTTCCTGGCCCTCCCACCATCCAAGTGTCCGCCTCTCCTGGCCCTCCACCATCCAAGTGTCCGCCTTCTCCTGGCCCTCCTACCCTCCAAGTGTCTGCTTTCTCCTGGCCCTCCCCACCTCCAAGTGTCCGCCTTCCTGGCCTCCTACCATCCAAGTGTCCGCTTTCTCCTGGCCCTCCTACCCTCCAAGGTCTGCCTCCTGGCCCTCCTACCCTCCAAGTGTCCGCCTCTCCTGGCCCTCCTACCCCTGTGTCCTGCCTTTCTCCTGGTCCTCCCACCTCCAAGTGTCTGCCTCTCCTGGCCCTCCTACCATCCAAGTGTCCGCCTCTCCTGGCCCTCCTACCCTCCAAGTGTCTGCCTCTCCTGGTCCTCCTACCATCCAAGTGTACGCCTTCTCCTGGCCCTCCTACCTCCTCCAAGTGTCCGCCTTCTCCTGGCCCTCCCACCTCCAAGTGTCCGCCTTCTCCTGGCCCTCCTACCCTCCAAGTGTCCGCCTTCTCCTGGCCCTCCCACCCTCCAAGTGTCTGCCTTCTCCTGGCCCTCCCCTCCCTCCAAGTGTCCGCCTTCTCCTGGCCCTCCTACTCCTCCAAGTGTCTGCCTTCTCCTGGCCCTCCTACCATCCAAGTGTCCGCCTTCTCCTGGCTCCCTCCCACCCTCCAAGTGTCTGCCTCTCCCTGGCCCTCCTACCTCCAAGTGTCTGCCTTCTCCTGGCCCCTCCACCCTCCAGTGTCCGCCTTCTCCCTGGCCCCTCCTACCTCCAAGTGTCTGCCTTCTCCTGGCCCTCCTACCATCCAAGGTATACGCCTCTCCTGGCCCTCCCCATCCTCCAAGTGTCCGTCTTCTCCTGGGCCCTCCTACTCCAAGGTCTGCCTTCTCCTGGCCCTCCCACCATCCAAGAGTCCGCCTTCTCCTGGCCCTCCTACCTCCAAGTGTCCGCCTTCTCCTGGTCTCTCCTACCATCCAAGTGTCTGCCTCTCCTGGCCCTCCTACCCTCCAAGTGTCCGCCTTCTCCTGGCCCTCCCACCATCCAAGTGTCCGCCTCTGGCCCCCTCCACCCCCTCCAAGTGTCCGCCTTCTCTCTGGCCCTCCTACTCCCTCCAAGTGTCCGCCTTTCTCCTGGCCCTACCCTCCAAGTGTCCGCCTTCTCCTGGCCCTCCTACTCCCTCCAAGTGTCTGGCTCTCTCCTGGCCCTCCTACCTCCAAGTGTCCGCCTTTCTCCTGGCCCTCCACTCCCAAGGTCTGCCTTTCCTGGCCCTCCTACCATCCAAGGTACGCCTTTCTCCCTCTCCCACCTCCAAGTGTCCGTCTTCTCCTGGCCCCCCACCTCCAAGTGTCCGCCTTCTCCTGGCCCTCCTACCCTCCAAGTGTCCGTCTTCTCCTGGCCCTCCTACCATCCAAGTGTACGCCTTCTCCTGGCCCTCCTACCATCCAAGTGTCCACCTTCTCCTGGCCCTCCTACCATCCACTTTGCTCACTATTTCTGGTATTATCTCCTCATCTTTAATTATATGAACAAATTATCTAATTTATCTATTTATGTTCTGTTCATTTAAGGTATTTCTCCTGAAGTTTTTGCCAGTCTTAATACTTCATTTGTTTTCCTGTCAGTGTAGCTTATTCTTAGCCTTCGTCGATATTACCACATGTCAAAGGCCCCCCAACTTGTTACTGGTGTCCACCCCTCTGACCCATACATCAGTCCTTGCCATATAAAGTCTTTCAGCAACATTTTCCTCAAATTGAAGTTAATGTCCCTTTTCATTAGGTCTTTTAGTTTATTAAATGCTGTTTCTGCTTGACCTATTCTTGTTTTGATTTCTTCCGAACATCAACCATCTCAGATAATGTTACTTCCCAAATACATAAAATTTTCACTTGTGTAAGTTCCCTGCTGCTGACCATAATTTGTATTTTAAGATTTATTTCCAGTTTGTAAACTACCATTACTTTAGTCTTTCCAGGATTAACTATTAAAGAATATTTTTCACCCTTTTCCACGAATTTGTTAACGAGTTTCTGCAATGTTTCTTTACTACCTTTGATAACTACAGTGTCACCTGTATGGCGTATAATCGATATTACTTTACCATTAATTTTTAGTCCTTCATTATCGTTGATAACTTCTTTCAATAATAGTTTTGTATATACTGTATATTGTTGGAGATAAAACACAGCCTTATCTTACTCCCTGTCTAACTTTGAAACAGTTAGTAAGTTCATTATTTACTAACACTGCAGCCTCCTGTTGGCAATAAAAATACTTTAAATTTCTAATATCTCCTCTTTAATACCGAGTTTTTCCAAAATGTCTATAAAGTTTATCGTGTTTTACCTTATCAAACACTGTTTTCAAAATCAATAAAGCAGATACACAAATTTCTTTAGACTTCAAACTCTTTCACTCAAATTCTCAAACTAAACATAACACTACTTATATGGCTAATTGTTCTAAACTGGACGCACTCTAAAGCTTATTATTTTTTAAGTAATAACAAAAGTCAACCCCACAGGCATGTAATTTTTCACATTGCTCAGTTTCCTCAACGTCTGTTTCCACAATTGGCATTTCGATCTTTATTTCCTTTCGTTTCTTACCTCAGCTCTACCCTCATGACTGTACAGTTCTCCGTACTCTGCCCACCTCTTTCACATCTGCCCTAAACATGATCTTTTAGTCTCGTCTTTAATACTCACAACCCATTTATAATCCTTTTCTGGTGAATTTGTTTAATCTTTCTGTATATTTTCCTATAATTATGTATTTTCTATTTTTTGGGATTAAGTTTTTGAAAGCCTCACTTCGTCTATGTATTTCGTTTTAAAGTTAATTTGTCATCCACCGACCTTAAGCCTCGTTCCTCCTGTAAGTTTTTCTCCCACCCTCTAATATTGTTTCTTTGGAATTATTATAGTTATGTCTTGGTTCTTGTTTATCAAAGTCACCGTCTAGTAATAATATAAATCTATTTTCGGTTTCAATTTCATATTCTATTCCTGCTCCTGTTTTGAGTTTCCCGAAATCCCAGTTGATTTTTGTCATATTTTTGGTTTTTTAATGAAGTTTTAGCCTCAACTAATTACTGGGACGTGATCTGACCCACAATCTACCCCTGGAGAGGTCTTGGTTCGGGTTATTGGACTTCTGAATCTTTTCTAAATTAAAACGTAATCTATTTGATTCCTGAAAAATTTATTTTTATTGTCCTGGGGTGAGAACCATGTACGGAGATGCCTAGGGAGTTCTTCAAACCATGTATTTGCAATAATCACCTTGTTTTTCTTACAATAGTCAATTAATATTAATTTTCTCCTCTTTCATTTATATACCCAACCCATTTGGTCCTACTTCTGCTATTTCTTCCCCTTCCTAACTTTAGCGTTAAAAATCACTCGTTATAATCAGTTATTCATTCAACTTTACGGTGTCTTTTGTTTTATTTAAATATTCATATTTTTTTCTCTAAAACTTCATCCTCACTATTATCTGTTGTTGCATAAGCCTTTGCATCACCAAGTCCATGGGTTGGGCAATAAACTTGACGAACAAAACTCCACCTGACACTGACCAATATCCATTTACACTCTTGATAAACTTGAGGTTTACAGGAACATCACCTAAAACGACGAACGTAATGGTTTATAAATTGGAAATAAATTAAAAAATATATATGATAGGCAACAAGGAACAAAAATAAGTGAAAATTTTAATGTATTTTAGGAGTAACTTTAGGTTTGACGATAGATGTACGGAAGAAATCCTAAGGTCAAGCAAGACAGCATTTCATAATTTCAAGAGCCTAATGAAAAAGAACATGAGAATATGAGAAAAAGGCTGCTGAAAGACCTCATATAACAAGAGCTAATGTATGGCTCAGAAACGTGGACACTCTCAGCAGACACCAGAAAGATGTTGGAGGCCTTTGATATGTGGTGTTCCAGGTGAATGTTAAGAATAAGTTACACTGACAGGAAAACAAAAAGATCAAGATAAATACTTGATATGTAAAGAAAAATGAGAGGCTTTGGTAATTTAATTCAGGATAAAAAAACATTTTGATGGGCAAAGTTGAAGGTAGGAGGGCCAAGGGAAGGCAAAGACTGGGATGGATGAATGAAATTATAAAATGGGTCCTTAAAGAGATACAAAATCTTGGAGGATTGGTATAAACTGCCCAAGAACGTGGAGAACTGTGATCTCCATCCTTAGATATGGGGACGGTACTCTGAGATAGTGTTCACCGTGTAGGAGGCCACTAAGGAATATTTTACAAACAATTCCACCGATTATATTAGAAATCATTAATTAAATCCTGTAGGTTTGCTTCTAAGAGAGTGTGTAGAATGCTTTTAGGTTAGATAAATATTACACACATCCCAAATATATCGACAGTTAGTACTAAGAGAGCCAGAGTGTTCACCAGCTTACCGACTATGTTGTAGCCAGATCTTGATAGTCCAATCAATGGAGCAGGAAAGGAAGACTCTACGGTGATGCGTGTTCCAAGTGACTCTCCGGACCGGGGAGGTGTGTGCGGGGTAGCGGAAGAGGGAGTGCGTGGCAGAGGTGGTACAACACTGAAATAACACCCCCGTGTCCACACCCATCAACAACACGCTCTCGTCGTCTGGTTTGAATGCAATACATGTTGCAACACCTGCAATGAAAATTTTCTTAGTGATATAAATAGTGCTTTTAATATTTATTGGGAGGTGCAAATAATTGAACTTACCTCACGTGTGTGTGTGTGTGTGTGTGTGTGTGTGTGTGTGTGTGTGTGTGTGTGTGTAAGACACTATCACAAGAATATTAGCTTAATTTTGCTATTATCACAGTATACCTAGATATAAGACATTAACAGTATACCTAGATATAAGACATTAACAGTATACCTAGATATAAGACATTAACAGTATACCTAGATATAAGACATTAACAGTATACCTAGATATAAGACATTAACAGTATACCTAGATATAAGACATTAACAGTATACCTAGATATAAGACATTAACAGTATACCTAGATATAAGACATTAACAGTATACCTAGATATAAGACATGAACAGTATACCTAGATATAAGACATTAACAGTATACCTAGATATAAGACATTAACAGTATACCTAGATATAAGACATTAACAGTATACCTAGATATAAGACATTAACAGTATACCTAGATATAAGACATTAACAGTATACCTAGATATAAGACATTAACAGTATACCTAGATATAAGACATTAACAGTATACCTAGATATAAGACATTAACAGTATACCTAGATATAAGACATTAACAGTATACCTAGATATAAGACATTAACAGTATACCTAGATATAAGACATTAACAGTATACCTAGATATATAGACATTAACAGTATACCTAGATATAAGACATTAACAGTATACCTAGATATAAGACATTAACAGTATACCTAGATATAGGACATTAACAGTATACCTAGATATAAGACATTAACAGTATACCTAGATATAAGACATTAACAGTATACCTAGATATAAGACATTAACAGTATACCTAGATATAAGACATTAACAGTATACCTAGATATAAGACATTAACAGTATACCTAGATATAAGACATTAACAGTATACCTAGATATAAGACATTAACAGTATACCTAGATCTAAGACATTAACAGTATACCTAGATAAAAGACATTAACAGTATACCTAGATATAAGTCATTAACAGTATACCTAGATATAAGACATTAACAGTATACCTAGATAAAAGACATTAACAGTATACCTAAATATAAGTCATTAACAGTATACCTAGATATAGGACATTAACAGTATACCTAGATATAAGTCATTAACAGTATACCTAGATAAAAGACATTAACAGTATACCTAGATATAAGACATTAACAGTATACCTAGATATAAGACATTAACAGTATACCAAGATAAAAGACATTAACAGTATACCTAGATATAAGTCATTAACAGTATACCTAGATATAAGACATTAACAGTATACCTAGATAAAAGACATTAACAGTATACCTAGATAAAAGACATTAACAGTATACCTAGATATAAGTCATTAACAGTATACCTAGATATAAGACATTAACAGTATACCTAGATATAAGACATTAACAGTATACCTAGATAAAAGACATTAACAGTATACCTAGATAAAAGACATTAACAGTATACCTAGATATAAGACATTAACAGTATACCTAGATATAAGACATTAACAGTATACCTAGATATAAGTCATTAACAATACCTAGATATAAGACATTAACAGTATACCTAGATATAAGACATTAACAGTATACCTAGATATAAGTCATTAACAGTATACTGAATAAGACATTAACAGTATACCTAGATATAAGACATTAACAGTATACCTAGATATAAGACATTAACAGTATACCTAGATTATATACCTAGATATAAGACATTAACAGTATACCTAGATATAAGACATTAACAGTATACCTAGATATAGGACATTAACAGTATACCTAGATATAAGACATTAACAGTATATACCTAGATATAAGACATTAACAGTATACCTAGATATAAGACATTAACAGTATACCTAGATATAAGACATTAACAGTATACCTAGATATAGGACATTAACAGTATACCTAGATATAAGACATTAACAGTATACCTAGATATAAGACATTAACAGTATACCTAGATATAAGACATTAACAGTATACCTAGATATAAGACATTAACAGTATACCTAGATATAAGACATTAACAGTATACCTAGATATAAGACATTAACAGTATACCTAGATATAGGACATTAACAGTATACCTAGATATAAGACATTAACAGTATACCTAGATATAAGTCATAACAGTTACCTAGATATAAGTCATTAACAGTATACCTAGATATAAGACATTAACAGTATACCTAGATATAAGACATTAACAGTATACCTAGATATAAGACATTAACAGTATACCTAGATATAAGACATTAACAGTATACCTAGATATAAGACATTAACAGTATACCTAGATATAAGACATTAACAGTATACCTAGATATAAGACATTAACAGTATACCTAGATATAAGACATTAACAGTATACCTAGATATAAGACATTAACAGTATACCTAGATATAAGACATTAACAGTATACCTAGATATAAGACATTAACAGTATACCTAGATATAGACATTAACAGTATACCTAGATATAAGACATTAACAGTATACCTAGATATAAGACATTAACAGTATACCTAGATATAAGACATTAACAGTATACCTAGATATAAGACATTAACAGTATACCTAGATATAAGACATTAACAGTATACCTAGATATAGGACATTAACAGTATACCTAGATATAAGTCATTAACAGTATACCTAGATATAAGACAGTATACCCAGATATAAGACATTAACAGTATACCTAGATATAAGACATAACAGTATACCTAGATATGTTTCATTAACAGCATACCTAGATATAAGACATTAACAGTATACCTAGATACATGTCATTAATAGTATACCTAATTATAAGACATTAACAGTATACCTAGATATAGGACATTAACAGTATACCTAGATATAGGACATTAACAGTATACCTAGATATAAGTCATTAACAGTATACCTAGATATAGGACATTAACAGTATACCTAGATATAAGTCATTAACAGTATACCTAGATATAAGACATTAACAGTATACCTAGATATAAGACATTAACAGTATACCTAGATATAAGTCATTATCAGTATACCTAGATATAAGACATTAACAGTATACCTAGATATAAGATTATCAACAGCATACCCAGATATAAGTCATACACAGCATACCTAGATATAAGCTACACAGTATACCTAGATATAAGACATTAACAGTATACCTAGATATAGGACATTAACAGTATACCCAGATATAAGACATTAACAGTATACCTATAGATATAAGATATTAACAGTATACCTAGATATAAGACACAACAGTATACCTAGATATAAGACATTAACAGTATACCTAGATATAAGACATTAACAGTATACCTAGATATAGGACATTAACAGTATACCTAGATATAAGACATTAACAGTATACCTAGATACATGTCATTAATAGTATACCTAATTATAAGACATTAACAGTATACCTAGATATAGGACATTAACAGTATACCTAGATATAGGACATTAACAGTATACCTAGATATAAGTCATTAACAGTATACCTAGATATAGGACATTAACAGTATACCTAGATATAAGTCATTAACAGTATACCTAGATATAAGACATTAACAGTATACCCAGATATAAGACATTAACAGTATACCCAGATATAGACATTAACAGTATACCTAGATATAAGATGACACAGTATACCCAGATATGCTACATACATTACGCATACCTAGATATAAGATATTATATACCTAGATATAAGACATTAACAGTATACCTAGATATAAGTCATTAACAGTATACCTAGATATAGGACAGTATACCTAGATATAAGACATTAACAGTATACCTAGATATAAGTCATTAACAGTATACCTAGATATAAGACATTAACAGTATACCTAGATATAGGACATTAACAGTATACCTAGATATAAGACATTAACAGTATACCTAGATATAAGACATAAACAGTATACCTAGATATAAGACATTAACAGTATACCTAGATATAAGACATTAACAGTATACCTAGATATAGGACATTAACAGTATACCTAGATATAAGACATTAACAGTATACCTAGATATAAGACATTAACAGTATACCTAGATATAAGACATTAACAGTATACCTAGATATAAGACATTAACAGTATACTAGATATATGAGCAGTAACAGTATACCTAGATATAGGACATTAACAGTATGCCTAGATATAAGACATTAACAAATATACCTAGATATAAGACATTAACAGTATACCTAGATATAAGGATTAACATTAACAGTATACCTAGATACTAAGACATTAACAGTATACCTAGATATAAGACATTAACAGTATACCTAGATATAAGACATTAACAGTATACCTAGATATAAGACATTAACAGTATACCTAGATATAAGACATTAACAGTATACCTAGATATAAGACATTAACAGTATACCTAGATATAAGACATTAACAGTATACCTAGATATAAGACATTAACAGTATACCTAGATATAAGACATTAACAGTATACCTAGATATAAGACATTAACAGTATACCTAGATATAAGACATTAACAGTATACCTAGATATAAGACATTAACAGTATACCTAGATATAAGACATTAACAGTATACCTAGATATAGGACATTAACAGTATACCTAGATATAAGACATTAACAGTATAGATACCTAACAGTATACCTAGATATAAGACATTAACAGTATACCTAGATATAAGACATTAACAGTATACCTAGATATAAGACATTAACAGTATACCTAGATATAAGACATTAACAGTATACCTAGATATAGGACATTAACAGTATACCTAGATATAAGACATTAACAGTATACCTAGATATAAGTCATTAACAGTGTACCTAGATATAAGTCATTAACAGTATACCTAGATATAAGACATTAACAGTATACCTAGATATAAGACATTAACAGTATACCTAGATATAAGACATTAACAGTATACCTAGATATAAGACATTAACAGTATACCTAGATATAGGACATTAACAGTATACCTAGATATAAGACATTAACAGTATACCTAGATATAAGACATTAACAGTATACCTAGATATAAGACATTAACAGTATACCTAGATATAAGACATTAACAGTATACCTAGATATAAGACATTAACAGTATACCTAGATATAAGACATTAACAGTATACCTAGATATAAGACATTAACAGTATACCTAGATATAAGACATTAACAGTATACCTAGATATAAGACATTAACAGTATACCTAGATATAAGACATTAACAGTATACCTAGATATAAGACATTAACAGTATACCTAGATATAAGACATTAACAGTATACCTAGATATAAGACATTAACAGTATACCTAGATATAAGACATTAACAGTATACCTAGATATAAGACATTAACAGTATACCTAGATATAAGACATTAACAGTATACCTAGATATAGGACATTAACAGTATACCTAGATATAAGACATTAACAGTATACCTAGATATAAGTATACCTATTAACATTAACAGTATACCTAGATATAAGACATTAACAGTATACCTAGATATAAGACATTAACAGTATACCTAGATATAAGACATTAACAGTATACCTAGATATAAGACATTAACAGTATACCTAGATATAAGACATTAACAGTATACCTAGATATAAGACATTAACAGTATACCTAGATATAAGACATTAACAGTATACCTAGATATAAGACATTAACAGTATACCTAGATATAAGACATTAACAGTATACCTAGATATAAGTCATTAACAGTATACCTAGATATAAGACATTAACAGTATACCTAGATATAAGACATTAACAGTATACCTAGATATAAGACATAACTAATAGTATGATAGACTAAAGACGGTTTCTAGGTATTACACAGTAGACCCCCACTCCTGTGATCCCAGGCTTTGTATGATGAACTTCATCCGAGTACACCAGGTGAAGATACGTCATACCTCACCTTCTCGGGCTGCTGTGCCCATGAGTCTAGATAGTTCTTAACCGACCATGACTCAGTAAAGACGCATCGTCGATTACTATAGGCAGGGTCAAAGTCACGACAGTCCCTTTGAATAATATAGAGAATAGAAGAATAAAAAATGAGTCACTGACTATACTTCTACATTTCAGATGACAGAGTGAAGAGGAAAGGAGTGTATGAGCTGTGCCTTCTCGTGGCAACACAAGGTAACTGGGTGCCTCGTGGGCCCAGGCTAGACCAGCAGGGGATCTCGGAATAGCAGTGGGCCCCAGAGGGATGGCGCATAGGCCCACTAGCGTGTGGACACGTCCTGGCGTCTACAAATCACCGCCCTGTTGCCTTGCGGATTAACCATGGTTGGTATAAGGCTACGGGAGTAAACCACGAACGAAAATTCTGCAGTGGAGCCCCACATCAGGCAGACATGCTTACAGAGCTCCAACAAGACCCAACGGCGGTGTAGGCGGAAGAGGTGACTACCATAGGAACCCAACGACCACACTGGCGGACGAAGGCAATGAATGTTGGACAGACTACTAGGCGAAACCCAACAAACTGGGCTATCAGAAGTCCCTTGCAACTCTCCCTCTTCCCAGTCGTTCAACATTTGCACCACTGGATCAGGAAAAGGGAGAGCTAAGATGTGTGGTTGCAGCTGTGTTCCTGCCTCACCACATAAATCAACTCAAGCACAGCCATCACCCAGCTCATCATACTCCTCATCATTATCAAAACCTCTATACCCCCAAACGTCCCATGGCGACGGACGAGTGGCGATGGGGACAGGCAGAGATGACTGCCGGGAATCTCTAATCCCAACTCTGCACATGGGCGGCACAGATAAGATGGTCATTTATGCACCGAGATCTAGGCAGCGTGCAATCCGGTCCTGTCTATGAGACTGAGCAGCTCTTTTGAGGAGGCACTCTGCTCACCCCACATGGGGAAGGGGCTAGAAAAGGTGCCCTAAACATAGCCTGCCTAAAACCCAACCTGACTGGGCAACTTGCACCCAGAAAGGTCATCCTTATGCGGACGAAAACACAAGCATAATCACAGATCCAAACAAAAATAACTATACAACCTCTTATGTTCGCTGCATGGAATGTCAGGACCCTTTTTGATACTGGCACAAATGCTAGTCCTGAAAGAAGAGCCGCCCTTGTGGCAAAAGAGCTGGCTATGTTTAACATGGACATAGCCGCCATTAGCGCCCCAAAACGGCAAAGGCAGCAAGCCTCTAGAAGAGGTTTTAAGAATAAGAGTCTGGACGATCCAGGGGTAGCATATGCTTTCAGAGAGTAGCTCGAACATGGGCTGATAAACAACCCGAAAACGTACAACCCAAATCCCAGTGCTGAATGAGATATTCTCAACACTGTCATGACAAAAACCTGCAGAGAGACCTTCGGCCAGATCGAAAGAATACACCAGGACTGGTTTGATGAAAATGACCAGGCAATCAATGTACTCATCGATGATAAACGTGCTGCTTTAACTGACTGGCAGAGCAACCTTCAGTCTTGGACCAAAAATGAGACCTTCCGGAAGAAGAAAGCCGTGGCACAGCGAGAACCTTGCAACCTAAAGAATGACTGGTTTAAAGATAAATCATGTGAAACACAAAAATTTGCAGTTCAGAACAAGATGCGCGAGTTTTTCAACTCCACCAAAACATTTTTATGGTCCAATCTCTTGTGGTGCAGCCCACCTCCGCTCATCCAAAGATAACTCCATAATTAAAGACGATGAAGTCCTCCTTCAGTGCTGAAAAGAGCACTACATTTCACTGCTCAACCGAAACACTGATGTGGATGTCCTGACTACCCAGCAGATCCCTCAACATCCAGAGCCGACTCACCTCAGCTATCCTCCTTCCCTGTATGAGGTAGTTACCGCCATCAAATAGATAAAAAATAAAGCCTCAGGGCCTGATGGAACCCCAGCCGAGGTGTTTAAAGGAGGAGGACCTCTGCCTACCAGTGGTCTCCACTCCCTCCTGGAAATATATGGGAAAAGGAGGAAATCCCCCCCAAAGATCTTAAAGACGCCTCCATCGACAATAATTATAAGAACAAGGGAGACCGGTCAGACTGTGGCAACTACCGCGGGATTTCACTGCTGTACGTAGCTGGCAAGATTATTGCCCAAATCCACGTAAAGGCTTTTTCCCGGGGAAGAAAACTTCCTCCCAGAATCTCAACGTGGCTTTAGACAATCACTTGGCACCACTGACATGATCTTTGCTCCCCGCCAGATACAGGAAACGTGCAGAGAACAGCGTCGTGACCTGTACATGACTTTCATCGACCTAACCAAGGCCATCGACTAGGTCAACAGGGAAGTCCTCTGGTGGACCCTCAGCAGTTTTGGCTGCCCCCAAAATTCATCGCCATCGTGAAGCAACCCCACAATGGCATGAACGGCAATGTCCTGCACAATGGCACCCAGTCCCTATCCAAACGGGGTTAAACAAGGGTGTATACTGGCACCAATTCTCATTTTCTTGTCTGCCTTCCTTATTCGTGCCAGTGTCAATTTAGCCGGCGGGGTGTACACTGAGTACCGGATGACGGGTCTTTTCAACGCAATATGACTCCAGCCAGGAGCAAAGGTGTCGGCAGCTTTCATTACTGAACTTCAGTATGCAGACGACCTCACCCTTGTCGCTCACACTGAACGCGACCTACAGGAGATCCTAAACACCTATGCAGATGCGTATGCACACTTCGGCCTCGAGGTGAATGCAAGTAAGACTCGGATTCTCTTTCAACCTGCCCCTGGTTCAGATACCTCCACCATCCATCCATCCATCCATTTTAATGGTATTACCCTCACTAATGTTACCCACTTTTAGTATCTCGGCTCCCTCCTGTCCTCCACCGCGAACATCGATGATGAAATTCAGCAACGGATAAGATGTGTATCTCAGCCTTTGGCAGACTGAAATCGTGTCTTCAGCTGTAGGGAGTTGAAATTATCTACAAAGTTACACGAATATCGAGCAGTGGTCCTCCCCACTCTGCTATATGGCAGCGAAACATAAGTCATATACAGGAGGCACCTCAAGGCACTTGAAAACTTTCACCTCCGAGTCCGTTGGGAAGACAAGAGAACAAATGATATATTCTTGCTGACACCAACTGTAGGAGCATCGAGGCTACCATTAACCACGAACAAGTACGATGGACTGGCCATTTTACCCGCTTGGACTACAGTAGACTGCCAAAGCAGCTACTTTAAAGTCGGCTAACGAATAGTAAACGTAACGCCGGCGGACAAATGAAAGGGTATAAGGATAGTCTTAAGACAAACCTGAAAGAAAGTACCATATCGACCCCCTCACCTGGGAGACGATTATTCCACATTTTAATGCTTGGAGAAGCACTAGACGAGAAGGTGTCAATATTTTCGAGTTAGCCCGACTGCAAACCGAGGCAGACAAGCGCCAATGACGTTGAGACGGTGCCACCGCCCCTCCCGCACTCGTTGTAGCCCTCATGTGCAACATCTGTAAACGACTCTGCCGGTCCCGTATCGGCCTCTTTAGTCACGTCAGAGCTCACCAATGAAGGTGACATCCCTAATAACTCCTATCATAGCTGGATGTTCGTCATACTCGATTCAGAGTGACAGAAAAATAGTAGTAGTAGTAGCAGTAGTATATGTGTGTGTGTGTGTGTGTGTGTGTGTGTGTGTGTGTGTGTTACAGGCAATTGTAAGGTATCTGGTAAAATCTTCCATCACCTTTAAATGACACGTTTACAACATGCATTTTTTTTATTTATATACTAAGCTAAGTCATAATTAAGTTAGGTTAGGTTAGGTTAGGTTAGGTTAGGTTAGGTTATATTCCGTGTGAAGACTGAGTAATTTGTCATAACATTAACTGACGTAAGCATGTCATATTTCACGAAAACGGAATATTAGCCAAGGCTTTTAAAGATTTGCCTGTAACATGTACTGTATATATTTGTAATAGTTATAAATTTAACCATGGAAAATGGTTTACCTCCAATTGAAAATAAATCAGAGATTGGCTTATAATCACGTTGAGTTTATTTATGTAGTATAAACATGAAATTATCTAAAATTAATGTACACGATTCCCGAATACGGCAAGTGTTCAGTGTGTCCCAGCCGTGTCTCAGGCTTTAAAACGGTCATGTTGCTCGACAGTATAACCCCGATTCTCAGTTGTATCACACATGGGAGTTGTCCTGGTAGGCGTACTGTATATACAGTACACACTAGGGTTTTTTTTAGTATAATTGCGTTTATGAACAAATTAATAACTATTCATTTTCAGATAAAATTACCGAATCAAACAAGTTAAATTTCTTTGAGCAAATGAAATTTTAAGAAAATCGTTAATAAAGACTTACAAAAACACGAATAAAAAGCACAAGATAAGTGGAGCCCAGCCAACTTTATCTTGACGTCACTGATACGGAATTAATGTTGAAACATTTTATTTAGTCAGAAAAAACACAGATAGAGAGTGGATAATATTATTAACATTAACATGGCGGAGCCAGAGAGAGCCCGAGTTCTCTTTGTGGCCCCTGAACCAGGGCCGGATTCAGGAGTGGGCAAAGTGGGCAGCTGCCCGGGGGCCTCCACCATCTGGGGGCCTCAACATATTACAATATTTTATTTATTTGTTTATTCATTTGGATTATTTTTATTTTCATTCTTTAAAATTCATGTTTATCTATTCCATCATGGCTTCAAAATTCTCCAAAGAAGTGTTCAAATTTCACAATTTTCCCGGGGGGCTTACAGCGCCCCCCGGAACTCCCAGATGTTTAGGCTCGCTTCACTTGCCACCCCACCCTCTTGGGTAGTTATAATGAGAGGGGCCTCCACAAAGAGGCTGCCCATGGGCCTCCACAGGTCTAAATCCGGCACTGCACCTGATATATACGGTATATTTGTTTCAAGGAATTATTTAGCGTTTAGTATCATCTGGATTAGTACATATAACCTGACGTTACCACGAATATCATTTCTATTTATTTATTTACTTATTTTACATTTATATTATAAGTACTGCCTCGTCGACAGAGCATTTTTCGCAACTTACATTACCTCTTCACAGGACTTCGCCGCCTCGTCTGTCTCCATCCACTTTTCTCATATCTGCAGCCTCACGTCCTGGTCCCTTATCCCATCCAGGAACCACCAAACTACCCGTGTACGAACTATGTCATTAGGATCTACAGCGAACGCTTGACCCGCTAGTTGCTGCAAACGGGTCATGAAATCACTCAACTCCTCACCTCGACGTGGCATCAGCAGTCATAAACCTTGCCGTCAGTCTCTCTCAAATTTCACCGTCACTCTTCCAACAGTCTAGAATAAATGTCGCCTGCTGCTCCACATAAATCGCCGTCGTCCCTCGCAGTTGTAAACGTAACATTGTAGCCCGGTAGTCCGGTCTATTCCATGCGTCCACTCTGCGCATGATGTTGGCGTTCTTAACGAGGTTGTAGTGCGTGGCGAAGGCTCGGATCGTGGCTGGAGAGGCGTCATCGCCGAACGTTTACGTCAGTGGAATCTCCTGCACTCGAGAGTTGCTGGTAGCGCTATCATCTGTCATCCTCTTGTTACCGCTGCCAACAGTCAAGATCAAGCAAACGGGGAGTTCTGGTTTGATTTATTGACAAGGTTACAAGTGGTGTTCTCTCGGTGCCGGTCAGGGTACAACTAGCCTGGCTGGTCGGCAACTGGCGCCACCACACCTCGGCTGACAACGAGGGCCACGGGTCCGAACAACCATGGGGGCAGTTTAACAATTGACAAACAAATACAAAAAATGATCCTCCATACATTTCAGAATGTAATTACAAAAAGCAATATGGATATTACAGTATAATACATAATACTCACACACACACACACACACACACACACACACACACACATATGTACAAGTGTGTAATAATAATACTAATAATTTACGGTTTATTGAAAGAGCATGGCATACGGAAGGCTGAAAATATACAGTTACATAATTGGGGAATGTGTGTGTGTGTGTGTGTGTGAGTAAATCAATACCTTCTAGAAACTCTCTGTCATGTGCAGCCAGGCTTGCGGTGAGTTGGTCGACGATGTTAAAGTCAAGGATGTCTGTATGGTAGAGAGCGGAGGCGTGGAGGTGCCACTGTGTCACCCTGCCGTCCAGCGCCACGGAGAAGAAACTCAAGTCCTCCCCTGGCTCTGTTTGGACCCACCGTACCTGTAGTAACTTATTGTTATATTACCTGTAGTGACCTTTGTTATATTACCTGTAGTGACCTTTGTTATATTACCTGTGGTGACCTTTGTTATATTACCTGTGGTGACCTTTGTTATATTACCTGTGGTGACCTTTGTATCTCACCTGTGGTGACCTTTGTTATCTTACCTGTGGTGACCTTTGTTATCTTACCTGTGGTGACCTTTGTATCTTACCTGTGGTGACCTTTGTTATCTTACCTGTAGTGACCTTTGTTATCTTACCTGTGGTGACCTTTGTATCTTACCTGTAGTGACCTTTGTTATCTTACCTGTAGTGACCATTGTATCTTACCTGTAGTGACCTTTGTATCTTACTTGTAGTGACCATTGTATCTTACTTGTAGTGACCTTTGTTATCTTACCTGTAGTGACCTTTGTTATCTTACCTGTAGTGACCTTTGTTATCTTACCTGTAGTGACCTTTGTTATCTTACCTGTAGTGACTTATATTATTATCTTACCACTAACTATATTTATTTTGTTATTAATATCCCTAATAAGCACCGCCCCTCACTTTAGTTTTGGCTTGTGATTGGTGGAGCCAGACGCCTATGATCTCATGAGTTCTGAGTCAAAATGATCAACCAATATTATTTGTCCCTCAGCAGTCAAGTCCACCAGAGGAGGAGCGATGCGGCTCCTCTGGTGGTCTCTTTCTCTCCACACACACACACACACACACACACACACACACACACACACACACACACACACACACACACACACACACACACACACACACACACACACACACACACACACACACACACACACACACACACACACACACACACACACACACACACACACACACACACACACACACACACACACACACACACACACACACACACACACACACACACACACACACACACACACACACTCCTGAAGAGCGCTTGGGAACCTCGTCTTTTCTTTTTCCTATGTATATATAAACAACCGCTCACTTGACTGTATCACAATATAGCCCAAAATATCCAGTTTTACCATTTGTCGCATAAAATATAGCGATATATATATATATATATATATATATATATATATATATATATATATATATATATATATATATATATATATATATATATATATATATATATATATATATGCACATAATTATCTATAATAAGTATAAAAATGTTAAAGTAACATGATGTATTAAAGCCTAGTCATTTCATTGAACAATTCAACTCAATTAGTTACGAAATCACTAGTATTTGCATAAATTGGCGGAAAAGGGAATTTGTATCTTATGAACTACACTTTGTGTTAATACCAAATTTAATGAAAAAATCATTATGCAATTTAGTAATAAGTTTACTGAGGGGAAAAATTATAATTTATAGTTAAGAAGATAATTAAAAATAAGTAGTTCCCTCCATTTTGTTACGGCAGTGACGCCAACGAGAGACGCCCGGCGGTGAAGCGGCCACAGGGCCACAGCCACACAGGCAGACACACTAATATAAGATCTGATAGCGACAGGACGCGTGGCGACAGATCGGAACTTGTTGGAAATCTAGAAGCTGACACGTCCAGTCCAGAGCAGATGTTTTCGCATCTCCTAGACCTAGCAACTATTTAACATAGCAATTTAGTTTATTTATTATGTGTGAATCAAGTCTCGAAACCTTCAAAATGTAATCCAACATAGAACTCTACGCATCTGAGGGAGTCTCCACACATCAGACTCAAGCTAAGCACTTTTTTTTTACGGGGAATAGCCCGCCCGGGCACAGGTCGTCGACCCACAAAGGTGCCTGGGGGGCGAAAAAATGAGAGTAAAAAGAAATTAAAAATAGAAGAGAAAAATATTATATTAATCTACACCACGAAGATGCCGGAAAACCAACTTTTTGAAATGAGACAGATTGTATGAGTATGGAAACACAAAAGAAGGCAGAGAATTCCACAGTTTGGCTGTGTGAGGAAAGAAGGAGGTACTATAACAGGTTATTCTAGTGTGACCGACATCCACAGAGAAACGGTGGGCACCATGGGCAAGACGAGTGTTACGAGCCCACTGCCTTGCCGGCGGTACACAGGATGCCAAATCCACCGAACATTGCCCGTTAAAGTACCTGTAAAAGAGAGAGAGTGAAGCAACATTGCGGCGAAGAGAAAGGGAAGAGAGATTGTCGACTAAAGGAGGAGAGTTAATAAGACGAAATGCCTTTGATTCCATCCTATCTAATAGTTGGACAGAAGAAGAGCCACCCCAGATATGAGAGCAGTACTCCAAGTTAGGACGAATGAATCCCTTATATACTTGAAGCAACTGCTCCGGAGTGAAGTAGCTACGGCATCTGTACAACATTCCCAGCTTTCAGGAGGCAGCTTTAGCAATGTTAAGGATGTGTGGCTTCCATGACATATTAGAGGAAATGGTGAGGCCTAGCATATCTATTTTAGAATTTGGCATAATGATTGCATCCTGAAATGAGATTGATGGGAGATTTTCTATTTTCAAGTGTAATTGGTAAATACTGTCTTTTATTACTGTTGTATTTAACCAAGTTTCTACCTCCCCATTAGGAGAACAAAGTGGGGGAGAGAAACCATGAGAGGGAAGTTTAGAAAGGAAAGACTTGTGCCATGTCCTGTCAAATGCTTTGGAGATGTCGAGAGCCACGACGAAAGTTTCCCCATAATCCGTAAGAGAGGATGACCAAAGATGGGTGCAGTAGGAGAGCAGATCACCAGTAGATCTCGCCTGGCGAAAGCCATACTGGTGATCCGACAAAAGAGAAAGGCGTTCAAGGTGACGGAGAAAATGAGAGTTTAAGAAATATTCGAGAATCTTAGAGAGGGATGAAGTTAGGGCAATGGGGCGATAGTTAGAGGGATTAGAATGGTCACCCGTCTTCGGGATGGGCTGAACCAAGGCATGCTTCCAAGAAGAAGGAAAAGTTTGGGTTTTGAGGCAAAGGCGAAAGAGGCGAGCAAGCACAGGGGCCAGAACTTCAGTACACTCCCTCAGAACACGAGGGGGTATTCCGTCCGGTCCATGTGTCTTACATCTAACCTGGATAATACACCAGCAACCCTACGAGTGGAGATTATAGGTAAGTGCATAGGTTTAGTAGGAGGAGCAGGATAGAGTGGGAATTGCCTAAGGTGGAGTTAGAGGAGAATAAGGTGCCAGAGATTGACTTTGTCAGGAGGAGAGTTGGCTATAGAGTTATTAGGTCGGAAGAGAGGAGGAAAAGAGGGAGTGCAGAAGTTATTATAGATGTTTTTGGTTAAGGACCAGAAGGATTTACTAGAGGAAGAATTAGTCAGGACAGCGGTCTTTATTTATATAAAATTTCGTTTGGCCCTACGAAGAATAGCCTTACAACGATTCCTAGAAGTAATGAAAGAGGTGCGGGTAATAGCAGAAGGAGATAGTTTCATAGCTCGATATGCCCTATCTCTCACCCTGCAAGCAAGAGAGCAGGAGCGATGAACCAATGATTGTAATGTGAAAGTTTTGGTAGAAGATGGGATAAATGCACTCATACCGCCCTGTATAACCCCAGCAATGTTGTCAGCACATACCGAGGCGTCCCGAGTGGAAAAGCAACATTCATCCGATAGTGCCATAGTTGACGATTAGAGGAGGGTGGGGGAGGTGGTCGTGCCGAGTTTGAGTATAAATAGTGTGAGGGGTTAGAGGTAAAACAAAGATCAAGAATGTTAGTAAGTTGATCGTGTCGATCAGGAACACGTTTAGGGTACTTAATTATTTGTTCCAGATCATTAAGTAATGAAAGAGAGAGTGCCTCAGCTCCACCTGGGTCATCCCTTGCAGAGCCAAGCCACTCTCTGTGATGTACATTGAAATCCCCTAGGGAGAGGATCTCGGTGTTGGGGTGTACATAGCAACGACTCATGGCAAGAAGTGAGATAGTCAAAGAGTTCGAAATAGTTGGTAGAGTTGGGAGAACAGTGTAGGAAACAAAGAAAAATAGTCACAGTAGGTAGAGATATTTTGAGCCAGATGACATCATAAAGGGGAGATTCAAGATCCGTGAGTCGGGCTATAGGTGTACGTGTGTTGCAGTAGGCGCATACACCTCCCTTAGAACGGAAGTAGGTATAAAGGCTGTAGTTTGGGTGAAGCTGCTTTGGTCAGTTGAAGTTCGGAGAGTAGTAAGAGATCGGGGGAAGAGGTTAATAGATGGTGCTCCACAGAAGAAAAATTGGATCTCAGGCCGCGAATGTTGGAAAAATGAAGTGTGAAAAAAGCCGATCCTCCAGCAACCGCGGTGGCGTCAGTTGAGGCCCCAGTAGCTTGATGATGATCAGGTCGGCCCCGGGGTCCACAACCTTCCCGACCAGTGGGACCCATCCGAGAGGGCCCCACTTTAATATTATTGTCAACTGATATCATAGGAGAATAAGAAAACAGAAAGGATAAAACTTATAAAGGGAGAGAAAGGTTATATATGTTGTGTTGTCAATAGTAAGAGAGGCAATTGACCCCCTGCAATTGTGTACACATGAGGCACATCGAATCACAAAACGACACGTCATATTGGTAGGCGGTGCTATTCTAGATATAAATAGAAAATGAACTTAATGGATGATGTTAGTGATAACGTCTTCTGATCATGATGAGATATCCCTTATACCTTCTTAGTGTTCATTATGACTCGTTTTAGCCTTACACATCGCTGTCTCTATATTTTGAAAAGAATTGAATCCAAATTGACTGAGTATTAGGAGAAAAATATGACATTTCTATAGTACTTATAATTATAATACACAAAAATGGATCTGTGGCTATTTTAATCCTAGTGGTTCCAAAGTGGTGGATATATAGAGTTTATTTAAAAAATGTACACAAGAGACGAAGAAGCCAACTGTCATAACAGAATGACGCAGGATAAGGAAAATTAGGTTGAAAATTGATAACCTATTTAAGTTTCATTGACTAACAGATAAAATAATAGTCTACCAGCCGACACCACCACAACCACCTAACCACCTTGTTACACCACTCTTATAACTTATTATTCATTTATCAAAATGTAATCTTAAGAACCTGTTCAACGTATGGATGTGCTTGACCTCTTAAGTCATGAAGAAGCTTTACACGGGCCTGCCCACAGATACTTCTCTGAGCTCAGACTGTGTGCACTTTTTTCTGAGTTCCGATGGAGAGACTTCCTAAATATAGTCTTCCCTGTATGTAAGCTGTATTATAGTGTTAAACTAATAAAGTAAAAATCACACAAAAGTGCTTCTGAAAATCCCTGCCACTTAAAACTATGTTATCCATACAGTGATAGAAAAGAACAGGTCACAACATTACTCTTTCTAAGGAAAAGGAAGAACCCATAATAGCTAACTACAAGGACCCACCAGCCTCCGTCACCTCCAACACCACCACCTACTACTACTACTTTGCTGTCACTCAGAATCGAGTATGTCGATCATCCAGCTATGACACAATGATAAGAGTTATAAGGGTTGGTGAGTTTTGAGGTGGCTAAAGAGGCCGATACGTGACCGGCAGGGTCGTTCACAGATGTTGAACATGTGGAGGACTACAACTAGTGCGGGAGGGGCGGCGGCAGCGTCTTTCCGGCGTTGGCGCTTGTCTGCCTCGTTATGCAGTCGGACTAACTCTAAAGTATTGACACCTTCTCGTATGGTGCTGCTCCAAGCGTTACAGTGTGGTGTAATCGTCTCCCAGGTGAGGGGGTCGATTTGCCACTTTTTTCAGGTTTGTCTTAAGACTATCTTTATACCTTTCAGTTGCCCGCCGGCGTTACGTTACTATTCGTTAGGTGACTGTAAAGTAGCTGCTTTGGCAGTCTACTGTCGTCATGCGGGTAACATGGCCAGTCACAACTATGATTATAACAACCACGACCATGATTATAACAACCACGACCATGATTATAACAACCACGACCATGATTATAACAACCACGACCATGATTATAACAACCACGACCATGATTATAACAACCACTATAGGAATAGCCGTGTGTGTGTCTGTTCTAGGCAGCCGAAACTGCACAATCGTTTTTCATCAAACTTGTGGAAAAATCGCTAAAAATTCGTAGAGTGGAACAAACCTGTTCCCATATCGAAGGTTTCTAGAAAATCATTAATTAACCATTTTATTTACGCTGGAAAACGATGTCGCTGTACACTGCCAACCTTCCGGCGGTTGCGCGCTAGCCAAGCACGAGTGTTCGAACTTTCACGCTTTGGTAAACTGTACCACCGGACTCGCCACCAGGCACGAAGTACCCACGATCACTTGTTTATTAAACTATGTGGCTTTCTGATTCTATACAGGACAGCTGCCAACTGAACTATTTTTGTTCACATCAAGTTTGCATTGCAATAAATTTGTGGTGCCCACTTCCTAGCTGTTTTGATTGAAAATTAATCCCTTCAGTACGACATCTCATCTAATATTTTTATCTGGTTAGTGCTAGACGATTACACTCAGCTGACGGAACACAATTATCAAAGCGTTATTCTGCACTGTAATTTCTCCCAACTGATATACACTTTCCTTCCTCACCACCCAGTACTCCGTCTCATCCCACAAAAAGACTCCAAACCCGACACACCCCCCACTCTCCCTCCCGCTCACTAGTGAATGAACCAGTTTCACACTTTAGGATTCGATGGCTTACACCTGAGGGAAAGAGAGGACTGGCACCGTTTAGTGGTAAAGTCTGGAGTGGAGTCAACTGTACATTCATTGAATAAACAGAGGTTGTGTTTGTAAACACATAGTCCACCACTAGTTACACAATACCAATTATAAAAACGAAGAAAAATGATATACTGTATTTCTTTTAATCACCATTGTGAGGCAACTCCACGATGACATGAATGGCAGTGTCCTGCACAACGGCACCCAGTCTGAGTTCTTCCCCATCCAAACAGGGGTTAAACAAGGGTGTGTACTGGCACCAACTCTCTTCTATATTATCTTGGCTGCCTTCCTTACTCGTGCCAGTGCCAGTTTAACCTGCGGGTTGTACATTCAGTATTGGATTAAGGGATTTTTCAATATAAAACGACTCCAGGCAGGAACAAAGGTGTCGACCTCTTCCGTCACTGAACATCAGTATGCAGACGGCCTCACCCTCGTCGCTCATACTGCATGTGACCTAGATGTAGCCCTCCACACGTGCAACATCTGTGAACGGCCTTGCCGGTTTCGTATCGGTCTCTCGAGTCACCTCTGAGTTCACCAACGAAAGTGTCATCTTTAATAGCTCATATCATTGTATCATAGCTGGATGATCGTCATACTCGATTCTGAGTGACAGCAAAGTAGTAGTAGTAGTAGTAGTAGTAGTAGTAGTAGTAGTAGTAGTAGTAGTAGTAGTAGTAGTAGTAGTAGTAGTGCTCGAGGATTCTGGACGCGGGGACAGCGAGCTTTCTTCGACATCAGGATTTTTGATCCCATGGCCGCTTGTCACCGTAACCTAGCTCTCGATGCTGCACATAGGAGGAACGAGAACGACAAGAGACGGGCATATGGGGAGAGAATTCAAAATGTTGATCAAGGCAGCTTCACTCCTCTAGTGTTCACAACCTCTGGTGGGATGGGCCCAAGTGCAAGATGTTTCTACGCCAGACTCGCGGAGTTGATCTCCGAACAGAAGCAGCAGCCCAGAAGTTATGTTACAGCCTGGATGAGATGTCGACTGTCCTCTCTCCCTTCGGTCGGCTTTGCTCTGCCTCAGGGGAACGAGAGCTTCTGCCCCTACTCCGACAACTGCTGCAGATATTGACTATGAGGCTACAGTCACTGAATGCCGCATAGATCTGCGGCTCAACTAATTTAACACAGATAGGATAGCTTCTTATGTATTAGGATATTTAATATTAAGGTAAATAAATGGTGGCGAAGGTGTGGCTATTGGGGGAGGCTGGAGGCCACGTTTGGAAAAAAAAAAAAAAAAAAAAAAAAAAGTAGTAGTAGTAGTAGTAGTAGTAGTAGAAGTAGAAGTAAGGGATCTCACAGCAAATATGTTGAAGGAACTCTGCCGTTTTGTCATGGTAGAACCGACCCTCCTTCCATTGGACGGTGAGATTTTCCAACATAGGACTTCAAACACATCCAACGCATCCCATGTTGACGTCAGTGCTTGAGGATTTTGGACGCGGGGACAGCGAGCCTTCTTCGATATCAGGATTTTTTATCCCATGGCCGCATGTCACCGTAACCTAGCTCTCGATGCTGCACATAGGAGGAACGAGAACGACAAGATAAGGGCATACGGGGAGAGAATTCAAAACGTTGACCAAGGCAGCTTCACTTCTCTAGTGTTCACAACCTCTGGCGGGATGGGACCAAGTGCAAGACGCTTCTACACCAGACTCGCGGAGGTGGTCTCTGAACAGAAGCAGCAGCCCAGAAGTTATGTTACAGCCTGGATGAGATGTCGACTGTCCTTCTGTTTCCTTATATCTGCTTTGCTCTGCCTCAGGGGAACGAGAGCATCGGCCCCAAAGCCGACAACAGTTGCAGATATTGACTATGAGGCAACAGTCACTGAATGCCTCATAGATCTTTGACTCAACTAACTCAACACAGATAGGATAGCTACTTATGTATTAGGATATTTAATTTTAAGGTAATAAAATGGCGGCGAAGGTGTGGCTATTGGGGGAGGCTGGAGGCCACGTTTAAAAAAAGAAAAAGAGTAGTCGTAGTGTCTTTTCTCTCCAGGTCCCAAAGTTTAGATAAGTTTCACATATAATGTTGAATACCATATCCCATACAGCTCAACACATGCTACCAAAGTTACATGCAATGCATATCAACTTACAAAAGTTCCTGAACATTTGGAACTATATCAATAATATTTATCAAATATATTTAGGTAAAATAGTGGACTTACATGGAAACTACCCCATGTCTCACCTGAATGACAGGCAGGAGATGCTTGCCAGCTGTAGTGATGGAGGGGATGATGACTGGAGAGATGGCGGAGCGAAAATCGTATGTCACTACTGTTCCGTCACTCCAGCCAGCAGCCACCAGACTCCCGTGCTGTAGGTCATACTCTCCCCTATAATCTATCTATATAAAACAGAGAAGTCATTTGCTCATTATATAATCCAAGTTACAAGAACAAACTTTCTTCTCAGGTACAATAAATCCAAAAAGATTCGTAAGACTGGAGTAGTGTACAGCACCTGAATGGTACAATTTTGTTTTTGAATGATGTGATTATCCAGTAGCTGAAGAATTCCATTTTACACGTGATGAATAGCAAAAGAACCTTCATAACTCGCTTCAGTATTTGTGTGTTGTAATATAAGAGTTAAGGTAAGAGTCTGAGGAACACAGGCTAGAGTTGTTGTGGGCAGAGAAAGTGTTGTAGTGCTACGGAGACATTGAAGAGTGTTATGCCATAACTTATCAACTTGAATTATGTTAAAGATTAATACACTAATGGTGGCACTTATAGCACAACAACAAAAGAACAAAGTGGCGACTCATCACATCTTGGTCGTGGGTTCAACCACAGTCGTCTCTTTATCACAACAGTTCAGGAGAGAAGGTTTGGTATTATACACATCACGAAGGATTTAAATACAATCTAATAACAAAAGTTTCCCATAATAAGTGTGTAGGTTCCATAAGATAAATTAAATCAAGAGAATAAATAATAAACATAATCCTTAATATACAACTACTATTGGCACTGTGTATAAATAATAACCCACTTCACAGCACAATAATTGATTGCTCTTCACACACCATGGGTAATAATAGAGCAGCACTGAATATAATACTCAACTAAACCCTACTTAAAAAGGTATCCACTGCTGACAAACTGGGACGTCCTCCTACTCCCACGGCCAGTGACTGACATAGCTCCATACTCCAGGGGACTACAAACCTTACACTAATATTAATCAACTCCAACATTAAGCTGCAGAAATACCAACATACATAAAAGAAACATTATGTATCATGTACCAGCGCTGCTCACACATAATAATACGAAATATTCTATAAACATAAGTTGAGGTTAACATGCCTCCAGATATTTCACAATGCACCACTGTGTATTACGCCATGCATAACAAGAGGCATCAAGCAAAATGTTCTGGGTAATCTTAGTTGTATTATAGTGGACCGGCATCCTTTTGTTAGTAGCTGACACCCATGCTAAATTAGTGTACAGTACAGTCCCCTTCACAAGTGTGTTTACAGCAGCTCGTCATATAAACATTGAAATATTGGTTTTAATATTGTTTTATTTTTTTCCATAATATGCTTACTATTGCAAGTTTCTTTCTTTCGTATGTAATCAAACACTATGATGCCACACTGCACAAAACCTGTACGCCCACTAGTGGAGGGGACTCTACCTGTGGGTGAGGAATAAATGCAGGTAGAGGCCACCCTCTCTCTCTCTTGGCTTTGAAAGCAATTTTCGAGGTCAAATTGTGCAAAAAAATATATTGTCTAATTTCATTGAAAAATATTCTAAGCAAATTGGTTTGAATTATTTTTTCATAGTGCCACAATTAGTGATAAACAAGAATGATGACACGCTTATTCCATCCGAATTACCAATTGAGGGTAAAAAACAAACACTGAGCAAGTCTGTTTGTCAAAATAAAAACTATCATAGACTGCCTAATAAATTTGACGGCACGAATTAAGTACTCACACCAACAGAATTATCACAACTAAATCACATAGCAGTAAATATAAGCCCATAAGTCTATAGTTTACACACGAGAAACATCTGCAAGTTCACATTTCTTGAGGAGCAGCACCTAAATGCTGCACTGACACAATTGTGTGGATTGCAATTACTTAAGAACAGAGTAATTATTAGTTCCTCTCGATTTCAGCCGGGAGGGAAACAAGGATCTACTCCCCAGCTCTCTTGTCCACACCGGTAGGAGGCTCGCATCTTCCACCTTCCAGGCTCAAGTGTCCACCGGGTCTTCAACAACTACGTTGTCTTTGTTAACCTGGAGCCATATTTTGGCTTGATAGTTTGTTCACTTGGCGTAGAGCTCCAGCGCATCTTTGTCGATGGGAGCATTTCCAGAGACTTCCTGGCCTTCCCAAAAGGTGAACTCTGGCATCTTCAACTGTGTGTTGTTCCGTGGTGCCATACAAATGACACACAAACTTCTCAACATCTGTGATATCCCCATCTCGACCAATGGCGTGCAGCAAGAGTGGGTGGTCACTGAACACCTTCCAACACTTATTTTTCCCATGACCACTGAAGGATGAGACTGTATCACACCCGGTCAAAGCGTGGAAGCCGGCCAGGTTGTCCCTGACTTCTCCATTGCCTCCACCCTGTGCAAATTTCTTTGTGGTTTTAGTTTGACAAAGCATGCCGAGGGTCCACTCAGTCACTGGTGTTGAACTTCTATGCCTTGCGGGAAAAACCTGAGAGTCTGTACTTTTGTGTGGTCTCCGATCACCCATGGTCTGCCGCTGACTTCATAGCCTTGTGAGTTGCCTTCAGAGGTGAATAAAGAGTAGCATGATTTATGCCACTTGAGTTCCAATGCATTGAAATCATCTTTGGGATGACTTTCCAGTCTTTGTAAAACATCAAGACAGTAAGTATCTCCCAGGTTCTTTCTCTCATAGCTCACAGTTACAGCTTTTGCTTTTCCTTCTGCTGATGCTGTGCGCATATCACCAGCGCTGCTTTGGCAGAAGAAGTAACAATCCTCACTGATATCCTGACTTCTTCATTATTATTATTATTATTATTATTATTATTATTATTATTATTATTATTATTATTATTATTATTATTATTATTATTATTATTATTATTATTATTATTATTATTATTATTATTAGTAAATTAGATCAAGTGTCCTAGCTTTGCGATGTATGTTGAAAATTCATATAGGAATCCTTCAGACCTCTACATAGTAAACAACAAGGCTCTACGAGGTGATACCATCCTACAGTCGGCCGAGGGAACAACACAGGGGGACTCCGTTGCAATGGCAATGTATGCAATTGGCCTATCAGTGCTCCAACAAGAAATAAAATTTGAAACAACTGGGGTCAAACAAGTGGCATATGCTGATGACCTTACAGGAGCAGGAAAAGTGGAGGGCATCAAAAAGTGGTGGGACCTGGTAACATCGCGAGGTCCACAAATAGGGTACCACCCAAACGCCAGCAAGTCCTTCCTCATCGTGAAGCCAGAACATTATGAACGGGCATTGGAGGTTTTTGGCGGAAGTGAGGTCAAAATAACTAAGGACGGCCAAAGACATCTAGGCGCAGTAATTGGCACTACGGACTTCAAGACCGAGTACGTAGCGGGAAAGGTGAATGAGTGGGTTAGCGAAATCCAAGCTCTATCTGAGATTGCTAACACAGAGCCACATGCGGCCTTTGCAGCATTCACCCATGGAGTCAAGCATCGCTGGAACTACCTGATGCGTACCATCCCTGAGATCGGACCCCTCCTCCACCCTCTGGAAGAAGCCATCAGTGTCAAGTTCATTCCCAAACTAGTGAAACACCCTGACTTAACCCCAGCAGAAAGAACACTTCTTGCACTTCCACCAAGACTGGGAGGGATGGGACTAACTAATCCAGAGGAGATTGCTGACACTGAACATCAGAATTCACTTAAGCTCACGGCAGCCCTCACTGACCACATAATAGCCCAGAATGCAACAGGGGAAGTGGACACCAGCGAAGTAAATAAGATCCGTAGGTCCATTACAACAGATCGGCAGCACTGCCAAAATGACATGTTGCAACAACTATTGCTGCTGGTTCCAGAAAATTTGAAAAAAAAAGTAGCTATAGCGCAGGAGGTGGGCGCCTCGAACTGGTTAACTACGTTACCGATAAGGGCAAATGGTTTCAGCCTTAACAAACAAGAATTTACAGATGCCATTGCTCTAAGGTACGGTTGGCCAGTAGATGGTTTGCCCTCCCAATGCGTGTGTGGCTCTTCCTATGATGGCGATCACGCCATGGTCTGCAAGAAGGGGGGCTTCATATGCATGAGGCATGACGAGGTAAGGGATCTCACAGCAAATATGTTGAAGGAAATCTGCCGGGACGTCATGGTAGAACCGACCCTCCTTCCACTGGATGGCGAGATCTTCCAACACAGGACTTCAAACACATCTAACGAAGCCCGTGTGGACGTCAGTGCTCGAGGATTCTGGACGCGGGGACAGCGAGCTTTCTTCGACATCAGGATTTTTGATCCCATGGCCGCTTGTCACCATAACCTAGCTCTCGATGCTGCACATAGGAGGAACGAGAACGACAAGAGACGGGCATATGGGGAGAGAATTCAAAATGTTGATCAAGGCAGCTTCACTCCTCTAGTGTTCACAACCTCTGGTGGGATGGGCCCAAGTGCAAGATGTTTCTACGCCAGACTCGCGGAGTTGATCTCCGAACAGAAGCAGCAGCCCAGAAGTTATGTTACAGCCTGGATGAGATGTCGACTGTCCTTCTCTCTCCTTCGGTCGGCTTTGCTCTGCCTCAGGGGAACGAGAGCTTCTGCCCCTACTCCGACAACTGCTGCAGATATTGACTATGAGGCTACAGTCACTGAATGCCGCATAGATCTGCGGCTCAACTAATCTAACACAGATAGGATAGCTTCTTATGTATTAGGATATTTAATATTAAGGTAAATAAATGGCGGCGAAGGTGTGGCTATTGGGGGAGGCTGGAGGCCACGTTAAAAAAAAAAAAAAAAAAAAAAAAAAAAAAATGAATTAAGTAGTAGTAGTAGACAATGCATAGGGACCCTGTTGCAATGGCAATGTATGCAATAGGCCTATCAGTGCTCCAACACACAATAAAATTTGTAACAACTGAGGTCAAGCAAGTGGCGTACGCTGATGACCTTACAGGAGCAGGAAAAGTGGAGGACATCAAAAAGTGGTGGGACCTGGTAACATCACGAGGCCCACAAATAGGGTACCACCCAAACGCCAGCAAGTCCTTCCTCATTGTGAAGCCAGAACATTATGGACGGGCAATGGAGGTGTTCGGTGGAAGTGAGGTCAAAATAACAAAGGATGGCCAAAGACACCTAGGCGCAGTAATCGGCACGACGGACTTCACGACGGGAAAGGTGAATGATTGGGTTAGGGAAATCCAAGCTCTGTCTGAGATTGCTAACACAGAGCCACATGCGGCTTTTGCTGCATTCACCCATGGAGTCAAGCATCGTTGGAACTACCTGATGCGCACTATCCCTGATATCGGACCCCTCCTCTATCTTCTGGAAGAAGCTATCAGTGTCAATTTCATTCCCAAATTAGTGAAACACCCTCACTTAACCCCAGCAGAAAGATCACTTCTTGCACGTCCATCAAGACTGGGAGGGATGGGACTAATCAATCCAGAGGAGATTGCAGCCAACGAAAATCAAAATTCACTTAAGCTCACGGCAGCCCTCAAGGACCACATAATAGCCCAGAACGCAACAGGGGAGGTGGATACCAGTAAAGTAAACAAGATTCGTAGGTCCATTACGACAGAATGACAGCACGGCCAAAGTGATAAGTTGCAGCAACTGTTGCTGCAAGTACCAGAGAATTTAAAAAAAAGTAGCTATAGCACAGGAGGTGGGCGCCCCGAACTGGTTAACTACGTTACCGATAAGGGCAAATGGTTTCAGTCTCAATATACAAGAATTTACAGATGCCATTGCTTTAAGGTACGGTTGGCCAGTAGAAGGTTTGCCCTCCCAATGCGTGTGTGGCTCTTTCGATGACGTCGATCACGCCATGGTGGGCAAGAAAGGGGGCTTCATATGCATGAGGCATGACGAAGTAAGGGACCTCACAGCAAACATGTTGAAGGAAATCTGCCATGATGTCAGAGTAGAACCGACCCTCCTTCCATTGGATGGTGATAATTTCTAACATAGGACTTCAAACACATTCAACGAAGCCCGTGTTGACGTCAGTGCTCGAGGATTTTGGACGCGGGGACAGCGAGCCTTCTTCGACATCAGGATTTTTGATCCCATGGCCGCATGTCACCATAACCTAGCTCTCGATGCTGCACACAGGAGGAACGAGAACGACAAGATAAGGGCATACGGGGAGAGAATTCAGAAAGTTGATCAAAGCAGCTTCACTCCTCTGGTGTTCACAACCTGTGGTGGGATGGGACCAAGTGCAAGATGCTTCTACGCCAGACTCGTGGAGGTGCTATCCGAACAGAAGCAGCAGCCCAGAAGTTATGTTACAGCCTGGATGAGATGTCGACTGTCCTTCTCTCTCCTTCGGTCGGCTTTGCTCTGCCTCAGGGGAACGAGAGCTTCTGCCCCAACTCCGACAACTGCTGCAGATATTGACTATGAGGCTACAGTCACTGAATGCCGCATAGATCTGCGGCTCAACTAATTTAACACAGATAGGATAGCTTCTTATGTATTAGGATATTTAATATTAAGGTAAATAAATGGTGGCGAAGGTGTGGCTATTGGGGGAGGCTGGAGGCCTTGTTAATAAAAAAAAAGTAGTAGTACAGGTAGTAGTAGTAGTAGTAGTAGTAGTAGTAGTAGTAGTAGTAGTAGTAGTAATAGTAGTATTTTACCAGCTCACACTATTTGAACGTTTAGTTGCATATACCAAACCAATGTCTGGCCAGCCAGTCCATTGAAAATATTCAACCTGTGAAAGTATGCTAAGACTTGTACTATGGTAGTAGTAGGCTCATGTGCACCTCACCCAGCTTCCTAAATGTATTTTTAATGAACATAAAGACACCCAGAGTAATAGTTCTATTCATTATTTTATTTCTTAAATCACAAAAATACGCTTTATGATCTAATGATATACCTTAAACGCGTTGATACATAGAGCCACCACTGAAGTATACAAAAGGATCGGAATTTTTCAGAATTTGACTTTTGTGACTTTGTATGTGACCTTCACACCCAAAGTCTAGAGTGACATCCACCCACATCTTGTTTGGCATTCTCAATACTACTTATCTAAGGTCGGTTCCTGCTATTAATAAAAAACGCTGTTAAAGTTTTTTCTGGAGGACTTTTCAAATTTTTGGCCGCCTACTATTAAAACAAAGGGAATTAATTTAAATACAGATGTTACATTTGTGTAACCACAACAGATAATGAAAATCAGATTTGATGTTAAGGCTAAGAACGTGTATGTGATGTGGGTGATAAAGTGTAGTTGTTTTTACCTGTATAGGGTCAACCTCTTAGGGCTAAGTATTTTGGTCCATATGATATCATCAAGAAGATTAATGTTGTAAATTATGTGGTCAAAACTCCAGATAGAGGTAGAGAAGAAAGAGTGTGCCATGTTAATGTGATGAAAGAGTATCATAGCCGGGAGCCAGATAGAGGTAGAGATGAAAGAGTGTGCCATGTTAATGTGATGAAAGAGTATCATAGTCGGGAGCCAGATAGAGGTAGAGATGAAAGAGTGTGCCATGTTAATGTGATGAAAGAGTATCATAGTCGGGAGCCAGATAGAGGTAGAGAAGAAAGAGTGTGCCATGTTAATGTGATGAAAGAGTATCATAGTCGGGAGCCAGATAGAGGTAGAGATGAAAGAGTGTGCCATGTTAATGTGATGAAAGAGTATCAGCGGGAGCCAGATAGAGGTAGAGATGAAAGAGTGTGCCATGTTAATGTGATGAAAGAGTATCATAGCCGGGAGCCAGATAGAGGTAGAGATGAAAGAGTGTGCCATGTTAATGTGATGAAAGAGTATCATAGTCGGGAGCCAGATAGAGGTAGAGAAGAAAGAGTGTGCCATGTTAATGTGATGAAAGAGTATCATAGCCGGGAGCCAGATAGAGGTAGAGATGAAAGAGTGTGCCATGTTAATGTGATGAAAGAGTATCATAGTCGGGAGCCAGATAGAGGTAGAGAAGAAAGAGTGTGCCATGTTAATGTGATGAAAGAGTATCATAGCCGGGAGCCAGATAGAGGTAGAGATGAAAGAGTGTGCCATGTTAATGTGATGAAAGAGTATCATAGCGGGAGCCAGATAGAGGTAGAGAAGAAAGAGTGTGCCATGTTAATGTGATGAAAGAGTATCATAGCCGGGAGCCAGATAGAGGTAGAGATGAAAGAGTGTGCCATGTTAATGTGATGAAAGAGTATCATAGCCGGGAGCCAGATAGAGGTAGAGAAGAAAGAGTGTGCCATGTTAATGTGATGAAAGAGTATCATAGCCGGGAGCCAGATAGAGGTAGAGAAGAAAGAGTGTGCATGTTAATGTGATGAAAGAGTATCATAGAGCCAGATAGAGGTAGAGATGAAAGAGTGTGCCATGTTAATGTGATGAAAGAGTATCATAGTCGGGAGCCAGATAGAGGTAGAGAAGAAAGAGTGTGCCATGTTAATGTGATGAAAGAGTATCATAGCCGGGAGCCAGATAGAGGTAGAGATGAAAGAGTGTGCCATGTTAATGTGATGAAAGAGTATCATAGTCGGGAGCCAGATAGAGGTAGAGAAGAAAGAGTGTGCCATGTTAATGTGATGAAAGAGTATTATAGTCGGGAGCCTAAGAAGAGGGAAGATATCTTTTTGGATTTAAAATTATATAACAGTTATGTTGTGGAAAATTTGCCAGAAAAGTTTCAGCATTTGTCTAAGAATCAAAGTGGGGAAATGCGTGCATTAATTTGTAAATATTCAGCGATTTGCCCAAACCTACATCATTAGTACAATATGATTCAGATGTAGGTAATGCACTCCCTATACAACAAACACTGTATCGACTGAATTCTGTTAAGAGAGATTATCTTAAGCAGGAGGTATATCCTCACACTCATTGACTTCAACACGAGGTGGGCCGAAGCCGTACCGCTGAAGAACATCGAGGCTGTAACCGTTGCCGAAGCATTGATGAAAATATTCTGCAGAACTGGCATTCCCAAGCAAGTGCTAAGCGACAAAGGTAGTCAGTTTACCCCCACCATGATGGAGGAAGTATTCCGTCTGCTGTCGGTAAAAGGACTGCGCACATCACCCTACCAACCGAGTTGCACCGGACTATGCGAGCGATTCAATGGGACGCTAAAAACATGCTGAGGAAGATGGCAGCTGACCAACCAAAGGAATGGCCTCCCTACGTTGCTCCCTTGCTTTTTGCTTATCGCGAGGTTCCGCAGAGTTCCCTTAAGTTTTCGCCATTCGAATTGCTGTGTGGGAGAACCGTTCGAGGACCCCTGCATATATTACGTGAATTGTGGGATGACAAGCATCCTGACCCAGAAGTAAAGACCACTTACGTCTATGTCATTGACCTCGCTGACCGTCTTCAAGCTACAATAGGAAAACAAAGCTTCGTCAGATGAACGTTGGGGACAAGTGTCTGGTCTTACTCCCCACTGTGCACAACAAACTACTGGCGCAGTGGAAGGGCCCTTACGACATTATCCAACGTGTATCTGACTACAATTATATTATCAAAGTAGGAAATCATCGGAAAAGATTTCACATAAATATGATAAAACGATACTAACTACTCCCGTGAAGAAGGCGGTGCGGCTATTGTAGGCTGATGTAGTCCAAAATATTACCAGCACGATTATCCATCCTTAGGAATACCTGGACTCCGTGAATGGTCACCTGAACAACAGCAGTACCTAGTGAGGATCACTACTGCCCGGATAACTCCACCATTTGTGGTCACCTGAACAACAGCGGTACCTAGTGAGGGTCACTACTGCCCGGATAACTCCACCATTGGTGGTCACCTGAACAACAGCAGTACCTAGTGAGGGTCACTACTGCCCGGATAACTCCACCATTGGTGGTCACCTGAACAACAGCAGTACCTAGTGAGGGTCACTACTGCCCGGATAACTCCACCATTGGTGGTCACCTGAACAACAGCAGTACCTAGTGAGGGTCACTACTGCCCGGATAACTCCACCATTGGTGGTCACCTGAACAACAGCAGTACCTAGTGAGGGTCACTACTGCCCGGATAACTCCACCATTGGTACAGCCGCCGTGGTCCCTACCAGTGACGATGAACACGAACTTATCACTGTACAAGCCCAGCAGGTGGAAACAGTTGATGATATAACCCTGGGGACAAATCTCTTTGACCGGGAGAAGGAACAAGTTATGACCTTTCTACGCCGATTTTCAGATATTTTGTCGGACAAGCCTAAAGTTGGCTTGGGTGATAATTATACCATACAATTCATTAGTTCAACACCTGTATGGGTAGCACCATACATCATTCCTCAGGGACTGGTGGAGCGGGTCAAGCAGGAAATTGGACAGATGGAAGCAGCAGCCATAATTGAAAAGTCTTCATCATCGTATTGCAGTCCCCCGTAGTAGTCCAGAAGAAAGATGGAGGTGTGAGAATTTGCGGTGATTACCGGCGGGTGGATGCAGAGGGTTATATTCTCCGGACTATCCGGCTCAAAGGTGTTCTCCAAATTAGATCTAACAAAAGGTTTTTTCCAAATCCCTCTTCTTCCATACAGTCGACCAATCGCAGCTTCCAGCACTCTTAATGGGTTGTACCGGTATACAGTTCTCGCTTTAGGCCTCGTTAACAGTCCTGCTGTTTACAACAGAGCAATGTGGTAGGTCCTGCACGATGTTCGCGGAGTGGAAGTCTTCGTGGATGATAACCTCATTCACACGGCCACAATTGAAGAGCATATCAGTATCCTTGCACAAGATTTCCAGAGGCTTCAAGATTTCAACCTTACCGTTAAGCCCAGCAAATGCGAGATCGGCCGAGATCAAGTTAAATTTTTGGGACACACTGTAGGAGGAGGTAGATGCAGTTGGCAGCGAGACAAGATCAAGAAGGTTCAGGACGCTGAGAGGCCCACCAAGTAAGACCCTTCCTGGCCCTTGCCGGATACTACAGGGATTTCATCCCAAACTTCGCAGAGATTGCGCTACAACTCTACGAACTTTAAAAAAAACATGCACCAAACAAATTCCAATGGACTTCTCACCACGAAGATTCAATCAAAACCTTGAAAAATCTGCTGTGTAAAACAATCAATTCTTCAGTTGCCTGATTTTGATAAAACTTTCATTCTCAGAACAGACGCTTCTCTGGACGGGATCGGAGCTGTACTTCTACAAGAAAACAAGGGCGAGGTATATCTGGTGGCATACCATAGCAGAAAACTAAAGCCTGCAGAGAAGAATTACAGCACGGCTGAAAAGAAATTACTAGCCGTAGTGGAAGGCATGAAGATATAATATTTTTATTTATATGTTGGGAAATTTTCTTTAGAAACAGATCACCTGCCCTTAACAAGCCTCCGCACATCTAGAAACCCAAATGAAAGATTAACACGGTGGGCGTTATTCCTCCAACAATACAATTTCATGATTCGATATATCAGAGGAAGAGCAAATGTCGGAGCAGATCTTCTTTCTGGACTAATGGTAAAGGATACAGGTAATCAGTAGATGAACCAACGTCAGAAACAGGGTTCAAGCAGCAATTACTGACGTCAATCAACGTCACATTGCGTCATAACGGGACTGGCCAAAGTGCTATGGGAGTCTTGTCGTGAGCCGTGAGCTGTGGGAGTCTTGCCGTGAGCTGTGTGCTGTGGGAGTCCTGCCGTGAGCCGTGAGAGTCTTGCCGTGAGCTGTGTGCTGTGGGAGTACTGCCGTGAACCGTTTGCTGTGGGTATCCTGCCATGAGCTGTGTGCTGTGGGAGTCCTGCCTTGAGCCGTGCGTCGTGGGAGCAATGCCGTGAGCCGTGAGCAGTGGGAGTACTGCCGTGAGCCGTGAGCTGTGGAGCTGCCGTGAGCTGTGTGTTGTGGAGGCACTGCCGTAAGCTTTGTACTGTGAGTACTGCCGTGAGCCGTGTGTTGTGAGAGTCCTGCCGTGAGCTGTAAAGCGGTGGAGCTGCCGTGAGCTGTGTGCTGTGGGAGCTGCTGAGCTGTGTGCTGTGGGAGCTGCTGTGAGCTGTGTGCTGTGGGAGCTGCTGTGAGCTGTGTGCTGGAGCCCTGCCGTGAGCCGTGTGCTGTGGAGCTGCCGTGAGCTGTGTGCTGTGGGAGTCCTGCCATGAGCCGTGTGTTGTAGGAGTGCGGCCGTGCGTCATGGGAATGCGGCCGTGCGGCGTGGGAGTGCGGCCGTGCGGCGTGGAAGTGCGGCCGTGCGGCGTGGAAGTGCGGCCGTGCGGAAGTGCGGCTGCGGCCGGGAGGCGGCTGTGCGTGTGGGGGTGCGGCCGTGCGCGTCGTGGGGAGCGGCTGTGCGTCGGGCCGTGCGGCGTGGGAGTGCAGCCGTGCGTCGTGGGAGTGCGGCCGTGCGTCGTGGGAGTGCGGCCTTGTGCCATACCAGTGTTGTGCGTTTTAATTATTAAATAGTTAAGTCCACCCTTACACGTTGTTAATACCAACCCTATTATTCTATTGGTAATGACATAACATCTGGCTTTAAGTTTATTGTGAAAAACTTATACTGAGGATTTGAGGAGAGTTGTGTATGGAACAAGAAATTTATTGTAAGTGAAAGTGAAAGGTGAGAGTAGAACGGTACGCCTTTCAGAGGAATTAGCAAGTATTTTACAGTGTTGTGTGTTTGAATTATTAAATAGTTAAGTCCACCCTTACACGTTGTTAATACCAACCCTATTATTCTATTGGTAATGACATAACATCTGGCTTTAAGTTTATTGTGAAAAACTTATACTGAGGATTTGAGGAGAGTTGTGTATGGAACAAGAAATTTATTGTAAGTGGAAGTGAAAGGTGAGAGTAGAACGGTACGCCTTTCAGAGGAATTAGCAAGTATTTTACAAACATCACAAACTCTATATTCAACACGTTTCACGGTAAGTGCTCCTACATTTAACTCGTAGCAGGATACCAGAAGTAATATTTCTAACAACAATGGAAACTTGAGAAAAAAGATCCAAGAGAGGCCAGCTTACGGCAGTCGGCCCAATGAATGCTGCTGAGTCTCAAACGTTCACGATGGAGGAGAAGTTCTACAAATAAGTAATTTAATTTATATGAAATCTTGGAAACATCGTAGATCAAGATCTTCCATAACACCAATTTTGAAATACAGAAGCCGATGAAAAAAATCTAAATATCTGTGAGCGGCGTAAGAGGAATTGAGATTTAGATGATGTTGATAAAGTGAAGACAGGAATCTACAGGACAAAAGAGCAGTACTAAAGGGACGCCATCTCACTACTTTAATATTAGATTTTTTTCAGTTTCATCCCTACTCAAGTCTCAGGTTATGATTCATTATCCAGGAAGGAGAACCATACTCAGCAAGATTAATTAATATAACTTTAACACTCATTGACCATTTTATAATTAGTGGTGGCCAGTGTAGGTAGTTGTCTAATGACGTAAGGAAGATGCGACTTGGAATGGAAGATTCTACTAATAGCTGCAAAAGCCTCAGAATTTTCCAGAAAAGTTTACCCAGAGCCAAGAGTAACCACAATAACTCCAGTGATGATACAACAATTTTTACTTGAACCAAATGTTAGAATAACAAGTAAGAAGGAACCTTGAGCACAGAGACAGGATAAAGCATCTTAATTTGCACTCCCTCGAGAGACGTAGAGTGAGGGGCGACCTGATAGAGGTGTATAAATGGAAGTCAGGGCTAAACAAAGGTGATATAACAAAGGTACTCAAACTATCCAACCAGGAGAGAACTCGTAACAGTGGTTTTAAATTAGACAAATTTAGATTTAGGCACAAAATAGATAAACATTGGTTTGGAAATATAGTAGTGGATGAATGGAACAAGTTACCAAACATCATCATTAACTCGAATATGCTGGATAGCTTCAAACACAGGTTGGGTGGATAGATGAGCAATAGGGGTTGGGTGTAAACGGGACTGCCCAGTATGGGTCAGTAGGCCCGCTGCAGTTTCCTTCATTCATATGGCACGGTTACCTTGGGGTGAAACTGGAGGGAGAGGATGCCGCAGGGTGTATGGAAGACTCTCTCAGGTGTTGCAGGGTTCTTGAGGGTGTAAAGACACAGCATGCCTGTTCCTTCTGGTCCGCCGATGTCTCCTGTTAACACAAATTTCTCATAATAATTACATAGATTTACCACTCTCTCTAATTCTACAACAACAAAACAATTGGAGCATTAGATATGTCCACAATACTAGCGGAGCTGCCTTCTTCATAGTTAACTATATAATGATAATAAATGAAGAAACATGTTCAGTATCACACCCCAAGTATCGCGCCGACAGTTATCCCCAAAAGACACAGAGCTGGACAACAGTGATACTGCTATTGCTAGCTTTAAGAATAGTAGACCTCATGAAATACTCTTTAGGTGTTCCCAAATACTCAGTTATGGCTGAAAAATAAAATCCTGGGCAAAATGGACTAACAGAAAGACTCAGGTAAATTACCTTATATATATATAACTACAAATAAAAGGTACAAGACATAATATAAATGCACTTTCTACCTAGTTGGGATTTCAGCATGAGCACCACTGACTCCCACCTAACATTCCCGAGTACAGGAAGGACAAACCTTAACAGCATAGTGGCCCAGAAAGATGAGAGAGAGACAGAGAAAGACAGAGAGAGACAGCCTGTCGACCTTGACTAATGCTGCTCAGTTAGCTCAGCCCATCAGCGCCTGTCAGATCAACGTTATTTAATTTACCAAGGAAAGATTTTAATGGGAGGAGGTAGGACTCTTCATGGGAGTGCAATAGGTAATCAACATGAGCTGAAATATATGGTGTAACAATAGGAACATATAAATTACAACAATTAAATATCTGGCAATTCAGGTGGACATGCCCATGACCTAGGGGGTAACAAAATCTGACCACGTGGTCTCAAGCACAGTGGGCCACGTGGTATGACTGATCTCGGCAACCTCTACCTTCCCTCCCAGCCGCTGCCTCCCATGGGGCAGAGCACCCTCCTGTCTCTGCTGTGGTCACCTACATCTACCATCTCACGACCGCCAGTTGTCATAAGGACTTACCGACCTACCCCCGACTCTGCCATGCGGCGTTTCGGACAATGGGTGACCCGGTATCCCTGGATTGAAGTGATCACGGTAGACGATGTGCAGAACAAGTGGGATAATTACCTGGACACTATCACCAAGGCCTACCACCACTTCTTTCCAGCCAAGACATTGAGGATCCACCCGGATGATGTCCCGTGGATTACGCCCCGTATCAAAAGACTAATTGAGCAGCGCAACAAGGCATACTACACCAACAACCACCTGTACAAAAGTCTTCGTAACCAGGTCATCAGGGAAATCAAGTCAGCCAAGAAGTCTTATTATCCCAGAAAGTGCACGGCCTCAAGCAGGTCGGCATCGGTCAGTGGTACTCTAAGGTAAAAGATCTCTGTGGTCTTAACCGTCAGTCTCCCACACTTCCTTTTATCTCTCATTTACCAAGTGAGGAGGCAGCTGAGATAATTAATAACCACTTTGCTACCATATGTCATACCCTACCCAGTCTTGACCTCACTCTCCTCCCGGCCTACTTACCTTCCCCCTCCTCCCCTCCCAGTGTTCAACCATTTGAAATCGCCAACAAACTCCTGAAATTTATATATAAATGCTCTACAACCCCAATTGACCTCCCAATCAAAATTTACAAGGAGTTTGCAGTCGAACTTGCCACCCCCCTCTGTTCTATTAATTAATGCATCCCTCAGACAAAGCAAATGTCCTAATGAAAGGAAAACCGCATTTCTCACCCCTATCCCCAAGGTCCCCACCACACAGTCCCCTATTGACCTCAGACCAGTTGCCATTACCCCCATACCCAGTCTACTCTGTGAAGATTTTGTTTTTGAATGGGCATTTGCTGGTATTTATCAGTCAATTGATCCACAGCAATTTGGCAATATGAGGACCTCCTCTACATCACACTGCTTAGTTAGCTTCCTGGATTTTCTGCAAAAAAACCTGCAGAAACGTAAGACATCACTGGCCGTTGCCCTTGTTGACTTCAGGAAGGCGTTTGACCTTGTTGATCACTGCACTGTTATCAACAAGGCCATTGCACTAGGGCTGCCCACCAACCTGGTCTCATGGCTCACTAATTTCCTGAGTGAGAGTGGTCAGGCAGTGAGGTACCAGGGTTCTGTCTCCACATTCCAACACCTCACCTGCGGTGTTCCCCAGGGGACCAAGATGGGACCACTGTGCTTCCTAATCCTGATCAACGGCGCTCGATCGGACACTCCTCACAGGTGGAGGTACGTGGATGACTGCACTGTGGGGGTTATAGTGGACAACACCTCACTGGACTACACATAGCTACAAAGCACCCTGGACAGGCTACAGGCATGGCCTACAGTGAACAAGGTCACCATCGATCACACCAAAACCGTAGTCATGCACTACAATACCGCCACCACTCCAGTGTAAGCTCCAGCAGTTACAGTGGGTGCCCACCCTCTCCAGTTAGTGAAGTCTGCCAAACTCCTGGGGATAACTATAGACCACAAACTGGACTGGAAGGCCCATGTAAACAACGCAATCAAGACAGTCTCATACCGACTCGACATGCTACGACGACTTAGGTGACTTGGGGCACCCACGTCAGAGCTGAGGACTATCTACAACGCCTTTATTCTCCCCAAATTAATGTATGCGTCACCAGCCTGGTCGTCTTCTCTCAACTCTACCCAAGAACGTCAGCTAGAGAAGGTACAGAAGAGGGCCTGCAGAATCATGCTCAGCGCAGACTACTGAAGCTACAACAACGCTCTCTCCACACTGGAAATGCCATCCCTCAGTGACCTCCACCACCACCCACTTGCAGGATTTGGCAGTGGCCTACTGCACCATCATCGTCATCGCCACCTACTGCCACCGGCAGTTCCCCACCCACCTCGCGCAGTCCGGCACTACAACAAATTTCAGCCCATAAGAGCCCGCGCTGATAAATATAAGAACAGCACCATCCCATCTATTGATAATATGTTACATAAATTTATTTGTCAGTGGCCCAAGGTTAAAAATGCTTTGAAAACCTTGGATCTAGATGTATGATAGTTATTTAGTGGGTCCCTTATTTTTGACCTGACCTGACTAGTCACGTCGCCCCCTTCTCTTAAGCTCCTCTACGTGTGTGTTGGTGTGGGGATTAGTGGATGACATCATTATGACCTGACCTCATGTTTAATAAGGTCACCCTGTATATTTAAGCCTCTCTCTGTCCATGTAATCCAGTTGCCTCTGAAGATGTCTTGAATAAAGACGAAAGCTAAGGTGCTCTGTTGTTTCCATTTTCCCGTGTGATTTTATCAAGATTTATCTTATCCACGTTTTCATTGTGGATTTACATGAAATATATATATATATATATATATATATATATATATATATATATATATATATATATATATATATATATATATATATATATATATATATATATATATATGTCTATGAGAATCTCGGAAACTACTTTACCGATCTGTACGTTATAAGATGGATGTGTATATATGTATATATATATATATACTATATATATATATATATATATGATATATATATATATATATATATATATATATACGCCTGATAGTGAGTGAGAAGATGATGGATGGTGTATATATATATATATATATATATATATATATATATATATATATATATATATATATATATATATATATATATATATATATATATATGGAGTTCTGCAATTCAGTCAAGTCCGTCAAGTATGTCTGCAAATACGTCAACAAAGGCTCTGACCAAGCGATCTTTGCATTGGAAAAGGGTGGAAATCATGATGAGGTGACACAGTTTCAGCAAGGCCGTTATATATGCAGCAATGAAGCCCTATGGAGAACTTTTAGTTTTCCCATACACGAACGATGTCCAACAGTAGTTCATCTGGCTGTTCACCTGGAAAATGGACAAAGAGTATACTTCACAGAAGAGTCCCTCCAAAATCAAATGGCAAATCCTGCTGATACGACCCTCACTGCATTCTTCAAACTTTCACAGGAAGATGAGTTTGCTCAAATACTCCTGTATGTTGACGTACCCAAGTTCTACTTTTGCACCACATCCGTAGCCCAACATCATATGCAGCACTCAAGACAGTGAATGGACAAGTCTGCAGAACTTATCAGGAAGCGTGCAATCTCCTTGGCCTACTGGAAGATGATGGTCACTGGAATGACACATTAGAAGAGGCAGCAGCTACTCAATCGCCAATGAGAATGAGGAACCTGTTTGCCATCATGATTGCTACATGTGGACTTTCCAACCCAAGCCAGCTCTGGAAAAACCACCAAGAAAGTCTTTCAGAGGATCTGCTTCATCAAGCAAGAAGAGAACATCCTGGTCAAGAGATTGAGTTCATGGATGACATGTTCAACAGGGCTCTGATCATGCTGGAAGACAAAGTGATGGAGCTATGCGGAAAAAACCTGACTGATTTTGGATTGCCTTCCCCAAACCGAGAAGAACCAGTAGTTGCAAACAGGGAGTTGCTCAGAGAGACAGACTACTCAGTTGAAGTTCTGGTGAATTTTCTTGAAGAAAATGAGCCTCACCTGGTGCCTGATCAAGCAAATGCTTATGAACAGATCTTGCAAGCGATACAAGCGGAGCAGGGAGGTATGATCTTTCTCGATGCACCTGGCGGGACAGGAAAAACATTCCTGATCAACCTTCTGTTGGCCAAAGTACGTCATCAGGGGAAAATTGCACCAATAACAGCAGCCGGTACGAACGTCAGAAAATTTACAGAGTCCAGGAAGAAGAAAACAACGGTAAACGCGTGCGATTGAGTGAACCTTTCCCCATATCACATTATTGGACGTATCTAATGACATTCGTTTAAAAACTGAATGACAACTTGAAAAAAAACAATCAATAAGGAAATGGATGACACATTATAATAATCATTAAATAAGGGTCCTCATCTGTTACTCAATCAAGCATGTAAACCGGAGACAATATAGTGAGAAAAAAAAAATACGCCTATCCTTCTCATCCTTCTTTCATGAATTTCCCTGGTTTCTTAAATCCTTTCTTCTCTGAGGAGCAACTTGCATCGCATACCACCCCCTCCCCCCCCAACAAACGGCCCTCTCCTGAGTCGACCATCTCGCTCTCCAACCCACGAGAATTGCCCCACAGAAAGGATCCAACCAGGCACGTGGGTCAGGTGGTGGCGTGGATGATCACTTGTGACTGCGACTGTACATATTTTTTTTTACTTCCCCAAGAGCAGAAATTATTATATTTCATCATAAAATAGTAATTATTTCTTAAAATTTTCAGAATAGTAAGGAACTGCAATGAATTTTCCCAAGTCCATCCGTCAGTCATTCAGGAGCCTTGTTACACACTGACCCTAGGCCCCAGTTGTAAGCCTCCAGCGAGCAGACTATAGTTGGTCCATCTTAAATAAGACTTTTAGTGCTGCCTCAAATGGAGCTCTACACTTCTCTTTGGTCTCCAAGATATACCGAAGACGACTAAATGACTGATAACGTCCAGTATATTTAAATTCAGTATAAAGAAGACAGAAGCCAATTGGTGCCATAACATATACACGTTGCTCATCAAAAGAAAATTAAACGTTTACTGTATAATTTACTTTTGTATACAAAAAAAGACAAGGAGTGATACTGATAATAGAAGTGTATAAGAATTGCTCAGGCAAATGTACGCGCCTGGGAGTAGGTAGTAAACAGCTACCAAACAGGGTTGCTGATCTGACTTTCTGCCTCATTTACACACAATTGCAGGGTCTCAATTGTTTCTCTTACTATTGACAACACAACATACATATATTGTTTCTCACTATTGATTTTTTTGTATTTCTTTATTATTATTATTATTATTATTATTATTATTATTATTATTATTATTATTATTATTACTATTATTATTATTATCATTATTATATTATTATTTTATTTTCAAATTTGTATTATTTACTATAAATTTTATTTACCATGAATTATTATTATTATTATTATTATTATTATTATTATTATTATTATTATTATTATTATTATTATTATTATTATTATTATTATTATTATTATTATTATTATATTTTCGCCCCCCAGGCCCCGATGTGGGTTAGTGACCTGTGCCCTGGGTGGGCTAATACACGTAAAAAAAAAGAAAAACAGAGTGAAAGAAGCTGTCTTCGCTGTAAGAGTCGTGAAGCTGGGCAGTAATTTTTTAACAAATGCTGTGATATCAAAAATTCAGAGTTCTTTAATGTCTAGCCTTTCAGTAATACTGGAGTATATTCAGGTAGACACAAACACACAGGAGTACACGTCCAGTACTCAGGCTCAAAAGAGTACAAAAGAGAATGCCCGACGACTCGACCAGCTAGTCAGCCGACCAGTGGTGAGGAAGGTATAGGTAAGTGCATAATGAAGCAACCAGGTGAATGATTTTAAGTGTTGCACATAAGAAGAATATTCTGTATATTTCCTACTACAATTAATATCAACAGTAAAGTTACTGATCTATAACAGAAGAATATATGAACCCAAAATAAGAAGTTGGCTTCCAAAATCATTATTTATGTCCTTGTATATAAACTTATGTGTGTATTGTTCATAAGAAATCTCTACTTCAAACTCCTCGTCGTGTACTGTCCTGGTGAATATTATTGATGAGGTTAACATCAACACTCGATATTTTCTTACAAAAACATATATAAATAGTTTACTTTTGTTCCCTTCTGCTGCTACCACCGTCTTAGCTTCCTAGCTGTAGGAATAGACAGAAGCAGAAATATCGACATCAACTCATGTCGGACACCTGCTGCCCACCATCCGGAGTCTATCACCCATTCTGTCCATAATATTCATCCCCATCGAAATATTATTAGCCGGTGAAATGGTCTGGACTGTTGGATTCCAGACCATTCTATATACAGTATACTACTCACCCACCAACACTGAAAACCTATCCTTCGCCCACTGACCGGCCGTGTAAGCAGCGGCGAAGAGGTCGGGGTAGATGGGGCTCCAGCATACGTCAGAGACAATGAGTGAACGAGACTTGTCGTGATGGAACTTCCACAGCGGCAACAACGACCCCTCCAGCGGCCGGAACTCATCTCCTCCATCCTCCCAGTACTTGAAATCTGAAACATATATACAGCTCTTGCTAATAAGTTTCTCGTTGATCCAAAGTGTGTGTTTGGGGGGGGGGGGGATGCTATACTGACAATGACAATAATAAATGAAATATGAGGGGCATAGTTATTTCAGTTAATATAATAGTAATTTTGAATTATATTTGTATTGCACAGTAACTATACATTTTGTTGTGATTATTACGAAAGTACTTGTAAACATTTAAAGTGTCGAGGATGGAGCAGAAGCTTCTCCCCAAATTTGCAGATGAAGTGATGGTGATGATCAGAGAGAGGGTCAGTGTGTTGAGCGCCTTCTGATATGTGGAGTAGGAAGGGGAGAGAATAATGGTGTACGCCCACTTCTGTACTTTTTCTAGGTGTTTCCGTTGTGTGGCTATTAGGGAGGAAGACAAGGCAGGGAAGCATAGGTAAGCTTGGGAAGTATAAATGTTGAGTAAGCACTGAGGAGCTCGGGCGAGGGAGCTCCGAGTGACTTAAGACGGCGGAGGAGGTGAAGACAAACACTGCAGTATTTGACAATTGCATTGACGTTGTTTTCCAGGTTAGTTTGTTATCTATAGTGACGCCGAGGAGCTTAGTGAAGCACACAACCTGGAGTGTGTTGGGACCTAAAGTGATGAAGGGAGGTGGGACAAGGTCACAGGAGAGGTTGATGTGCATAACCATGGTCTTGGTATGGTTGATGGATACATGGTTGTTGGTGGCCCAATTTTGGAGACAATATATTCTGGAAGGCGCTGTAGTCGGGAGCCAAGTTGTTCACGCTGCCCCAATGGTGAAGTCGTCGACTCATTCCCAACGAGCGGGAGTTTCTCTCAGGGCATCATTGATAAGGATGAATAAGTCGAACGGTCCCATCTTGGTGCCTTGAAGGACACCTCAAGTGATTGACTGAAAGGTGGAGACAGCCCCTCAGAAGTATGTAAGCCATGGTATAAGACTTCTCCGAAACCCTAGGTCGATAGATTTGTTGATGATTAAATTGTGGGCGAATAGGCCAAATGCCTTGGTAAAGTCATTGAAGGCGACAGCCACAGACGTCTTTCAATTTTTCAAATGGCGGTATATACAGTCGAGAAAGCTGACAAGACAATGAGTGGTGGTGAAAGTTTTCACATTGACAAATTGCTGAGAATCTATGACATCTGGAATATCAGCATAAGCCCAGTCAAAAAGAAACTTTCACAGATTAAGCTGGGTATTGGGGGTGATGGCAATGGGTCGTATCTCATTTCAGGATTGTGGGTTCGTTGACTTGGGCACTGGTGACATATATAAGGTCTTCCGGTCTGCTGGGCATCTTTCTTGGCTGAAGGAAGCATTGATGATGGAGCAGAGGGGTTTAGCTACATGTAGTTCCGGGGAGAACTCCTTGTAGAGTTTCATCAGTAAGTCAATGGGGGTGGTGGAGTGCTTTAACTTCAGTTTGTCCTAACGTCTTGTTACTTAAAATTCTTCCATTAAGGTTGTTAGATAGCTCAGCTGCATCACCATCAGTGAGGTGGTTTAGGAAGGGGATGGATCTTATTGTCTAGTCCACATAGTTCTTTAAGCTTCCCAAACCATTGACTGTTGTTGGTCTGCTTCAGGTATTGCAGCTTGGTTGGGTAGTAAGACTTCTTTGCAGCGCGCATTTCACGGATGACTTGGTTGCGAAGGAACCTGTAGCGGTTGTTTTCATTGAGATAAAATGTGCTGTTCTCTGCTGCATAAGAATTTTGATCCGAGGTGTGATCCAGGGCAGGTCAGTTGGGTGTGATCTGGCGGACTTCTCAGGGAAGAAGTGGTGGTGAGCTTCCGTGGTGGTGTTGGTATAATTTATCCATTTGGTGTCCACGTCAACCACACTAAGCACTTCAGTCCAGGGATGGTGAACTATCCACTGCCCGAATATAAGCATTGCAGAGTCAGTAATCGGTCTGTAGGCTTTGATGTAAAGGCTGGAGGCCAAAACACTAACAGGTGTGTACTACACCCGATAGGAAGCAGTGGCTGATTCCTCTAAGTCAGTTAAGATAAAGTTAAGGTGTTTTGACCGTGTATAGGCAAGTTGTGATAGTAGTAGCTGTTCCTCAATATCAGTGGTGTCAATTTCATTAGAATTATCACTTAGTACTAGCTAGGCACACAGGTACCTAACGCTGAGGTGATCTGAAGGGTAATGAGGTGATTGGTAAGGGCGTCTCTGGTGGATGAGTGAGACGGGTGGTATACCACACAGTGCATCCACATTAGCTTGCTAAAACATCCATGCACGACGGCTGTAGTTCATCTTAAGAGAAGAGGGCATATGTACGGAGGTGGAGGAAGTGTTGATATCCCTCAATATGGCAAGTTTCAGGGACAATTTGCCACACCTCACAGATGGCAACGACGTTAGCAGTAACTGACCTATCTGTGGTGGGCAACTCGCCAAATTTGATGGTGAGGGAGGTAACGCTGGAGAGTAATAAGGAGGAGAAAATGTACAATATTTTGGGAACTTCAGTGTATTAGTATGGTCTGTCAGGAGTAGGGTTCCTGGGTGTCTACTGGAGGAGATGGTCCGGATGGGCTCCTGTATATAACGTCCTTGTCTATGACTACGAGATTAAATATGTTCGGTGATCTATAACATAATACCACTGCTGTGTGTGTGTGTGTGTGTGTGTGTGTGTGTGTGTGTGTGTGTGTGTGTGTGTGTGTGTGTGTTTGAAACACAAAAATTTGCAGATCAGCACAAAATGTGCAAATATTTCAAATCCCCCAAAACATTTTATAGACCAATCACTCGTGTGGCAGTCTCCTTCCTCTCATCCAACGGTAACTCCATACCGGAACACCGATGTGGCTGTCCTGACTACCTAGCAGGTCCCTCAGCATCTACAGTAGAGCTGACCCATCTCAGCTATCCTTCATCCCTGGATGAGGTAGCTACTACCATCAAACAGATGAAAAATAACAAAGCCTGAGGGCCTGATGGAATCCCAGCCGAGGTGTACAAAGCAGGAAGACCTGTGCTTACCAGCCGTCTCCACTTTCTCCTGAAGAATATATGGGAAAAGGAGGAAATCCCCCAAGCTCTTAAAGACGCCTCCATCGTCAATATATATAAAAACAAGGGAGACCGGAACGATGCTGCGGGTCTTGTATCGGTCTCTTTAGTCACTTCAAAACTCACTCACCTAGGTCACATCCCTAATAACTCATATCATTGTATCATAGCTGGATGATCGTCATACTCGATTCCGAGTGACAGCAAAGTAGTAGTAGTAGTAGTAGTATGTGTGTTTGTGTGTGTGTGTGTGTGTGTGTGTGTGTGTGTGCACACAGGGTAGTGTAGTGCACTTAGTGTGGCAGCATTATATTAGTGTTAAAGTGCAGGCACTGATTGCTTCCTCTTGCTTTTAGCTACCGCCGCTGGCTAGCCCTCATGGCGAAAAGGGAAGCAGCCTTGTGTAAGTCTTCCCCTGCCAGTACACAGTCTCATCACCATCAAGACTCCTGGTGTGCCTCTTCATGGCAACACATGGTAACAGGGTGCCTCGCTGCCCCATGCTAAACCAGCAGGGGCAGTGGGCTCAAATGGGATGGCACATGGGCCCACTGGCATGTGGTGCCTACCAAGCACTGCCTTGCTGCCTTGAGGATTAACCTTTGTAGGTATAAGGCTACAGGAGTAAATGCCAAACAAAAAATCCTGTGGCGGAGGCCCGCATCAGGCACACATGGTTATAGAGCTCCAGTAAGACCACAACGACAGAATAGGCAGAAGAGGTGACAAACATGGGAACCCAATGACTAGACCGGCAGAAAACGGCAATGCATTGCTGGACGGGCTGCTAACACGAGACCCAACAAACTGGGCTATCGGCTGTCCATTGCAACTCTCCCTCTCCCCAGTCGTTGCATCTTCCTGCACCACTGTATCTGGAAAAGGGAGAGCCAAGATGTGTGGGCGCAGTTTGCACTCCTGTCTCTCCACATAAATCACCGCCATCATCCAGCTTATAATACTCTTCATTATCATCAAAACTCCTATACCCCCAAAAGTTCTATGGCGACGGACGAGTGGCGACGGGGACGGGCAGAGATGACTGCCAGGGGTGTTTGGTCGCAATTCTGCACATCGCCGGCATAAATAAGATGGTTGCTTATGCACTTGAATCTAGGCAGCAGTGCAATCTGGTCTTATCTGTACGAGTGAGCAGCCCTTTCCAGAAGCCACTATGCTCACCCCACATGGGTAGGGGGCTAGAAAGCGTACCCTAAACATACCCTTCCATAAACAAGCAACCTCTATGGGCAACTGCACCCAGTAAGGTCATTCTAATGTGGTCGAAAACATAATTATAACCACAGATCAAAGCAAAAACAAACTATACAACCTTTTATGGTCGCTGCATGGAATGTCAAGACCATTTTGGATTCTGGCACAAATGAGCGTCCCGAAAGAAGAACCGCACACGTGGCAAGAGTGCTGTCTAGAAATAGCATCGACATAGCAACCACTACTGAGTCTTGACTCCCAGACAGGGTCGACTCACAGAACTGGGGTCCGACTATACCTTATGCTGCAGAGAGAAACAGCATTTATGGATCTGGCTTTGCCATTCGCCAATCCATCCTACATAGGGTAACTGAAATGCATCTTGGGATAAATGAGCGCTACATGATGCTTCGAGCCTCACGGGATCACTTACGTCATGCCTTCTTCATCAATGCATTACCCCCTAACACTGGATGAAGAGGAGGACATCAAGGAGGCCTTTATCCCGATCTTGATTGTGCTAATTTCTATCCCAGAGAAGATAAGTTTGTGCCCTTAAGTGACTTTAAGGCCAGAGTTGGTAGAGATGTTGACATATGACAGGGATAGGGAGAAACGGAGTAGGCAAGAGTAATCCCAACGGCCTCCTCCTCCTCCTCAACAAGTGTGCTGAACACAACAGTCTTTAGGCAGTCCGACAATTTTAAGGGTTCTTGGCAACATGCACAATCCAAACATTGGCATCTCATTGACTACATCACTGTCAGAGAAAGAGATCGCCGAAATGTCCTCATCACTCGAGCCATGTGTGGCTCAGACCACTCCAATACAGATCATCGGCTTGTAAGATCCAAACTCTCCCTTCCCGTCGCCTCAAAACGGCGAAGGCAACAAGCCTCCAGAAGAGGTTTTAATAGCAAGCGTCTGGAGATTCCAGTTGTAGCACATGCTTTCAGAGAGAAGCTCGAGGATAGGCTGATGAACAACTAGACAACAAAGAACCCAAATCCGAGTCCCGAATTGGGTATCCTCGAAACTGTTATGACAAAAACCCACAGAGAGACCCTCGTCCAAATACACCAGGACTGGTTTAAAGGAAAGGACCCAGAAATCAACGTACTGACTGGCAGAAAAACCATCAATCTCAGACCAAAGCTGATACCTTCCGCAAGAAGCAAGCAGCGGCCCAACATGTGAAGCAGAAAACGCTTGTAGATCAACACAAGATGGGCGAATTTTTCAATTCCACTAAAACATTTTATGGCCCAATCACTCACGGCGCGGCCCCCCTCGGCTCAGCCAACGGTAACTCCCCAATTAAAGACAAAGAAGGCATCCTTCAGTGTTAGAAAAAGCACTACTATTTTCAGCTTAACCGAAACACCAATATGGTTGTCCTGGGTGCCCAGGAGGTCGCTCAGCACCCAAAGCTGACCCACCTCAGCCATATTCCATCCCTGGATGAAATAGCTACTGTCATCAGACAGATGGAAAATAACAAATCTGAAGTACTTGAAGGAATCCCAGCCGAGGTATATTAAGTAAGAGGACCTCATCTTACCAGCCGTGTCCACTCTCTCCAGAAGAATTATGGGAGAAGGGGAAAATTCCTCAAGCTCTCAGGGCCGAGTTCAAAACGGTGATTTGAACTCGGCTCAGGTCTGCGAATCTAAATTCCTCGATCCGAGATTTCCTGCAGTGGATTACCCATATTCAGAACACCGACTTGAACCCTGGATCGGGTAATCTGTTGTACTATCTTCAATTACGAGCAAGAATCGAACACTGAAATTCCATACTATCACGTTTCAGTTACACCATTACGACAGCCACTCAACATCGAGAGTATTGTTTCAAAGATTATGGCGGCAACTGTGACCCCACGAGTTTTTACAGAGGAGGAGAAATCTCTCCTTGCACACCACAAGTTACTTTTATTACTATAATTACAATCAAATTGTAATCAAATTATAATGATTTATGGTACTGTGTTACAACGTGGTTGTGTTGTTGTATGATAACAAAGAAATTCATAGAGGAAGAACAATTACATACACATTGTAGATATAATCCGGGACAGGTGTTAATGTTCATAACCAAAGTGAGATGAATCAATGCAGGGCGTAATAACCTGGCTAGTTCGGTTAGGTTAGGTTTCTTTTTCTTCTTTATATCCCACATTTTCCTTATTAGTAACGTTAAGAAAGGACTTTCCTTTATTAATACATTAACATCAAAATACACTCAGCATTTATTCAATTATATTGAAAATACATCATAATAGCTTTCCTACAAAAACTCTCAAAATAAAGAAGCATCAGCGTCCTTTACATTTACCCGCTTGATCGTCATGGACCCTCAACACTAAATTGTTGTGACACATTACCATAACTCATTCACTAACCAGAATCTTTCTTACCCGGAAACTATTCGTTGCGAAGAATCTGAAAACAATCATCAGCTGATGAATAGGAGGTAGAGGTGAACCATAGCCAACAGGTCTGCCAAGTAGATGCTCCATAACAGAAAATATCAAGGAAGTCTCCCTTGCTTTACCGATATCGTTGTTTAAATTGTGTCATCATAAAATTTGATAGGATTCTGCCCATCTACCACCAGTCTTTTCTCTACAAAATTTTCAATTTGATGATACCGCCAAGCACCGCTCTCTGTCAAAATTCATGTTGACTTGCTTGAAGGAAGGACAGCCAAACCTGCCTCCAGGATGGATTAACGCGAGGATAGACAATTTTGATCTCAAACCCGGTTTGAATCTTTGTGTTGGCTCAAGCCAGCGTTCTGAATACCAACAATCTTCAATCTTCGCTCGATCCGTGGTTTAACCTTCAATCGGGAGACCGGTCAGACTGTGGTAACTACCGCTGGATCTTGCTACTGTCCGTAGCTGGCAAGATTATCGCCTGAGTCCTCCTAAACAGATTTCTTCCCAAGGTGGAAAATTTCATTCCTGACTCTCAATGTGGCTTTAGACTATCACGTGGCACTACTGGCATGATCTTTGCTGCTCGCCAGATACAGGAAAAGTGCAGAAAACAGCGTCGTGACCTGTCAAGTCCCGGATGAAAGTTCTCGCTACAGTCAAAGTGGGTGGTGTAAATTCCACCAACCCTTACTGGACGACGGGTTCGCTGTTCAGCCATTGCCTCCCTCCCTCCTCCCTACACACACACACACACGCAAACAAGCACCCTAGCAGTTCAACAGTAAAGACGAGAGAACGATGTCACAGTTTTGTTAATAAATTCGACACAATAAGTTACACCATTATCAGATAATCATGACATAGTGCAGAGTGTGTTTTGGTGGCTGGGGTTCACAACAATATCATAATCCTCCAAGCTGTATTGTCCCTCAGAATGGTGGCCAGAAAACTAAGCATTAATGTGAGGAATAATATGGTTAATAAGAGACTGTTATCACCCTCCGTGATAATGGTCTCATCATGGGGTCTACTGCAGGTAACCTTGGCCTGATCCCTACAATGGATGACATGATGGGACTATGGCTCAGTCATGAGCGACACATTTAATATATAAGTGTGTCACAACAAAAAGTTTTTTTGGTTCTGAATTAATCATGAAATAATTACAAATAGTAAAATTCTAAGTACATAAAAAAAATGAGGGGATATTGCGTAGAGTCAGGACTATAACTAATGTAGTTGCAATACTGTACAAGATAACTTGGATTTAGGCGTCTCGGCCCGCACTCTCAGACGGCGGCTTCCTGAAGGGGACACACTACCGGACACCCGCCAAAAAATAATAGTTGACGGAGCAACCTCGTGCCAATAGGCTACTGTACTCCCAACAACATGTGGAGGAAGATCTGTATTTCTGGGGATGGATATCTTCACTGACGAGAAAACCTTGTCCTTCACTTCACGCAAGATTCAATGCTGGAGGAGGAATGATACCAGGTAAGATATACTACCTTACCACATTGTTTGGAGCATTACGGACTTCAACATAAAGTAGCCTAGGTATTGAATTGAATTAGAAATTTAGTAATGAACAATGCAGTTATGGCTAAAATGTTGTATGTTTTCGCAGGTAGACTATACTGAAGCCGCCTCAATAATAATAGGGAGAAGCGCACAGCAGCTATGTCCTGTGCTATGTGCAGGGCTGGGTATGTCTCCATGGCGGGGAGGACCTAACCCACATCCAAGGATGGTTCACCGCATCCAAATATATGGAACTGTATTTCAGTGGGCCAATTGTGTTAGTTCACGGCAGATGTCCCATACACACAGCTCGTATTATCCAACGATGATTTGTGGACAATCCCAACCTGGACTCCTTGACTGGCCCAGTAAGGGCTGCAACATGAACCCCAATGGTAGTATGGGCAAACACGGACAACTCCTGGGAACCAGCAGGAGAGGACACCAGAACAACTTAGGTAACTCACGCAGGAGCAGTGGGAAATGTTCTGGGCCATCCCCCGACTTGTTTATAACCATATATCCAATATACCTGAAAGATTGCCACTGACAAGGATGAGTGAATGGAGAGGGTATTGAGAAACTCGAAATTTATATTAAATTTGTATTATGAGGTGCGAGTTGCACAGTCTCATTTATTACAACAACTGGCAATGAACCTCAACTAAAACCTGGGGTGCTGCTGCTGCTCTATGAGGCGAGAGTCTGTGTAACTCAGTTTGACAGCCAATGTATATAGGAGCGCCATCCCATGTTGGGGGCGTAAATAAAGACCTAAAAACTAATATTTGTATTAATTGATTTATTTTTACGTATAATAAAGTAATGCCTTGCCCATGATATATAGCATCACTACCGTAGAGCATTAAGAATGATGTAAAAAAAGAAACTAAGAGAATATTAATTTTATATTCAAATGAGATAAAAAAAACTGACGAGGAAACTTGGCTGCCAATTACACTATATCAGTATTAATGAAACACATGTAAAACATAAGAACATAAGGAGTCTGCAATAGGCCGGTTGGCTTGTGCATGGCAGCTCCTGTCGAGAGTTACTACCACTCTCTATCATCCATGAATCTATCTAGCCTCCCTTTGAAACTTTCCAGAGTTCCCGCACTTACTACAAAGTTGCTAAGCTTGTTCCACTCGTCCACCACCCTATTTGTGAACCAGTTTCTTCCTATCTCCCTCCTAAACCTAAACTTATCCAACTTGAATCCGTTGCTCCGAGTCCTATCCTGCTCGGATATTATAAGAACTTTATCTATATCCCCTTTATTGATTCTTTTCACCCACTTAAATACTTCTATCATATCTCCTCGCACTCTTCGTCTTTCTAGGGAATGCAAGTTAAGTTTCTTTAACCTATCCTGATATGGAAGGTTTCTAAGTCCCTGAATCATTTTTGTCATTCTTCGCTGCACCGACTCTAGTGAATTTATATCTTCTATAATAGGGGCACCAGAACTGAACCGCATAATCGAGGTGCGGCCTGACTAGCGCAAGATATAGTTGCAATAAGACCTCTGCACTCTTATTACTTACACTTCTAGATATAAAACCCAATACTCTGTTTGCCTTATTTCGAACATTAACGCACTGTTTTCTAGGCCGTAGGTCCGGGCTTACAAGTACCCCTCGGTCTCTTTCACAAGTCGACTTCTCTAGGTTGATGTTGTTCAGGCTGTATACATTGACAGTATTTGTTCTTCCAATATTAAGTACGCTGCACTTGCTGGTGTTGAATTTCATTTGACATTTTTCAGACCACCACTGCAGTTTATTTAGATCCTCCTGTAATGCATTTGCATCCTGCCCTGAATTAATCTGCCCCCCTATTTTGGTGTCATCCGCAAACTTGCTTATGTCACTGCTGATCCCAGTATCTAGATCGTTTATGTAGATTATGAACACGAGTGGGCCTAGTACTGACCCCTGGGGAACCCCACTGGTTACACGACCCCACTCAGATTTAACACCATCTACGCTGACCCTCTGCGTTCTATCGGTAAGCCATGATTTTATCCAATTTAAAACTTTCCCCTCGATACCATGAGTCTTAATTTTTCTCAGAAGCCTCTGATGCGGTACTCTGTCAAATGCTTTGCTAAAGTCTAAGTAAATAACATCGTAATTTTCGTCATTATCTACTACCTCGAAGACTTTCCTAAAAAATGTCAGCAGATTTTTTAGACAAGATTTTCCCTTTGTAAACCCATGTTGAGAGTCGTAGATTAATTTGCTTTTCTCTAAATGCGATCGGATGTTATCTGCTATAATTGATTCAAGAAATTTCCCCACTACTGACGTCAAACTGATCGGCCGGTAATTTGACGCTGATGCTCTGTCTCCCTCTTTGAATATGGGTACTACATTTGCCTGTTTCCACAAGTCTGGCACAACTCCGGTGTCTAATGATTTTGTAAATAAGTTTACGAGAGGTCCGCTAATCTGTTCCCTACACTCTTTCAAGACTCGAGAGAAAATTTCATCCGGCCCTGGGGATTTTGTCTTCTTTAGTTTATTTATCTTCTTAAGAACATCCTCTTTTCTGATAGTGATATTCTTTAATTTCTCTTCTTCCTTTCCCTTAAATATCAGTTCCACCTCTGGAATTTCATCGGGAATTTCCTCTGTGAAAACTGATAAGAAGTAGCTGTTCAATGCTTTGCTTATTTCTTCACTGCCATTTATCACTTCTCCCCTCCCTGACTTTTAAGGCCCAACTTTGTCCTTGACCTTTGTCCTATATACCTGGAAAAATCCCTTGGGATTCGCCTTGGATTCTCTTGCTATTTTGATTTCATAGTCTCTCTTTGCTTTCCTTACATTTTTCTTAACATTCCTAGATAGTTCATTATACCTGTTTCTGAGCTGCTCCTCCCTCCCTTTAATTTCTTATATATTCCTTTCTTTATTCCTATGTCATGTTTAATGTAATGAGACAAAATCTCACATGAAGAGGTAAGTTAGGAGCTTATAGTAGTAGAGTATTATAGCGAGAGGAAATGGTAGCGTGTCTCGAGGGTGTGATGTCAACACTGTATATTAACACAGGCACAGTACAAGTGTAGTATATAAAACACCAATGCGTGTTACAGCTTTATTTTACTAGTTCAATAGGGGGGATTAATAGGGGGGTTCGTACACAATTTATGATAGACTATGGTATTCTCGTATAACCTAACCTCACAATTAGAATGGGCACTTCACTAAGTCGATCGTTGGGGAGGTTCGGGATCACTGCACTTCCACAGACTACACAGCCAGCACTTACTGTTACACGTGGAGTTGACAGCACTTTGTCGATGGACCCGGGTTGAGACTTCGGCACACTTAATGGCGGTCTTCTCTCGAGCGGGACTCGGGGACCTGGTAGCTGGCCCTTCCTGGTTACAGACACTCTCTCTCGTGAGAGGAGCTCCAGCCCCTATATATTAGTCGAGCCGGGGGGTGACCTCTCCTACTGAACTGGGTGTGTCTTGACCGGGTTGTCGGGTCAACAGGAGTGCTGGCTAATTAGCGGGTCCTTGAATTACTAAGGTCATGACGCCGGGTAGAGCTGATCGAGTGGTGGTGAGAATTCTGGTTCCCTAGTGTCAGGTCTGGGCGGCTGTGTGCAGGTGCCGTCCTGCCCAGGTGTCTTGGTTAGGTGCGGTTTGTAGGTCACCCGGCTAACTCACGTCATTAGCGGACGAAGTCAAGTCCCTAGGGTCGACCTGAGGTGTGTCAATCCGGGATGTGATGGTGCCACGAGGTCTGTAGTGCTTGCTGTTACATGTGACATAATTCCAGGCTGTAAGCTTTGGTCTGACAAACAATCATTACATTAAGTTTTCTTAACATACAACAGGTGGAAGTAAAAACTATATGTTAAAACTCAGTATGATAAAACACAATTGATAATTCTTCAACATAAAGGTGCCAATTGATATAAAACACAAATAAAATTTAATTATTCGTTTATTTATTTACGGGAAAACTAGCTCACCAGTGAGGCGCCCTCCTCACACTACCACCTGACCATCCTCATCACTGCTCCCCACAACCTCCTCACACTACCACCTGACCATCCTCGTCACTGCTCCCCACTGTAGGTTATGTATATAAGCTACTGTGCCGAGTAGCAACCCTGTACATAAGCTACTGTGCCGAGTAGCATTTATATATATTATCACGTGGCAACACTGCACGTGTTATGTGGCAACATTGCCCCGAGGCTGCCATATGGCAAGGAGCCTCAGTCTGACTGCGTGAGCTGTGCTTGGCACATGCTGGTCACCGCTTGTATTTCTCTCATCCACAATAAACGAACTCAGTGTTACCCAGTGTTTCCCTAGCCATCACTGCATTCTTCAGGGCACACTAGTAACCATCACCCACAACCTCCTCACACTACCACCTGACCATCCTCATCACTGCTCCCCACAATAAATGCATGTTTCCTCATTTCATGGTCATTATTCTCAAATAAAGGAATAAAATTTTCCTCTTCATAATCATCCAAAACGCTCTGTACTTTACTGGGGGTGAGGAGAGGGTACGGCCTGGTCACTGAACACAGCAACGCGCACGGCTCAAGCAGGTCTATCTAAGCCTGACTCTTCCTTCATGTTTCCACTTTGTCACTAATAACAGTTACTGACCACCTGATTTTTCAAAAAGGACTGAAAAAAAATTAATTCAGTAAGTCATTCGTCTGGCAGTCACTTTGATGCTTGAGACTCTGGGTTCTGAAGCGTGGAGGTGACCTCACTGGGCACATAAAATCAACCTCCTCTAACTTTTATTTTTTATTTGTTTTCGCTGACCAGTGAGGTGGCTGGCGGTCACCTCCCCGTGCCCTCAAGTGTTGTGTCAATCTCTAATATAAAAAAACAACAGAAAAACGAAATAACATAGAAGTTAAGGAAAATACACGAGCGCGCACACACACACTTACCAGTCTTAAGGTTGGTATAATGTAGAAGTCAGGCAGTGCTTAACCAAATGACAAAAAAAGATACACGAAGCGTAATGTTGGACACGAAGGAGCAAATTTATTCTCTTTTCCTTATTATGTTAAATATTAATAATAGTCAGCCATGTGTAAGCAGGCAGACGGAAATTTTCCATACATGAACGACATCTGTTGGTTGGAAGCCAAACTTCGTTTCGGCCTTTATTCTCCGTTCCTTGACTTACAACTAACTGTAATGAATTGTGGTGAGCAGTCAACCATTGCTATGGTGGACTAAGTCTAAACTCATTTGTCGGCAACTGTACAGTCAGCCAAAGATGCACCGACCCCACCCTGGGTCTCGTGCTCCCAATTTTACCTGGCAACACTTGGTAAAGGAAGGCTGTATGTAAAGGTGATTGTGATTGGTGGATCTGTTTTCGGCTGTATCACTGTCAGGATAAATATTAAACAAACCAAAGGTAGAATTATTATTATAATAAACTGTTCATTGTTATTTAAGGTCATGAAAAGTTTCCAAATGTTCTTATATTTGCTAAAATAATGAAGAAAATTTGATGTGAGAATCTTGTGGCAGCTGTAGTTGTAGTTGAGTTACTAATTCATTAATACAATTTTCTTCATTATTTAAGCTAATATATAAACATTTGGAAACTTTTCATGACCTTAAATAACAATGAACAGTTTATTATTATAATAATTCTACATTTGGTTTGTTTAATATTTATCCTGACAGTGACACAGCCGAAAACAGATCCACCAATCACAATCACCTTTACATACAGCCTTCCTTTACCAAGTATTGCCAGGTATAATTGGGAGCACGAGACCCAGGGTGGGGTCGGTGCATCTTTGGCTGACTGTACAGTTGCCCTCAGATATAGTTCCACCCGTCGTCTGTGGCCTCTCCGAACATGTGGTAATGTCGGAATCATAAACGAACTTTCTTTACAGATATTACAGCTATCATAATTATCATTTACCACAAATATAGAGTAAAAATATTACCGAAAAAATATAATGTTGGCCACATGTTGGGAAAGATGACTGAGGGATTAAGCACTATACATTGGTTTTTGTATTAGCAGGTGTAAGACTTTGCAAATGCAATTTTATAAACAATGTATACCACCACGTTAAAAATTACAATACAAACATATATTATCTAACATGTGTGTGTATAAAAGAACTAAGTTTTATGACTTGATGCTCAGTATACAGAACAAACTTTGCTAATCACCTCTGTTATTCTCACCTTGTGAAATATCATCGTAGATGTTTTGATTGACCATCCTCTCAATGATCCTGGCGGCCAGGGGTAGCCCCGGTAAGTTAAGGTACTCCCTAACAAACGTCTCACGGGGCTGTGGACTCGGCAGCACGATGGGATCCAACGTCTCCGGAAAAAAGTGTTTCCTCATTAGCAACAATGTGAAGGTACTGTAATGCGGAGGGCAAACTGACAGAGTTTCTTAAATCAGTGTCAGAATAGTGGAGTTTATATTACATCACTCACAGTCAGGTCTCTTAAGCTACACATAACTTATACACCAGTCACAGTCAGGGCCACTTAAGTTCTTTCTGTTCATCTACGAATCAAGAACTAGCCTCTCCACGTCCCAGGTCTGCCCGTGACCAAGGTCGTCCTACATCACAGATAATTCCAACAATCACATTCGAAGGATAATTTGTACCCAAGTGGATAACAAAGATCATTAGTGATAGATCATTCACTCATTTATTAGTTTATATTTGTTATATTATGTTTATGAGGGAACAGTAATAATAATAATAATAATAATAATAATAATAATAATAATAATAATAATAATAATAATAATAATAATAATAATAATAATGATAATAATAATAATAATAATAATAATGTCAAATATTCGTGAGACATAGGTACACAATATCTATTAACTAAAACAGAAAATAGCCAGTCAGTCAGCCAATCGCAGATCAAGGTGGGATTGTTCAGCCAATCAGAGGCCAGTTAGTAGGAGTGTGGTCCCTCCAAAGTAGTAAACTGTGGCGAGAATTGGTGATGGTGTGGTTTGGGTTGTTTACTTGTGCCTATTTAAAGTGTTGGGTTACTCGTTCACTGGGATTCTTTCGAGGTATTGTGAGCCCTAAACAGAGGCGACGTGCGCTGGGCAGGTCACAGAGGGCATCGGTAAGAGAACCCTTCACTCATATCATTGATTGGTTGATGTTATGTTTGTTTGTGGTACATTTCTGTGTTTATTGTTGAGGTGTTCTATGTCGGGTGTTGTTAATACTGTGAGAATTTTAGCGAAATATTATGAATATTTTGATAAGTTGTTGAGGAGAAGGACTCCCACATCAAGTGTTCGACAGTCCTTGTCCTCTTGGGCAGAGTTTCTCAACCTCTTCTTGCCCTAGGCCCCTTTCTGAGCCTCACCTACCTCTGTGGCCTCCCTCATACTTGGAAAAAAAAATAACCATCTGCACTGTGTATTAACCTGAACTGTATCATACAGAATTATATAGACAAGGTGTTTGTAGCACCTAACAAAAACGATTAATTCTATAGACATAATTGTGTACACGTAAACAAATTTCCATAAAGACATAAAATGTAAAATGCATAGTAGCAACATAACGCCTTCTAACAAACAACACTCCAATTGGTAGGTTTAATAAATTTCATCTACTTACTACTTTACGAGAATAATTTTCTATATATAAGCTACTGAACTTAGCACAAAGAATGAGATGTGTCAATGTTGACAAATTGATCATACACCTGGCAGTGAAGAAAACAGATTAAGCGAGATAGTAGTGACTTGTAACGATGTCAATAAACAAATGGATAAACTTAAACGTAATAAGTCGCCAAGTCTCGACGAGATGTTTGCCAGAGTATTAAGGGATGAAAGGAAGAACTTGGTTTACCCTTAACAAATTTGTTTAGTAAGTCATTAAAAACCAGTGTAGTAAATAAAATCTTGGGGGATAGCGAATGTGATACCAATTTTGAAGGGAGATAGATTACTATCCTCAAACTACCGGCCAATTAGTGTAACATCAATTGTAGGCAAATTGCTGGAAGCAATAATTTAAAAAAAGGTTCAAAATCACCTCACGAAACACATTGATCAATGATTCCCTGCATGGCAGCACAGGTGGGCGATCATGTTTAACAAATCTACTAATATTCTTTTCAACTGTTTTCGAATAGGTTGATTATGGACACGATTATGATGTGGTTTACCTCGACTTTAGCAAAGCCTTCGACAAAGTCCCCCACGAAAGACTTAATATATAAAGTAGAGGCTCATGGCATTGGAGGATCTGTGTTATAATTGGATCTCTGTGTGGTTACAGAACAGGAAACAGCAAATAAGCATTAACGGCACTAAATCTGATTGGGGTAATGTCAATAGTGGAGTACCCCAAGGCTCAGTACTTGGGGCATTAATATTTATTATATACATAAACGACAGATATTATAGCCGTAGGCAGTAACAAAAGTAAATTTGCTGATGACACTAAAATAGGGCGTGTAATTAAATCTGACGATAACTCTGCAAAACTACAGGAAGATCTAAGAAAATTTTCCCATGGTCTGAAAAATCGCAATTAGATATGGGATGAACAACGTTGTTATAGAGAAATCCGACTGTGAGAAAGATTTACGGATAATGATTAGTAGGAATATTAAACGAAGTCAATAATGCACATTTGCTCGAAACAAGGGGGTACTGACTGGCGCCACTCTGGTCACCCTCTGAATTTTGGAGATTTCTTCACCGGCAGGCAGCATCCTGTTTTAGCGTCAGCTGAGAATTTGTTGGAAACATGTCGAAGCGAGGAGACAGTGGGAGGAACTGGCTTGCACTTCTTTTGTGTTTTCTTGTTTCCTGTGAGGTTATCAGCATATACAAGGATCACGCGCACCTACAGTGATTTATTTGCATATATATATATATATATATATATATATATATATATATATATATATATATATATATATATATATATATATATATATATATATATATATATATATATATATACACCATTTTTATATTTACGTTCTCAAAGTCAATATTCTCGAAGGTTTTAATATAATATGTTGTTCAGCATCAGCCTCCAAGTTTGAAATATTTAGCAACAATTCACCAACACTTAACATTATTGTTCTTGCATCATTACACAGGGTATAAGTGGGAACGGTAAACTCGACAAGACGAAATCGATGATCCATACATCGCCATCACTCAAATACTGTATATGGAATCCTTCATCTCTTAGATTCAAAATCAGATAAATTAACACAGGGCCTAAATGTCTTTATGACGTAGTGGCCAGAATGACGTGATTGTGTTTAGCTGTTCACAGGCGGCGAGCTTTTTTTTTTTTTACTAAAACACTCGAAGACTCTCCAAGGCGAATGCCTTGGTGCAAACTGCCCTGTGTAAATAGCCAAGACCATCTGTAAAAAAGTTCATATGTGTTTAGAAATTCAGTTCATTCTTGTGAGCAAGAGAAGTCAGTCTATTACTTTAAGAGAAGCTATGTTTGGTTGAGGCAGGGTCAAAGAAGGTGACTTGAGATATGTAAGATCCAAACTGGTCTTGCAGCAGCTTGGGAATCCACAGAAGAATGTTGAAAAGATTACAACCAGCAGGAATAGTGATATGGAAGAGGGGGGACTCGATGAAAGTAGGAAAACACAAGAAAAGATGGAAGTTTCAGAATATCTGAGCAGAGGCTCTGAACCTGTCACCTGACACTCGCGAGGATAGAACAGAAGTAGGAGAATATGTCCTTTCCCGTCAGTATCAGATTAGAGAGTGAGGAAAAAAGTGGAAAATTATTCGGCAGGTAAAAAAAATTCCAGGAAACGCAATATTTTAGGACATCTTCGTAAGTCCAGGTTGCACAAAGGGAGCAGCGCAAAGAAGAAATCCTGATGTGCTTGAAGCAGAAGAAGGAAGATTCAATGAAAAATTGGAATGGATTTAGGTGGGTTATCTACAAGGGAAAAGTAGTGGAAGCAGCTGCGCTTGTACAGAACCAAGGGACAACGAAACACTCCCCGCCCCTTCGACCTCCCATCCAGGAGGAGACGAGCACCATGTAAACAATGACATTTGTAGCCACACCCTATGCATAATATGGTGAGTTTAGTAAACGAGGCAGTTACTGAAAATGGAAAGAGAGCAGAGCCGCTACCAAGCTCGGAGTTGCTACCGAGAACTATTTCCGGCTTGAGAGTTATATACATAAATGCTAACACTTTCCGTGACAAGAGAGCGGAGTTTGAAACTGTACTCAAGATCACTAACCCGGTATAGTGGGTCTTCAAGATCACTAACCCGGTATAGTGGGTCTCCAAGATCACTAACCCAGTATAGTGGGTCTCCAAGATCACTAACCCGGTATAGTGGGTCTTCAAGATCACTAACCCGGTATAGTGGGTCTCCAAGATCACTAACCCGGTATAGTGGGTCTCCAAGATCACTAACCCGGTATAGTGGGTCTTCAAGATCACTAACCCGGTATAGTGGGTCTTCAAGATCACTAACCCGGTATAGTGGGTCTTCAAGATCACTAACCCGGTATAGTGGGTCTTCAAGATCACTAACCCGGTATAGTGGGTCTCCAAGATCACTAACCCGGTATAGTGGGTCTTCAAGATCACTAACCCGGTATAGTGGGTCTTCAAGATCACTAACCCGGTATAGTGGGTCTTCAAGATCACTAACCCGGTATAGTGGGTCTTCAAGATCACTAACCCGGTATAGTGGGTCTCCAAGATCACTAACCCGGTATAGTGGGTCTCCATCACTAACCCAGTATAGTGGGTCTTCAAGATCACTAACCCGGTATAGTGGGTCTTTCAAGATCACTAACCCGGTATAGTGGGTCTCTTCAAGATCACTAACCCGGGTATAGTGGGTCTTCAAGATCACTAACCCAATATAGTGGGTCTCAAGATCAATAACCCAGTATAGTGGGTCTTCTCAAAGATCACTAACCCAGTATAGTGGGTCGTCAAGATCACTAACCCGGTATAGTGGGTCTTCAAGATCACTAACCCGGTATAGTGGGTCTTCAAGATCACTAACCCAGTATAGTGGGTTCCAAGATCACTAACCCGGTATAGTGGGTCTTCAAGATCACTAACCCGGTATAGTGGGTTCTCAAGATCACTAACCCGGTATAGTGGGTTCCAAGATCACTAACCCGGTATAGTGGGTCTCCAAGATCACTTCAACCCGGTATAGTGGTCTTCAAGATCACTAACCTGGTATAGTGGGTTTCAAGATCACTAACCCGGTATAGTGGTCTCCAAGATCACTAACCCGGTATAGTGGCCCCAAGATCACTAACCCAGTATAGTGGCCTCAAAGATCACTAACCCGGTATAGTGGGTCTTCAAGATCACTAACCCGGTATAGTGGGTCTTCAAGATCACTAACCCAGTATAGTGGGTCTCCAAGATCACTAACCCGGTATAGTGGGTCTTCAAGATCACTAACCCAGTATAGTGGGTCTTCAAGATCACTAACCCAGTAGAGTGGGTCTTCAAGATCACTAACCCAGTATAGTGGGTCTTCAAGATCACTAACCCAGTATAGTGGGTCTTCAAGATCACTAACCCAGTATAGTGGATCTTCAAGATCACTAACCCAGTATAGTGGGTCTTCAAGATCACTAACCCAGTATAGTGGGTCTTCAAGATCACTAACCCGGTATAGTGGGTCTACAAGATCACTAACCCGGTATAGTGGGTCTCCAAGATCACTAACCCGGTATAGTGGGTCTCCAAGATCACTAACCCGGTATAGTGGGTCTCCGATCACTAACCCGGTATATAGTGGGTCTCCAAGATCACTAACCCGGTATAGTGGGTTCCAAGATCACTAACCCGGTATAGTGGGTCTCCAAGATCACGAACCCGGTATAGTGGGTTCCCTGTATGATCATCAACCCGGTATAGTGTCTCAAGATCACTAAACCGGTATAGTGGCCTCCAAGATCACTAACCCGGTATAGTGGGTCTCCAAGATCACTAACCCAGTATAGTGGGTCTCCAAGATCACTAACCCGGTATAGTGGGTCTTCAAGATCACAAACCCAGTATAGTGGGTCTTCAAGATCACTAACCCAGTATAGTGGGTCTTCAAGATCACTAACCCAGTATAGTGGGTCTTCAAGATCACTAACCCGGTATAGTGGGTCTTCAAGATCACTAACCCAGTATAGTGGGTCTCCAAGATCACTAACCCAGTATAATGGGTCTCCAAGATCACTAACCCGGTATAGTGGGTCTTCAAGATCACTAACCCAGTATAGTGGTTCCAAGATCACTACCCGGTATAGTGGGTCTCCAAGATCACTAACCCGGTATAGTGGGTCTCCAAGATCACTAACCCAGTATAGTGGGTCTCCAAGATCACTAACCCGGTATAGTGGGTCTTCAAGATCACAAACCCAGTATAGTGGGTCTTCAAGATCACTAACCCAGTATAGTGGGTCTTCAAGATCACTAACCCGGTATAGTGGGTCTCCAAGATCACTAACCTGGTATAGTGGGTCTCGAATCACTAACCCGGTACAGTGGGTCTTCGAATCCACTAACCCAGTATAGTGGGTCTTCAAGATCACTAACCCAGTATAGTGGGTCTCCAAGATCACTAACCCGGTATAGTGGGTCTCCAAGATCACTAACCCGGTATAGTGGGTCTCCAAGATCACTAACCCGGTATAGTGGGTCTTCAAGATCACTAACCTGGTATAGTGGGTCTCCAAGATCACTAACCCGGTATAGTGGGTCTCCAAGATCACTAACCCGGTATAGTGGGTCTCCAAGATCACTAACCCAGTATAGTGGGTCTTCAAGATCACTAACCCGGTATAGTGGGTCTTCAAGATCACTAACCCGGTATAGTGGGTCTTCAAGATCACTAACCCAGTATAGTGGGTCTCCAAGATCACTAACCCGGTATAGTGGGTCTTCAAGATCACTAACCCAGTATAGTGGGTCTTCAAGATCACTAACCCAGTAGAGTGGGTCTTCAAGATCACTAACCCAGTATAGTGGGTCTTCAAGATCACTAACCCAGTATAGTGGGTCTTCAAGATCACTAACCCAGTATAGTGGATCTTCAAGATCACTAACCCAGTATAGTGGGTCTTCAAGATCACTAACCCGGTATAGTGGGTCTTCAAGATCACTAACCCGTATAGTGGGTCTCCAAGATCACTAACCCAGTATAGTGGGTCTCCAAGATCACTAACCCGGTATAGTGGGTCTCCAAGATCACTAACCCGGTATAGTGGGTCTCCAAGATCACTAACCCGGTATAGTGGGTCTTCAAGATCACTAACCTGGTATAGTGGGTCTCCAAGATCACTAACCCGGTATAGTGGGTCTCCAAGATCACTAACCCGGTATAGTGGGTCTCCAAGATCACTAACCCGGTATAGTGGGTCTCCAAGATCACTAACCCGGTATAGTGGGTCTCCAAGATCACTAACCCGGTATAGTGGGTCTCCAAGATCACTAACCCGGTATAGTGGGTCTCCAAGATCACTAACCCAGTATAGTGGGTCTTCTACGTAGAACTGTTAAAAAAGAACAGGATAACCTACCCGGAGGATTGTGAGTTTAATAGAGAAGGATACGACTCATTTACGAACCTTTCTCAGGCAACTTGGAAGGGGTGTGGTTATTCATGCTAGAATAGGACCTTGGGGCCAGCTTGGTGAGGGTGCAGGGGAGGATGTTCGAAGAAACGAATTGGTGTAAAATTAAACTAAAGGGGAGAGACTTACTCGCTGTTGGACGCATTTATACATCCCCAAATTGCATTATATTAAACCAAGATAACATAAGACTTCCATAGACAACGTAAGGGCGCTCAACTCTAAACACCACCTTGTCATTGGGCCCTCAACTATGGCGACATCGACTGGAGGAATGAATTTACACCAAATAACCTTAATAACCGCACAACTTATTTTGTAGAAACTCTTAAGAGACAATTTTCTATTCCAACATGTGAAAGAAAGGTCTGACTCATTATAGAGGGGAGTAAACACCCAAACCGCTGGACTTCATCTTAACTAACGAGTTGGAACATTCGGCCCCCGTTGGCACCAGTCATCACGTGATATTGTTCTTCAGATTTAACTGTTACTTGGTTCAGGTCAAGGTTCAAATATTACAATGGTGATTAAAACGGGATGAGGGAGAAGATAAGGGGTATTCACTGGCCTGACTCGCTGAGAATAAAAAACACAGACTTAATGTAAGGAATCTTCTTACATATGTTAGATGACAAGCTCGCAGCGACGGGGAGTGGTGGAGAGAATGTGACAGTCACCCCTCAGACATAGTCACCCCTACAGCAGTGAGGGATGTTGAGGAAGTAAGAGAAACAATTGAGACCCTACAATAATTGTGTGTAAATGAGGCAGAAAGTCAATCGGATCAGCAACCTGGGATTTGGCGCAATTGCCGTCCCTGGAGGTGTCATATTCAGACTGAGGCCAGACACACAATACTTTCTCAACCAAAACGACCAAAATTAATTTCGGGCGAGGAACATGAGATAAAGTTGTATTATTTATTTTTATTATTATTTTTTTTTATCTGGGAACAGCCGGCGGAATTTTTTTAGGAACTTCCACTGTAAAAGTTCCTATTCTCCAGATGCCCGAGTCGAAGGCATCACTGATCATCAAAAGGGCGGGAAGTGCAATATGGTGCAAATAGTACAGCTCTTGTGGTAGAACATATAGGAGCACACTTCCTGATCAATGTGGGATTGGAGGAGCAATGAGAAAAATAACATTATTTGATATAAAGCGTAAGGCAAGAAACATTATTATTTCTAACGTGTTCCTTTGGGTGAAAATTGACGATACTTGCTATGTTGACACCTTCCATTAACTATTCCCTCTGTCCTATAGCTATTTCTTCATTCTTAGTGTGACTCTCTTTTCCAACTTACTGGAGCCTGGGAACCATCCAGCTTCGTTGACTTTAGTTATACTGAACAGTTGGGGGCAATACCAGCAACAGCCTCAAGACTTTGATGCATTCTGCAGTGTCCTAAATCCACTCTTGCCCCCTTGCACATAACCCTCACGAGACGTCTCCTCACAGTAAGTGCATGTCAACAAACTTTCTGGTTGCTCTGATGTTGTACTCCCTGATTCACTATTCCTATGCATGTCTCGTCTCATTTTTTCCAACGAGCGTACTTATACCTGTGGGACACGTAGCATATGACAGCTGTGACCAAAAACGAGTTTGAGGGGGGAAGGGAGTTAGCGGGAGGGGGTGTGTTAGGCGAGTGTTTGTCAGATGTTATGACACAAGACTCTGTAATGTATAGGAATTTTCTGAGTCTTGAGCAAAATTTACGATATGATACAATAATTTTACTCCAGTTTTGTTATTACTAATTTTTTGGTCTTGATGATAGGACTTAGTGTCAAGGACCTTAAAGTTCGCGACTCAGTTACATTCTCCCATAGGTCTCAGAGCCTGTGTGGAGGTGGGGGGCGTGCTAACTTCCGTCACCTCTCACTTTATTCTGAAGAAGAAATTACCACGTTACTAGGATGACTTCCTTTATAATAGCATCACCTACTAGATGTAATTTCAGTGTACTAAGACATGTGTGCGTTTGTACCCTAGTGGCAGGATAGTCACTTATCTGTCTTGCTGGTGTTGACCTCGCTGGCACCCTCGTTCGCCTACTGTTACTGTCTGGGAAAGCTCAGTTTTGTCCACTATTTTTTTCCAGTTTTCCTCGACGGGTTGTTGGTACCTCTATGTGCTGCCTTTAAAGTAAATCTCGCCACTCTAGATCTTCCCACGAGTGGTGGATCATATGGGCAATCACAGACCTTGAGAAGAAGATAAATATTCCTATCCTTGTGGCACTAATAATGCTTTTTCGTTACTTTCATGCTCACTGTGTCCTCCAAATTATTCCACTTAAATTATTTTCGAGTTTCCTCAGCAGTTACCGTTATCACTATGAGCTGTACTAGCTGTAGGCACAGTAATACACTCTGGTCGCCCTACGAACGGTCAATCACAGCCGTGGATACAACCCCATTAAAATTTTATGTAATTATCTTGACACATGACAGTGATTTTATGGTTTTACCCACACAGCCTCGCTCTACACAGCCTCGCTCTACACTCGCTCTACACAGCCTCGCCCTACACTCGCTCTACACAGCCTCGCTCTACACAGCCTCGCTCTACACAGCCTCGCTCTACACAGCCTCGCTCTACACAGCCTCGCTCTACATAGCCTCGCTCTACAGTACACAGCCTCGCTCTTCACAGCCTCGCTCTACACAGCCTCGCTCTACACAGCCTCGCTCTACACTCGCTCTACACAGCCTCGCTCTACACAGCCTCGCTCTACACAGCCTCGCTCTACACAGCCTCGCTCTACACAGCCTAACTCTAGTCAGGTAGAAAGAATATATCGATCACCAAACATGAACAACAACAAAACTGCCCACGGATTGACACATTCACATCACCAAACGATCTTGCTGACCTTATGAATTCACTGCCCAATTTGTAAGTTATTTGGAATTATATGAGAAGGCGATTATAGCACTAGTATTACCTAACACTGAATATCATCTACGCATTAATTCCTCAAAAGTAACCTCGAACCCAGGATAACTAGACTCCCAACCCAGTGAGCTAACCACTCCACCGATTCATTGTTCCCCTATATGTATACAATATCACTTAAGTCTATGGTTGTCTGAGTGGCAATGGATGTGCCTCCAGAAGAAGTTAAGTATGTTAGATAGAACAGTTTGCACTCGAGTGTGACTGGGTGAGCACAAGAGGTGAAGAAGAACTTTTTGATGTTTGTACACAGTGTGAGTGAAGAGGGAACAAAGAGATTAGAAAAAATGAAGAAAATAGATGACTGCTGGAAGGCTCAGATGATCGATAAGTGGATGACAGATAGAATCAAGGTGAGTAAAGAGAAGGAATACTCCAACGTGAGGTGGAAGGATAGTGCTAAGCTACACGAGAGTAAGATATGTGTTTGTGAGGTCAACCAATAATGATATGTGTTCCTTCGTGATATTAAGAGTTACAGTTACTAATACTTGAAGCAATTAAACAAAAAACCGTAGTTCTATAAATATTCCACACAGTCTTTCTCCAGAGTGATTGATGATACTAAGGTTTCAGTGTTCGTATTATTAGACTCACTCTTTTTGGTTTAGTTGGTCCTCTCTCCCTCTCCCTTTCCTTCTCCTTCTCCCTTTCCATTTCTAGTTCTCGGTCGAGCACCTTGATGTAGTCCTCTTTGTAGGCATGGTAGATGTCCCACAGACCCACGTTGATGCTGAAAGTGGTGCTTGGGGGAGACTGTGTCTGGATAGCCAAGTTCTGGTGAGGTAAACAGAAACATGAATAAGAGCAGCCTTGATGCATCACTTAACTCCAGTGTCTTCATTCAGTCGATATTATATGTAAGGCTTCGATACTGTCACACCAGATGAGAGTTGGTGCAATTGGTGCATACCAGCTCACAGCTTCCCGGCTTCTTCAGGCATCTATTTATCCTCACAAATGGGCTCAAACCTGTGAGGCTGGCAAGATCTCAAAGAGTTGATAAAGAATAAATTTCTCACTTGTTAAATAGAAGAAACTAATACAGTTTTGTCTATACACAAATTAGTTGTTGTATATGGAAGAAAAAAGATGTACTGCACAGTATATACTTCATTAAAAACTCTTACAATACTAAACAATGAACATCTGTTAACTATTGTATTCAGTAGGTCTAGTGTTGGCGGGAAAATACCCGTGTTGTATGTGTGTTTACAGTAAAGCGAGTCCAGACTAAGTGAAGACACAACCTAATCATTTCTTGTGGAGATTCAACACCAAACGACTCCCTTAAAGGAAGTCAGTAAATGCGTGTTCCTGTGCATCCATGTCTGTAAGAGTCTTAAGACCATAACTTCATTGAAGAAACAGATATTAATTTATGGTTTTGACAATTTAGTATTAGAAAGGATGAATTTGCTCTTCGTGTTATCATCAAACATTATGACATCTGACGTATTTATTTACTTAAGTTACGTTCCTACATGAAAATATTACCCTTCTGATTTATTTAACATTGTCTCCTGTAAATACCTGTCTTGTTGTAGCCTTAATGGTACAGTAATTAATGTATCAAATGTATCTCACTTTAGTCGTGCTCAACTTGATGTTATAATATATTTACCTTCTGTGTGAGTCTGGTTGTTTGTGAGACTCGCTCGCTGAAATTGAAAGGGTTGGGCTGTGAGTCTATCCTGGCCAGCTCCTCCCTAGACACAACACCATCATACAGCTCCTCCATCTCTCGCCGCGACACCTGGGCACATTCCTCTGCCTCTGAATCTGTGTGTTGCAGCATGGAGCTTAATACACACTGTTCAAGGATTACAAAGTGCATGTAAATACCTACAATACAATACTTGCAGTGTAATTAACCCTTAAACAACAATTAACAACAGCATCCATGGAACATATTTATGTAACTGTTTCCGGTTACCTGGGAATCACTAATGAGAGGTAACTTTACAGTAACATTCACAAAAGTTTATGGGTTAAGTTTACAAACCCAAATGGTCTTTTCTCCATTTATTTAGAAAAATATATGTATGCACAATTAACTAGGAGATCACCGTAATTAACACTATGAGCAGTAAGCGTTAATGATGGACAGAGCTTATCAATAATAGCTTTGTGTCAGTCCGTCCAACAGGTGTCAGAGGTGAGCAGAGACTCGGGAGAGCCGGCTTACATAATTGTTGACTCTTTCGCGTCTAGAGGCGGTGCGATTGCAGTGGATCACATGATCAAGGCAGGACAGCTCACTGCTCATGGAAATTTCCGTGGGTGATGTAGTTATATAAACCTAATGTATATAACCCACATTTATATAAGTACTACTGACTGTTAGACAAGGGTTAATGCATTAAATTTATATTGTAATACACAGTAAATCATTGGCTTCTATGACTTCTTTATAACTAATAATGACAGTACACTCAGCTGAAAACTTTGAAGTCTCAATTATTTTATATTTTTGCTCCTCATCACTACGTCCTGACCACCCCCCCCCCCTCGTCTGCCTCCTCTCGTATACTTCATCCTCTCTATTCCACTCCCACTTCTTCTCTTCCACCATACATTTATTCTCTGCATCCTCTTCATTTCACTCACTCTATGTACTTACACAGTCTCATAACTATCGGCGTTCACTCTACAACTTGGTTTCAATTTTATTTTCTCTTTTTACATTCTCCCTGTCAATCGAATCTAATACTACCCATGTAACCTTCTTCAATGTATGGGAGCAGGATGAACTGTACCACCGAACACATTTCTACACCTCTTCTACTTTTTGAAGGATGAACTGTGTTATGTCATTACCAATAGAATAATAGGGTTGGTATTAACAACGTGTAAGGGTGGACTTAACTATTTAATAATTAAAACGCACAACACTGGTATGGCTCACGGAAGCACTCCCACGACGCACGGCTCAAGGCAGGACTCCCACAGCACACAGCTCATGGCAGGATACCCACAGCAAACGGTTCACGGCAGTACTCCCACAGCACACAGCTCACGGCAGGACTCCCACAGCACAGAGCTCACGGCAGGACTCCCACAGCACAGTACTCACGGCAGTACTCCCACAGCACACGGTTCACGGCAGGATTCCCACAGCAAACGGTTCACGGCAGGATTCCGACAGCAAACAGTTCACGGCAGTACTCCCACAGCACATGGCTTATAGCAGGATTCCCACAGCAAACGGTTCACGGCAGTACTCTCACAGCACACGGTTCACGGCAGTACTCCCACAGCACACGGTTCACGATAGTACTCCCACAGCACACAGCTCACTTATTGTGACCCCACAGCACACGGCTCACGGCAGTACTCTCACAGCACACGGCTCACGGCAGTACTTCCACAGCACTCGGATCATGGCAGTACTCCCACAGCACACACACACAGCTCACGGCAGGACTCCCACAACACACACAGCTCACGGCAGTACTCCCACCGCACACGGCTCACGGTTGTACCCAGCACACAGCCTCACGGCAGCACTCCCACGACGCACGGCTCCACGGTGACCCCACAGCACACGTATCAATGGCAGGATTCCGACAGCAAACGGTTCATGGCAGTACTCCCACAGCACACTGTTCATGGCAGGACTCCCACAGCACACGGCTCACGGCAGTACTCCCACAGCACACGGTTCAGTGCAGGACTCCCACAGCTCACGGCAGGATTCCGACAGCACACGACTCACGGCAGGACTCCCACAGCACACGGCTCACGGCAGTACTCTCACAGCACACGTATTCACGCATGTACCCCACAGCACACAGCCCACGGCAGGTCTCCTTGGGGCTAGAACAGAGCCTCCACGGCAGTACTCCCACAGCACAATTTGTTCATGGCAGGATTCCCACAGCAAACGGTTCACGGCAGGATTCCGACAGCAACGGTTCACGGCAGTACCCCACAGCACATGGCCTCACGGCAGTACTCCCACAGCACACGGTTCACGGCAGGGACTTCACAGCACACGGTTCACGGCAGTACTCCCACAGTACAAAGCTTACGGCAGTACTCCCACAGCACACAGCTCACGGCAGGACTCCCAAAGCACACTGCTCACGGCAGCTCCCACAGCACACGGTTCACGGCAGGACTTCCACAGCACAAAGCTCATGGCAGTACTCCCACAGCAAACAGCACACAGTTCACGGCAGGAGTCCCACAGCACACGGCTCACGGCAGGACTCCCACACCACACAGCTCACGGCAGGTCTCCCACAGCACACAGCAGGACTTCCACAGCGCGTGGCTAGTAAGCAGAGGTCCTCCTGCTTTATACACCTCCCTTGGGATTCCATCAGGCCTGAGGCTTTGCTGTCTTTCAACTGTTTGATGGCAGTAGCTACTGCACCTCATCCAGGGATGGGGGATAGCTGAAGTGGGTCAGCTCTGGTCACCTCTTCCCCGAATATCGCTGTTGGGGTCTTGTTGGAGTTCTGTAAACATGTCTGCCTGATGTGGGGCTCCACCGCAGATTTTTCGTTCCGGGTTTACTCCTGTAGCCTTATACCTACCAAGGTTAATCCTCAAGGCAGCAGGGCAATGGTTGGTAGGCGCCAGGACGTGTCCAAATGCCGGTGGGTCAATGCGCCATCCCTCTGGGGCCCACTGCTGCTCCTAGTCGTGATGGTAAAGAGGCTGTGTACTGGCAGGGGAAGACTTATGTAAGTTGCTTCCCTGTTCACCACGAGGGCTAGCCAGCGGTGGTAGCTGAAAGCGTGAGGGAGCAAGCAGTGCCTGCACCTTAACACTAACATAATGCTGCCACACTAGACGCATTATACCACCCTGTGTGTGCGCGTGCACACGCGCGCGCATGTGACTACTAACCTTGATCACTCACGTGATGGTGACTACTAACCTTGATCACTCACGTGATAGTGACTACTAACCATGATCACTTACGTGATGGTGACTACTACCACGATCACTCACGTGATGGTGACTACTACCATGAGCACTCAGGTGATGGTGACTACTACCATGAGCACTCATGAACTTCCCTGAGCTGATATTGTCATGGAATTCAGTATGTGCACAGTTTCATGAGTTTCCCCATGGTGACAGTGTGTTACCATGAACTATCAGGTGTATGGAGACATATGATAAAAAAAAACATCATTATTTCAGGTATGGGGAGGGAGGGGGGGGCAATTATCACCACAAACTCACTCCTGTTTCCAAACCTCCCGTTAATACGGTATATCTACCTAATGGACCAAAGAACAACATATCCTTCACTATAATATATCTACCTGCTAATGGACCAAAGAACAACATATCCTTCACTATAATATATCTACCTGCTAATGGACCAAAGAACAACATATCCTTCACTATAATATATCTACCTGCTAATGGACCAAAGAACAACATATCCTTCACTATAATATATCTACCTGCTAATGGACCAAAGAACAACATATCCTTCACTATAATATATCTACCTGCTAATGGACCAAAGAACAACATATCCTTCACTATAATATATCTACCTGCTAATGGACCAAAGAACAACATATCCTTCACTATAATATATCTACCTGCTAATGGACCAAAGAACAACATATCCTTCACTATAATATATCTACCTGCTAATGGACCAAGGAACAACATATCCTTCACTATAATATATCTACCTGCTAATGGACCAAAGAACAACATATCCTTCACTATAATATATCTACCTGCTAATGGACCAAGGAACAACATATCCTTCACTATAATATATCTACCTGCTAATGGACCAAGGAACAACATATCCTTCACTATAATATATCTACCTGCTAATGGACCAAGGAACAACATATCCTTCACTATAATATATCTACCTGCTAATGGACCAAAGAACAACATATCCTTCACTATAATATATCTACCTGCTAATGGACCAAAGAACAACATATCCTTCACTATAATATATCTACCTGCTAATGGACCAAGGAACAACATATCCTTCACTATAATATATCTACCTGCTAATGGACCAAAGAACAACATATCCTTCACTATAATATATCTACCTGCTAATGGACCAAGGAACAACATATCCTTCACTATAATATATCTACCTGCTAATGGACCAAAGAACAACATATCCTTCACTATAATATATCTACCTGCTAATGGACCAAAGAACAACATATCCTTCACTATAATATATCTACCTGCTAATGGACCAAGGAACAACATATCCTTCACTATAATATATCTACCTGCTAATGGACCAAGGAACAACATATCCTTCACTATAATATATCTACCTGCTAATGGACCAAGGAACAACATATCCTTCACTATAATATATCTACCTGCTAATGGACCAAGGAACAACATATCCTTCACTATAATATATCTACCTGCTAATGGACCAGGGAACAACATATCCTTCACTATAATATATCTACCTGCTAATGGACCAAAGAACAACATATCCTTCACTATAATATATCTACCTGCTAACTATAATATATCTACTCAATGGACCAAAGAACAACATATCCTTCACTATAATATATCTACCTGCTAATGGACCAAAGAACAACATATCCTTCACTATAATATATCTACCTGCTAATGGACCAAAGAACAACATATCCTTCACTATAATATATCTACCTGCTAATGGACCAAAGAACAACATATCCTTCACTATAATATATCTACCTGCTAATGGACCAAAGAACAACATATCCTTCACTATAATATATCTACCTGCTAATGGACCAAGGAACAACATATCCTTCACTATAATATATCTACCTGCTAATGGACCAAGGAACAACATATCCTTCACTATAATATATCTACCTGCTAATGGACCAAGGAACAACATATCCTTCACTATAATATATCTACCTGCTAATGGACCAAGGAACAACATATCCTTCACTATAATATATCTACCTGCTAATGGACCAAGGAACAACATATCCTTCACTATAATATATCTACCTGCTAATGGACCAAAGAACAACATATCCTTCACTATAATATATCTACCTGCTAATGGACCAAGGAACAACATATCCTTCAATATAATATATCTACCCGCGAATGGACCAAGGAACAACATATCCTTCACTAGGATGGTCTTTAGCCCTGCTAATGGACCAAGGAACAACATATCCTTCTACTATAATATATCTACCTGCTAATGGACCAAAGAACACACATCCTTCAATTATAATATATCTACCCAAGTTAATGGACCAAGGAACAACATATCCTTCACTATAATATATCTACCTGCTAATGGACAAGAACAACATATCCTTCACTATAATATATCTACCTCATGGACCAAAGAACATTTTTTTGTATCCTTCACTATAATATATCTCTGTATGGACCAAGGAACAACATATCCTTCACTATAATATATCTACTCATATGGACCAAAAGAACATATCCTTCACTATAATATATCTACCTGCTAATGGACCAAGGAACAACATATCTACTATAATAATCGGACCAAACAACATATTCTTCACTATAATAGTACAATTCCTAGATTCTCGGTAATGTTGTGATACCAGAAATCTTTAATATACTCTACCTTATTGTTCTTAAGAACGTTTTCAGTAATGGTAGGGAACTCTTAAACGACTCAAGAGTTGATACAGGAGCTACTCATTCAGAGTACTTACCAAATTCTCAGGTACTAATATAGTCAGGTATGGTAGGTTCTGTACTATTTAGTCAGGTATGGTAGGTTCTGTACTATTTAGTCAGGTATGGTAGGTTCTGTACTATTTAGTCAGGTATGGTAGGTTCTGTACTATTGAATAGGTATGGTATGTTCTGGTACTATTTAGTCAGGTGTGGTATAATTCTACTATTTAGTCAGGTATGGTAGGTTCTGGTACTATTTAGTCAGTATGGTAGATTCAATACTATTTAGTCAGGTATGGTAGGTCTTGTACTATTTAGCTGTGTTGGCGGTAGATTCAATACTATTTAGTCAGGTATGGTATGTTCTGTACTATTTAGTCAGGTTATGGTAGGTTCTGTACTATTTAGTCAGGTATGGTAGGTTCTGTACTATTTAGTCAGGTATGGTAGGTTCTGTACTATTAAGTCAGGTATGATAGGTTCTGTACTATTTAGTCAGGTATGGTAGGTTCTGTACTATTTAGTCAGGTATGGTAGGTTCAATACTATTTAGTCAGGTATGGTAGGTTCTGTACTATTTAGTCAGGTATGGTAGGTTCTGTACTATTTAGTCAGGTATGGTAGGTTCTGTACTATTTAGTCAGGTATGGTAGGTTCTGTACTATTTAGTCAGGTATGGTAGATACAATACTATTTAGTCAGGTATGGTAGATACAATTATTTAAATAGGTATGGTATGTTCTGTACTATTAGTCAGGTGTGGTAGGTTCTTGTACTATTTAGTCAGGTATGGTAGATGGCTAACAATTATTTAGTCAGGTATGGTAGATTAATACTATTTAGTCAGGTATGGTATGTTCTGTACTATTTAGTCAGGTGTGGTAGGTTCTGTACTATTTGGGGTCAGATATGGTAGGTTCTGTACTATTTAGTCAGGTATGGTAGATTCAATACTATTTAGTCAGGTATGGTAGATACAATACTATTTAGTCAGGTATGGTAGATTTAATACTATTTAGTCAGGTATGGTAGGTTCTGTACTATTTAGTCAGGTATGGTAGATACAATACTATTTAGTCAGGTATGGTAGATTCAATACTATTTAGTCAGGTATGGTAGATTTAATACTATTTAGTCAGGTATGGTAGGTTTTGTACTATTTAGTCAGGAATGGTAGATACAATACTATTTAGTCAGGTATGGTAGATTCAATACTATTTAGTCAGGTATGGTAGGTTCTGTACTATTTAGTCAGGTATGGTAGGTTCTGTACTATTTAGTCAGGTATGGTAGATACAATACTATTTAGTCAGGTATGGTAGATTTAACACTATTTAGTCAGGTATGGTAGGTTCTGTACTATTTAGTCAGGTATGGTAGATACAATACTATTTAGTCAGGTATGGTAGATTTAATACTATTTAGTCAGGTATGGTAGATACAATACTATTTAGTCAGGTATGGTAGATTTAATACTATTTAGTCAGGTATGGTAGGTTCTGTACTATTTAGTCAGGTATGGTAGATACAATACTATTTAGTCAGGTATGGTAGATACAATACTATTTAGTCAGGTATGGTAGATTTAATACTATTTAGTCAGGTATGGTAGATACAATACTATTTAGTCAGGTATGGTAGATTTAATACTATTTAGTCAGGTATGGTAGATTCAATACTATTTAGTCAGGTATGGTAGATTGAATACTATTTAGTCAGGTATGGTAGATACAATACTATTTAGTCAGGTATGGTAGGTTCTGTACTATTTAGTCAGGTATGGTAGATACAATACTATTTAGTCAGGTATGGTAGGTTCTGTACTATTTAGTCAGGTATGGTAGATACAATACTATTTAGTCAGGTATGGTAGGTTCTGTACTATTTAGTCAGGTATGGTAGATACAATACTATTTAGTCAGGTATGGTAGGTTCTGTACTGTTTAGTCAGGTATGGTAGATTTAATACTATTTAGTCAGGTATGGTAGGTTCTGTACTATTTAGTCAGGTATGGTAGGTTCTGTACTATTTAGTCAGGTGTGGTAGACAATACTATTTAGTTAGGTATGGTAGATTCAATACTATTTAGTCAGGTATGGTAGGTTCTGTACTATTTAGTCAGGTGTGGTAGACAATACTATTTAGTTAGGTATGGTAGATTCAATACTATTTAGTCAGGTATGGTAGATTCAATACTATTTAGTCAGGTATGTTAGGTTCTGTACTATTTAGTCAGGTGTGGTAGACAATACTATTTAGTCAGGTGTGGTAGACAATACTATTTAGTTAGGTATGGTAGATTCAATACTATTTAGTCAGGTATGGTAGATTCAATACTATTTAGTCAGGTATGGTAGGTTCTGTACTATTTAGTCAGGTGTGGTAGACAATACTATTTAGTCAGGTATGGTAGATTCAATACTATTTAGTCAGGTATGGTAGGTTCTGTACTATTTAGTCAGGTTATGGTTGATTAATACTATTTAGTCAGGTATGGTGGGTTCAGCACTATTTAGTCAGGTATGGTAGATTTAATACTTCATTTAGTCAGGCATGGTAGGTTCTGTACTCATTTAGTCATCAGGTATGGTTGGTTCTAGTACTATTTAGTCAGGTGTGGTAGACAATATTATTTAGTTAGGTATGGTAGATTCAATACTATTTAGTCAGGTATGGTAGGTTCTGTACTATTTAGTCAGGTATGGTAGATTTAATACTATTTAGTCAGGTATGGTAGGTTCTGTACTATTTAGTCAGGTATGGTAGGTTCTGTACTATTTAGTCAGGTGTGGTAGACAATATTATTTAGTTAGGTATGGTAGATTCAATACTATTTAGTTAGGTATGGTAGGTTCTGTACCTATTTAGTCCAGGTGGTGGGTTCTGTACTATTTAGTCAGGTATGGTAGGTTCTGTACTATTTAGTCAGGTGTATTAGACAATATTATTTAGTTAGGTATGGTAGATTCAATACTATTTAGTCAGGTATGGTAGGTTCTGTACTATTTAGTCAGGTATGGTAGATTTAATACTATTTAGTCAGGTATGGTAGGTTCTGTACTATTTGTACTATTTAGGTATGGTAGGTTCTGTACTATTTAGTCAGGTGTGGTAGAACAATATTATTTAGTTAGGTATGGTAGATTCAATACTATTTAGTTAGGTATGGTAGGTCTTGGTTAGGTAGTATGGTAGGTTCTGCTATTTGTCAGGTATGGTGGGTTCTGTGCCTATTTAGTCAGGTATGGTAGGTTCTGTACTATTTAGTCGTGTGGTGGTAGACAATATTATTTAGTTGGTATGGTAGATTCAATACTATTTCGGGTATGGTAGGTTCTGTACTATTTAGTCAGGTATGGTAGATTTAATACTATTTAGTCAGGTATCTTAGTCATTTAGTCAGGTATGGTAGGTTCTGTACTATTTAGTCAGGTGTGGTAGACAATACTATTTAGTTAGGTATGGTAGATTCAATATTTGTAGTTAGGTATGGTAGATTCTATACTATTTAGTCAGGTATGGTAGGTTCTGTACTATTTAGTCAGGTATGGTAGGTTCTGTACTAACCGAGAGTATGGAGGATGACTGGACGGTGTTGGTGTTTTCTGGGTGGCATCTCACTGGTGTGGACTATCCGGGAGGGAAGTGTAAGGATGTGCAGTAGTGGGTCGTCCTCACGTACCACCTCATACACTCCTGTCTTGAAGTTGTACACAATCTCAGTCTGCTTTCGCTTGTTTACAGATGTGAGTCGGATTAGTATGTCCGGTTCACGAACTCCCTGCTGGAGAATGGGGGAAAGAAGTAGCCGATAACTCTTACCTGAGTTAATGGAAGAAAGTGAGTAATTAAAGAAAGGTTACATTATCATATGTCTGGTTCATAAGTAACCGATTGTACCACACTGCTAATATTAATGATGGATTCTGTGAACCTGTAGGACAACTGTTTCTCCTGTGAGCATCGTTATGATGGCTTACTGGGAGTTAATTGTTCACCACCGAGACTCCATTCTACGAGTCTTGTGCGAGATGAAGACGGAAATGGTGACAAAGGATCGATGAAGAAGGGAGAGGATTGAGTGAATGTAAAAGTATGTGTTTAAGAGAGTTGAAGACTGGGAGGTTCTTCAAAGCCAATATATATTATATATATATGTGTGCTATGCTTAATCTGATGTTTAGTGGAAATATAAGGTGAAAGAGGTGCGTGATTATATGGGCAGCGTGAACACTTTGAGATCGAAAAAAGTTTATCTCCCTAAACTCTGGTAACACTGCTACTAAAACATTAACTGGTTGGTTGAAGAAAAGTGGTCATTCACCTCCACACACCACCACCCCCAGGGAGGTGTGGGTGAGGAAGCAAATATGATATGTAAAATCATTGTACCTAATCTAACCTAACCTAAACACCTTCCCCACCCTACCCCTAACTTACCCTACCCCCTCCTTACCCCACCCACCCTCCCTGCCCCCACCCCCCCACCCACCCACCCTACCGCCACCCACTACCATACCCTACCCCCTAACATAAGCTAAAGTTAACATATTGTGACTGAAACATTCGATATTGTGTGTCTGCAGGAGTGTCTCACACCTAATGGTAAGCCCCCACCCAGTCTGCTTAATGTATTATGATCCTAGTTCTACTCACACATGTTTGATGTATGTTAAGAAGTCACTCCGCATGTACCTCTTGTATCCAAAAAAGACTACCAACCTTCAGTAATGGGATCACTATCCACCCAAGCAACTCCACACTCAACGTGCTAAACGCCTATGCTCCCTCAGATCAGCTTCAGTACAGTGTTGCCACAGTATAGACGGTGTTGTACACACAGTGTAGACAGTTGTACAGTGTAGACGGTGTTATACATACATGCAGTACAGTGTTGTACAGTATAGACGGTGTTGTACAGTATAGACGGTTTGTACAGTATAGACGGTGTTGTACAGTGTAGACAGTGTTGTACAGTGTAGACGGTGTTGTACAGTATACATGCAGTACAGCGTTGTACAGTATAGACGGTGTTGTACAGTATAGACAGTTTTGTACAGTATAGACGGTGTTGTACAGTGTAGACAGTGTTCGTACAGTGTAGACGGTGTTAGCAGTAGACGGTGTTGTACAGTATAGATGTACACGGTGTTGTACAGTATAGACGGTGTTGTGTTGTACAGTATAGACGGTGTTGTTGTACAGTGTAGACAGTGTTGTACAATTATGGAGAACCCAGTCAAATTGTAGAGTGTGAACAGTGTTGGCCTGGTACAGACATTTATACAGTATAGACGGTGTTGTACAGCATAGACGGTGGTGTTGTTCAGTGTAGACAGTGTTAGACGGTGTTGTACGGGTAGACGGTGTACAGTACAGTATAGACGGTGTTGACGATGTTGTACGGTGTTGTTGTACAGTGTAGACAGTATAGACGGGTGTTGTACAGTGTTGCAGACAGTGTTGTACAGTATAGACGGTGTTGTACAGTGTAGACAGTGTTTGTACAGTGTAGACTGATGTTGCTTTAGTATAGATGCAGTACAGTGTTGTACAGGCAGACGGTGTTGCCACAGTATAGATGCGTACAGTACAGTGTTGTACAGTATAGACGGTGTTGTACAGTGTAAGACAGTGTTGTACAGTATAGACGGTGTTGTACAGTATAGACGCAGTACAGTGTTGTACAGTATAGACAGTGTTGTACAGTATAGACAAGTGTAGAGACAGTGTTGTACAGTGTAGACGGTGTTGTACAGTATAGAGTACAGTGTTGTACAGTGTAGACAGTATAGACGGTGTTGTACAGGCATAGAGTTGTACAGTGTAGACAGTGTTGTATAGACGGTGTTGTACAGTATAAACGCAAAAGATGTACATGGACAGTGTTGTACAGTATAGACGGTGTTGTACAGTGTAGTGACGGTGTTGTACAGTATATAGCATAGATGCAGTGTACGGTGTACAGTGTTGTACATAGACGGTGTTGTACAGTATAGACGGTGTTGTACAGTGTAGACAGTGTTGTAAGTGTAGACGGTGTTGTACAGTATAGACGGTGTTGTACAGTGTTGTACAGTATAGACGGTGTTGTACAGTGTGTACAGTGTAGAGTACAGTATAGACGCAGTACAGTGTTGTACAGTGTAGACAGGTTGTACAGTATAGACGCAGTACAGTGTTGTACAGTATAGACGGTGTTGTACAGTATAGATGCAGTACACAGTATAGACGGTGTTGTACAGTATAGACGTACAGTATAGACGGTGTTGTACAGTATAGACAGTATAGACGGTGTGTAGACGGTGTTGTACAGTATAGACGGTGTTGTACAGTGTAGACGGTGTTGTACAGTGTAGACGGGGTTGTACAGTATAGCAGTGCACAGTGTTGTACAGTATAGACGGTGTACAAGTGTAGACGGTGTTGTACAGTGTAGACGGTGATGTACAGTATAGACGGTGTTGTACAGTATAGATGTGTTGTACAGTAGATTTGTAAGTTGTGTGTACAGTATAGAGACGGTGTTGTACAGTGTAGACGGTGTTGTACAGCATAGAAGGTGTTGTACAGTATAGAGGTGTTGTACAGTATAGACGGTGTTGTACAGTGTAGATGGTATAGACGAGTGTAGTTGTACAATTAATAGATGGTGTTGTACAGTGTAGACGGTAGATGTACAGTATAGACGCAATTACAGTGTGTACAGTGTGAACGGTGATGTACAGTAGACGCAATTTAATGTTGTGTTAACGTGAATTATATATACGCAGTACAGTGTTGTACAATGTAGCAGTGTATGTATGTACAGATGCAGTACAGTGTTGTACAGTATAGACGGTGTTGTACAGTGTAGACGGTGTTGTACAGTGTAGACGGTGTTGTACAGTATAGACGGTGTTGTACAGTATAGACGGTGTTGTACAGTATAGACGCAGTACAGTGTTGTACAGTATAGACGGTGTTGTACAGTATAGATTTGGTGTTGCACAGTATAGACGCAGTACAGTGTAGACGGTGTTGTACAGTATAGACAGTGTTGTACAGTATAGACGCAGTACAGTGTTGCAGTGTTGTACAGTATAGAGACAGTGTTGTACAGTATAAACAACTACTCTCTCTCTCTCTCTCTCTTTGTCTTTTTTTTTTCTTTGCTAAAAAACATTGTTAAATAGTTCTTGTGGTGATGGTCGGGGTCAACAGCCTCCTCCTCTTGTCTGTCGTGTACGAGTACGTCATGTTCAAGAGAAGGTCACTGACAAGTGCACCAAGAAGGAGGTCAGGTCCAAGGTGGCGGCCAGGTCCAAGGTGGAGGCCAGGTCCAAGGTGGAGGCCAGGTCCAAGGTGGCGGCCAGGTCCAAGGTGGAGGCCAGGTCCAAGGTGGAGGCCAGGGCCCAAGGTGGCGGTACAGGTCCAAGGTGGAGGCCAGGTCCAAGGTGGAGTGCCAGGTCCAAAGTGGCGGCCAGGTCCAAGGTGTAGGCCAGGTCCAAGGTGTAGGCCAGGTCCAAGGTGGAGGCCAGGTCCAAGGTGGCTACCAACTTGGGGACTCCTAAGATTGAGCCCACCAAGAACGGGACCAAGGCCACCAAGAGCCTGGTGGAGCCCACCAAGAACGGGGGTGGAGCCCACCAAGAATGGGGTGGAACCCACCAAGAACGGGGTGGAGCCTACCAAGAGCCGGGTGGAGCCCACCAAGAGCTGGGTGGAGCCCACCAAGAACGGGGTGGAGCTCACCAAGAGCCGGGTTGAACCCACCAAGACCCGGGTAGAGTCCGCCATGAACATGGGGGAGCACACCAAGAGCCGGGTGGAGCCCACCAAGAACCGGGTGAAGCCCACCAAGAGCCGGGTGGAGCCCACCAAGAGCCGGGTGGAGCCCAGGGTGGTGTCGTGGGATGTCTCAGTACCCAAGTCCTGCCTGGGAGCAGTGGTCGGCCCTGGGGGCGCTAACTTGGCTCGCCTCTCGTACAAGTACTTGGTGGATGTTACACTTCACCCAACATCCGAAACCAAACTACTTGTGACCGGTGTGAGGCACCAGGTCGGCGCCGTCTGCAAGATCATCAAGTCAATGGCTGCAGACGAGAAGCTCAGGCAAAAGGGGGAAGAACTCATTACGTACTCTATGTACATCCGCCCAGCCTTGAGAAGGCACGTGGTTGGTACTGGCGGTCGTTTCCTCCAATCACTCAAAAATTATTATGACGTGGAAGTAATCGTCCCCAGCCACCTCGAACCTAACGACCCTGTATGGCTCATGGGAGAGGCGTACCGGGTCATGGGTGCAGTCATGTCAACGCCTGTATTGGCGCATCTTAGGCATGAATCGGTATGTGTTATTTACATAGTTTTGTTATTTTTCTATATTATTATTATTCTTTTTCTTCTTCATCTTCTTATCATTATTGAATATAGTGACGATATAGTACAGTAGGTTCCCATCTCTTATAACCAGCAGACACACACACACACACACACACACACACACACACACGTGAGGCCCCTCATAACACCATCTGTGAGGGAATTACTACACCACGTGAGGTCCCTCATAACACCATCTGTGAGGGAATTACTACACCACGTGAGGCCCCTCATAACACCATCTGTGAGGGAATTACTACACCACGTGAGGCCTCATAACACCATCTGTGAGGTAATTACACCACGTGAGGTCCCTCATAACACCATCTGTGAGGGAATTACTACACCACGTGAGGCCCCTCATAACACCATCTGTGAGGGAATTACTACACCACGTGAGGCCCTCATAACACCATCTGTGAGGGAATTACTACACCACGTGAGGCCCCTCATAACACCATCTGTGAGGGAACTACTACACCACGTGAGGTCCCTCCTAACACCATCTGGGAGGGAGTTACTACACTACGTTTTTGCTGTTCAACACCTACATTAATCTGTATGTTCACTGTATGTTCCTTTACCTTTCTCTAATGAAGGCTTTTGTTAAACCACCAATGTATGTAATAAGTCATTTATGTCCAATGTATATTTTCAGCCTTCGGGCTGCAGAACTTTTTCAATAAACCGTTAATTATTATTATTATTATTACACACATAAGGCACAGATACATCACATTTCTTGACCTAAAAGCTCCATTTGATATTGCCAATAGACAACTGATATTGTACGAACTAACCAAAATGGCTATAGGAGGTCGGGTGTTACACTGGATAAGTGGTACCTAACCAACAGAAGGGCTGCTGCACTGTTTCAGGGTTACAAAAGTGAAGTTAAAGATGTGCAACTTGATACCCCTCAAGGTGGAGTACTTAGCTGTACCTACGCGTACCCACACCCAGGTCCTGCACCCGCACGTGATTACCAACACTTACATATTGGTACCACACCCACATGAGGCAGGTAATGAACTTGCTGGTGATAGTATTAATGAGGCAGGTAGTGAAATAAGCTGGTGTTAAGATTTAAAACCTAACCTAAACCTAGCCTACCCTAACCTAACCTAACCTAACACAACATAACCTAACCTAACCTAACCTAAACTAACACTAACCTAACCCAGTTTAAATTAACCTAAGCAAACCTAGCCTATCAATCTAACCTAATCTAAACTTAACCAAATCTAATTAAATACCTTACATAGTCTAACCTAACTTAACCATACCTAAGCTAAGATAATCAAACCTAGCTTAACCTAATCTAACACACGAATCTTAACGTAACCTAACATAAACTAAACTAATCTAACAAACCTAACCTAACCATTAGGTGGGTAATTAGTCATGTGATGAGTTAAATGATGATTCAGGCAATGATATATGCAGTGCGGTGTTCTAAAGGGTGAGGAAAATAGTAATTACAGTGAGGCGAGTGAGATAACAGTAATGTGGAGGACAACAGTGATGAGTAAGGTAGTGTGGAGGACAACAGTGGTGAGTAAGGTAGTGTGGAGGACAACAGTGGTGAGTAAGGTAGTGTGGAGGACAACAGTGATGAGTAAGGTAGTGTGGAGGACAACAGTGGTGAGTAAGGTAGTGTGGAGGTCAACAGTGGTGAGTAAGGTAGTGTGGAGGACAACAGTGGTGAGTAAGGTAGTGTGGAGGACAACAGTGGTGAGTGTGTGGAGGACAACAGTGGTGAGTAAGGTAGTGTGGAGGACAACAGTGGTGAGTAAGGTAGTGTGGAGGACAACAGTGGTGAGTAAGGTAGTGTGGAGGACAACAGTGGTGAGTAAGGTAGTGTGGAGGACAACAGTGGTGAGTAAGGTAGTGTGGAGGACAACAGTGGTGAGTAAGGTAGTGTGGAGGACAACAGTGGTGAGTAAGGTAGTGTGAAGGACAACAGTGGTGAGTATGGTAGTGTGGAGGACAACAGTGGTGAGTAAGGTAGTGTGGAGGACAACAGTGGTGAGTAAGGTAGTGTGGAGGACAACAGTGGTGAGTAAGGTAGTGTGGAGGACAACAGTGGTGAGTAAGGTAGTGTGGAGGACAGCAGTGGTGAGTAATGTAGTGTGGAGGACAACAGTGGTGAGTAAGGTAGTGTGAAGGACAACAGTGGTGAGTAAGGATGGACGAAGATGGAGTTGGAACCGAAAGTAACCAGATGAAGTTGTCTTTTTGCTCCCTTATCGTCTAAAGATCATATTGTATAGAATTAAATTATCAGTACTAATGGTGGTAAAGAAGTGTTAGTATAAAGGTAGTTTCCTCTTGGATTTTAACCATTACAGACACCAGTTAAACTCACCTGCGTGTCGAGGATGTCTCTTGAATCGTCTCGGGATCGGGTGCGAAGTTTGGGCGCCAGGCGGAGTAGCATCCTCACAGGTAAATCTATCACATTAACTCATCCTCTGCTTAGACCTATGCTACTCGGAGTCACAGATAATTTAACAGCTGTGGTATATCAGAACTGATTCATCCTTTCAACGGAGCCGATGGTATAATAGGTACACCTCAGAGCTTATATGATATGTCGCTCTTGGCATGGTTTCTACAGTGACGACGAGCTATCACGTGTGTCATAGCTAAGGTGATATCGATTCTTGTCATAGTTTCTACAGTGACGACGGACTATCACGTGTGCCTCATAGCTTATGTGATGTAAAGCTCTTAATATCCTTTCTACAGAGTCAGTGTTATAACAGATATGAGACATACGACCTGTCATATGTTGTACTCACTTATCTCCTCCATAATGTTGTTGTTAAACTAGTTGCGTTATAACATCGCTTACAGTATTATATGTTGACACAGACACTGCATGGTGCAGCTCCGTGAGTCTTTGTCGTCCACTTTCAACATTCTTAATAATCAACACAAAACATTTTGAGAACATTTTGTCTGTTGTTTCGTCAAAAAATTAAATTATTTCATTCACTGATTCACTGATAATGAAGATGATCGTTGGATATGAGATAACATATATATAAGCAAGGTAGGTTGTTTCCTCTTGGCCCAGGGTCAACATTATCAGAAGGGTCAACAGGATCCTTTTCTGCTCATCGACAGTTTTCGTCGTGACCAAAACATAGTATTAATTAGAGGTAAACCTTTATACACTGACTTCTAGACACTCACAGATCACACTGTAGAGGTCAAACTACTGTACGTAATTCTGTGTATTAGTTGTGTACCATAAACAGGAATTATTAGAATCTGTATGAGATTGAGACTCTGAAATCAGACTTTTCAGCTGTTCAATTAACAGGAATAATAACACTCCCACAATTATCATCTGACGCTCTAAAGCATTTCACCATTGAGCACCGAGTAGAGATTAGGAACAAAACCTTAGTAGTTTTATACAGACCAAGTTTAGCTGTTGACAAGAAAACCCCATAATTTGGGTTATATTAACGTATCTGTAAACATCTATATATAGACAGATACGATGTACTGGAAAACGAAATATTTCTTAAGCTACAACATACTTTACGACACGTGCTTTCAAAGGCTATTAATTATTTCTCTGAATCAAATATTACCACAGATTTTAGAGAGCATATTTAGTCACAAACTTATAGCATAAAAACTGGCTTTATATAGTTTATTTAGTTTCTTATTATTATTATGTTGTTTATATTTAGGTTGTGTGTTTAGAGAGAGATGACCAGAGCGACATTAAACAAAGCCACCACAAACACAAGGCGTGACGTCACTACAGGACAAGTGTTAGTGCAGTAAGAGGGTCAGCCCACTTGTTGGGTAGCAGCCATGATCATGGTAAGGAGTCCAACATAATGACGATATCATTTCCTTATGTCAAGTTTTCGAACTTTCACTCTTAAATGTGTAGGAAAATATATATTGCTACAGCGTAAATACCTTAACATTTAGATCATATACAGAAGAATTTTCGTAAATCATTTTGTTCAGAATAGATGGATGTATTTATCAAAAGCAATAATATTTTTCTTTTTGCAGTGCAGAGGAATCAGGCAAGGAGGTCTAATCCTCAGAGGGCTCTTTACTACCTGCGCCTCCCACTGTCACCGTCTTGAAGAGGTTGGGAATGATTAAGTGTGCTGCGACACACTGAGTAGATCTGTGTCAAGATTATCATCTGTTGGTTACATATTCAGCAACACCTAATTTTGCTAAGTTGGAGTTCTTGTGTTACGTAAAAGGTTCTGGCGTATTAACGGTTCTTCTTTACATTTAATATGTAAATATTAGAAAACAATGTTGTTCATATTTTTCATTAATTAAAATGAGAGGACAAGCTATTTTCACTTTAAAGTATTCTGATTAGTAACATCCATCTTTAATTTACGAAGGACTGATGATGCATGAGGAGTTCTCTCTGTCTATTTTCTCCTTTCTTCTCCCACTCTTATAGGGAGGGGATCAAGGGATACAGATACCTAAATAATAGTGCAGGACAAGATGTACTGTGTGTACAAAACTAAAGGCTTAAGTTATTAGAAATATTCCACACACATTCTATCCCATACACTTAAGACTTACATACACACAACACAAAGCGAATCCTTAATCTTCATACTGAGTTAAAAATCTCAATTTATAAACTGTAGATACAAAAGTAAGTTTACTAAATTCGTTCATATTATCCCTAGTAAGGGCACAAGTGATATTTTTTAACAAATAGAAAAAAAGAGATTTTCCTGAAACACCCATCGATCGGCACATGGGGGGGGGCCTACCTGCCTTGCTGGTAGTAATTTTTGGTCATACGACATTGAGAAGCCTTTTAGCAACATTACTCTTCCATGTGTGAGGCCTGCACAGACGTTTATGGCCCGACGGCCCAACCTCGGGTTCACTCGTCTCACTTTCACTCATAACAGGTGTTGGGTCATCCACATACGACACACTTTGTGACAGAGGAATTCTTGTTGAAACTTGCTGTGGTGGTAACTCGATTACGGGCTCAGTGGCGCTTGTGCCCTTACTACGGCGCTGGTCTCATATATGAAACTACTTTTCACAATCTAAATCATTTTAGTACAGTCTAACGTGACGCTTCTGGCCCTCACTAAATTGCCTAAATGAATAGTATTTTTTTTGTCTTCATTCGCTTTTATTTTCCATAGACTTTTCCACCCTACAAAATATATATACTGGTTCATATATTTGAGCATGAGTTCTTGTCACTCTCATCGTGTTATACAGAATTTCATCTGTGTTGATGAATTTTGATCTTACGTTACAATTCACATGACTATAATCACATAAGAGGCAAACAAAAAAGTCCTTTACGCAGTCTATTTTTAAATTCTACACCTTGACCCACCTCATAAATTATTGTTGAGAGAACAGTGTTTTTCCCGTTACTACCGTTAGTACATATGTCAGGAACTTCTCCAAATACCTATATTTAGTAACTACCTCTTCTTAATCATCATAACTTTGTTTTATAAAGATTTAACCTCTAGTATTGCTCTTGTGAAGAACAATATTCATTAGACTATTATACCATTCTCTTTAACGCTCCCTTGACTAGACTAACAGTGTAGCATCATCCACATATAGTAAACGCTACATTTTCTGCTCTGTGACAAAGTGTATTAATTGTTTTCTGGAGTCACCCATTCTTGCTTCCGTCTCTCATATTGCTCAAACAGATGTTTTAATATTTTACTGTAATATCAGGATTCGACTTATTTCCATCTTGTGATAAAGTCCAAACGTAATGACAAATTTAAATCAAGCCACCTAACCATGAGTCACAGCAAACGTCACTTGCGATCGTGGAGTTACTTAAGAGACGGATTGACTGTGTGGAATGGACTTGAACGACGGGTGATGATTAGTATGGAAGTCCTGTATAACGAATTCCCAGGAGAGTCCTATTTTTATACTTATGTTTTTGACTTCTCCAGCACACTTAATCAAAACACATAATAAAGAGGTACAAGCAAGACAAGATCAGAGAACAGCATCTACACAATTTACCAGATCGCTTGGTGCTACCTGACCATTTACGCCTCTGCAGTATACACCCAGTCATTTACTCCATCACCCTTTATAAAACTCTCAAATAACTAAGGCAACATCACGTACCCGTACCACCAAAACTAATTCCCACATACGCGCTCCTCCATCGTACTGTACAACTCTGGACAACCTTAGTACACTTCATGCACCCTATACAAGGCCATTTACTCCCACAGGACCCACTTCTTTACTTTATAATATATATATTCTTGGTAAATAATGTCTTATTTTTCTTTCTTAAAGTTCTCTCTACCGCTCCAGTATATTCTCTTCCTGTGCTTGAACCTTCCTGGTCTTAATCTAAGTGTGTTGCTTCTATACGATAAATTAATGCCTCTACCTACCATGCCTAAGAGCATATTTCCCTTACACTCATCCTAACTTGTCTTGTTTTATATAATGGTTGCCCCTCGTGTAACGTGGATGGCCGGCTCTAGGGCCACCTAGGTGTGAATTTGTTTAAGGTGTACAAGCTGTCGCCAACACAACAACCACACCCTAAGTTAACGAGCTGCATGACCCAGTGTCAAGGAATAGTCCGAGAAGACCAGACAACTCGCGAACTGCACTGGCTAATCATTACCCCGGATCACGATCCGCAAATCTATAAGCATTCAGGTCCCCAATTACTGCTTGGTAGACAGAGGCAAATGGCGTAAAGAAACTAGCCCATAGTTTCACCCTGCCTGGGGATGGAACCCGGGTCCACTTGCTTGCGAGGCGAGCATGCTGACCTTGCTGTTTTATACACGGAAACATTAAGAACTTTTCTCCTACTCCCTGTTGCTTTTTTTTCCAAACTACCATAAACAGTTTACCGTTGTAGTTAGTCGTGCCTTCTCTCGGTCTACAGTATTTCATTCACCACAGTCTGTACCTCTTACAGAATTATTCTACAGTTCTTTAACGTTTGCTTTACTTCCTCTATTGTTATTAATCTTCCTTCAGTGTGTCACCTTTGTCCTCTACTAATATCTTATCCTATTGTCTTTTCATCTGTTTTCCTTTTTACTCCCGTCCCTCATGAGCTCTCCTCCTCCCCTTTCTTTTAAAACTTTTCTTCCCTGACAGTTCTCGCTCCCCTGTGTTTCGTTATCTCCTGGCAAAAACAGTTTACCCTTTCCGCTCAAGTTCTCTTCCATCGTGTTTCCATGATCTTAGTTCGCTCCTTTTTTTCAATTTTAATAGTTATGTACGCTTTTATTAGATATCATATACTCATATACTGTACAGTATATCCCCAGGGTGCTTCCACCTGATTCAGGCCACAGTTTCATAGTTTCATCCATTAATTTCTCAACGTTTGTCCTGTTTATTTACACGCCCATTGTGGAGAACCTCGCTGACTCTTTTAAATTTATTACCTTCCTTACCTCAGTTACCTAATGGCCACCCACTAGAGGTGGCCATGCCGAGGAAGGAGGCCAGTGGCCTGTGAAGGATCCCTACAGTGTTACTGATAATTTTATCAAAGGCTATTTTGGAGCCCAGTACTGTTCTTGATTCTACAGCTCGGGCTGGTAGACCATTCCATAGGTCTACCAGCCTCTGTGTGAATAAGTATTACCTTATGCTCATTCTGCATGATAACTTGGTGAGCTTGTAGTTGTCCCCTAAAGTTGGTGGTGCATGGCATGGCAAACTAATGGCCAGGGTTAACTTTTCCAGCCCTTTCAAAGTTCTGAATGTTTCATTGAGATCTGCCCTATAGTACCTTGTCTGAATTTTTGTGAGTCCTAAGGTCCCCAGTCTACTTGGATAATCAAGATGACTTAGTCCTGGAACCATCTTAATCGCTGTGTTACACCTTCTAAAGATGGCAGGTCGACGGAGGGGTTCCATGCCTGTATACAGTAATCCAGACTAGGCCATACGAGTACAGTACATAATACAAAATCTTACACTTACCCCCCCTGCAAGTTTAAGCAGTGTAAAATATTCCCTTTTCAATTTTAATTTCCATATATTTGGACCTTCATGGTAGTGTTGCCTCTCAACTATTGTCGTCGTTGTAGGTTATGTATCTATGCTACTGTGCCGCGTAGCAACCTTGTAAATAAGCTACTGTGCCGAGTAGCATTTATATATGTAATAACGTGGCACCACTGCACGTGTTATGTGGCACCATTGCCCCGAGGCTGCCATATGGCAAGGCAGTCTCAGTCTGACTCTGTGGGCCGTGCATGGCACACGCTAGTCACCACTTGTATTTCTCCTATCCGTTAATAAATGGACTTCAGTGTTACCCGGTGTTTCCCTACCCATCACTGCCTTCTTCAGGGAACACTTGGAACCTTCAGTCGTAACATTAAACGAAGCCTTATATGAGGAGAAGAGAAAACGTAACATAATAAGAACTTATATTTTAGGGTAAACAATACCTTATATTATGCCACTAAATAATATATCATCGCTGTTTCTTTTACATATCTGTAGTTACATAACATACATAAGTTAAATGTGAATATGCAGATCATTGCATATGAAAACACCAACTCCCTTTTCCTCGTGGAACACTGTCACTCTTTACCATGATCATGGCCACTTTATCAAGCAATAACTTTAAATTATATATTAGCGTAAGGTTAAAATTTATGTAATGACCAGACTGACAACACTGCGACACACGTATCGTTTTAAGATGTCAACACCTAAACTTCCTCAACATTCACCAGTGGAGAAGAGTCCAGCCTCCAAATATCACCAGCCCTTGACCTAAGTAATGACAATACTCAGCTTTAAGAATTCGACTCGTCGGTATAACCATTAATAGATATTAAGGATTCAGCTTAACTCTGACTACTTAATAACGCTAATATTCAGCAAAAATAATCTTTACTTTTAACTTCACTTCTGCTAAACAATCTGGCCTCTAAACATCACCATCACTTCATATTATTTCCAAAAAAAAAAAATCGCCCCTGGATCCAGCAGGAGAGTTTGGCTACTGAATACAATTGGCAGCTGAGTGACGTCAACATGTAACACTCCCTGACACCCAACAGAGGGGTCTGGCTTTTCAATATCATCTGCTTCAACTTTAAACTATCGATATCTGTATGTTACTTTACAAGCCACTTGGCCCATGTTAGTCTTCACCAAACAGCACCAGAACAAAGTGAACAAAGACATAATGGTTTAAACAATAGTATACAGTATTTGGAATACCCGAAGAGCCTTAGTCCCAGTTTATTCCACCTAAATGTTCAACATCCTAATGCTAACTTAATCTAACCTCATCCTACCAAATGGCGTAAATGTGATTAATCTTTAGGTAAAATGTGTTGAGGCGAAGATTCTACAGGTGATCTAGAAACACTTCTACCTCCTGTGATGACAGGCATAGTTCTTTTATGATGACAGGCATAGCTCTTTTATGAGGACAGGCATAGTTCTTCTATGAGGACAGGCATAGTTCTTCTATGAGGACAGGCATAGTTCTTTTATGAGGACAGGCATAGTTCTTCTATGAGGACAGGCATAGTTCTTCTATGAGGACAGGCATAGTTCTTTTATGAGGACAGGCATAGTTCTTCTATGATGACAGGCATAGTTCTTCAGTAGAATTAAATTCTTTTAGGGAAAAAAATAGATCTAAAATCACTAGGCACTCTCCCAGCAGCAGGAATCCTTCTCGCTTATAACCAGATATGTGTTTCCTTTACTTCACACCACTCGCTCGGTACGGCAAGTTCTCGTTATTTCTTGCAAAAATACTTTTCAGGTGTTGATGGTGTTTGGGGAAATTCACACAGAATCTTAATTTGTCGTTTACTCATTAGACAAAAAAGTCGCCAACACTATTACTTTTATAGTTTAATGCTTGACACAGGCACACCACAGACACATCACCAGTGTCACTTATCATGCTCAACACTTCGCCACGTATGTTGTGTGTAATACAGACTGGGAGTAAAGGAGAGGGCGTCCTAGGCCCTAGGGATAGTAGGTGTCCACCATATTCAGGTCCTAAACTATCCACTAAGGCCTAAACACTAACAACTTAGGCCTACAGACTAATCACTAACAGCCTAGGCCTACAGACTAACCGATAAACATATATGCCGTCAGACTGACCATTATTCACCTAGGACCAGAGACTAACCACAAATTACCTAATCCTGTACACTAACCACCTTATCCTGTACACTAACCACCTTATCCTGTACACTAACCACCTAATCCTGTACACTAACCACCGTATCGGGTGCACTAACCATCTTATCCTGTACACTAACCACTAACTACCTTAGCCTGTACACTAACCACCTTATCCTGTACACGAACCACCTTATCCTGTACACTAACCACTAACAACCTTAGCCTGTACACTAACCACCTTATCCTGTACACTAACCACCTTATCCTGTACACTAACCACCTTATCCTGTACACTACACTACTACCTTAGCCTGTACACTAACCACCTTATCCTGCACTAACCATCTTATCCTGTACACTAACCACCTTATCCAGTACACTAACCATCTTATCCTGTACACTAACCACCTTATCCAGTACACTAACCATCTTATCCTGTACACTAACCACCAACCATCTTATCCTGTACACTAACCGCCTTATCCTGTACACTAACCACCAACCATCTTATCCTCTACACTAACCATCTTATCCTGTACACTAACCACCAACCATCTTATCCTGTACATAACCACCTTATCCTGTACACTAACCATCTTATCCTGTTAACCACCAACCTTATCCTGTACACTAACCACCAACCATCTAACCTGTACATTCTTATCCTGTACACTAACCACCAACCATCTTAACCTGTACATTAACCACCTTATCCTGTACACTAACCACCAACCATCTTAACCTGTACACTAACCACCTTAACCTGTACACTAACCACCTCATCCTGCACACTAACCACCTTATCCTATACACTAACCACCTTATCCTGTACACTAACCACCTTATCCTGTACACTAACCACCTTATCCTGTACACTAACCACCAACCATCTTAATCTGTACACTAACCACCTTATCCTGCACACTAACCATCTTATCCTGTACACTAACCACATTATCCTGTACACTACCACTAACCATTTTATTCTGTTCACTACCATTAACCACTTTATCTTATACACTACCACTAACCACTTTATCCTGTACACTACCAATAACCACTTTATCCTGTACACTACCACTAACCACTTTATCCTGTACACTACCACTAACCACTTTATCCTGTACACTACCACTAACCACTTTATCTTGTACACTATCACTAACCACTTTATCCTGTACACTACCACTAACCACTTTATCTTGTACACTACCACTAACCACTTTATCTTATACACTGCCACTAACCACTTTATCCTGTACACCACCACTAACCACTTTATCCTGTACACTACCACTAACCACTTTATCTTGTACACTACCACTAACCACTTTATCTACACTACCACTAACACACTACCTACTAACCACTTTATCCTGTACACTACCACTAACCACTTTTATATCTGTACACTACCACTAACCACTTTATCCTGTACACTACCACTAACCACTTTATCTTATACACTACCACTAACCACTTTATCCTGTACACTACCACTAACCACTTTATCCTGTACACTACCACTAACCACTTTATCCTGTACACTACCACTAACCACTTTATCTGTACACTACCACTAACCACTTTATCTTGTACACTACCACTAACCACTTTATCCTGTACACTACCACTAACCACTTTATCCTGTACACTACCACTAACCACTTTATCTCTGAACACTACCACACTAACACACTTTATCCTGTACACTACTACTTTATCCTACTACTACTAACCACCTTATCTTGTACACTAACCACCTTATCCTGTACACTAACCACCTTATCCTGTACACTAACCACCTTATCTTATACACTAGCACTAACCACTTTATTCTGTACACTACCACTAACCACTTTATCCTGTACACTACCGCTAACCACTTTATCCTGTACACTACCACTAACCACCTTATCTTATACAACACCACTAACCACTTTATCCTGTACACTACCACTAACCACTTTATCCTGTACACTACCACTAACCACGTTATCCTGTACACTACCACTAACCACTTTATCCTGTACACTACCACTAACCACCTTATCCTGTACACTAACACTAACCACCTTATCTTGTACACTAACCACCTTATCCTGTACACTAACCACCTTATCCTGTACACTAACCACCTTATCTTATACACTACCACTAACCACTTTATCCTGTACACTACCACTAACCACTTTATCCTGTACACTACCACTAACCACTTTATCGTGTACACTACCACTAACCACTTTATCCTGTACACTACCATATCCTGTACACTACCACTAACCACCTTATCTTGTACACTAACCACCTTATCCTGTACACTGACCACCTTATCCTGTACACTAACCACCTTATCTTATACACTACCACTAACACTTTATCATAGCACACTACTACTAAACACTTTATCCTGTACACTACCACTAACCACCTTATCCTGCACACTACCACTAACCACTTTATCCTTGTACACTACCACTAACCACTTTATCCTGTACACTTCCACCATAACCACTTTATCCTGTACACTACCACTAACCACTTTATCCTGTACACTACCACTAACCACTTTATCCTGTACACTACCACTAACCACCTTATCTTGTACACTACCACTAACCACTTTATCCTGTACACTACCACTAACCACTTTATCTGTACACTACACTAACCACCTTATCTTATACACTACCACTAACCACTTTGTCTGTACACCACCACTAACCACTTTATCCTGTACACTACCACTAACCACTTTATCCTGTACACTACCACTAACCACCTTATCCTGTACACTACCACTAACCACTTTATCTGATACACTACCACTAACCACTTTATCCTGTACACTACCACTAACCACTTTATCCTGTACACTACCACTAACCACTTTATCCTGTACACTACCACTAACCACCTTATCTTGTACACTACCACCCCAACCACTTTATCCTGTACACTACCACTAACCACTTTATACTGTACTGCCACTAACCACTTTATCCTGTACACTACCACTAACCACTTTATCTTATACACTACCACTAACCACCTTATCCTGTACACTACCACTAACCACCTTATCTTATACACTACCACTAACCACTTTATCCTGTACACTACCACTAACCACTTTATCCTGTACACTACCACTAACCACTTTATCTTATACACTACCACTAACCACTTTATCCTGTACACTACCACTAACCACTTTATCTTATAAACTACCACTAACCACCTTATCCTGTACACTACCACTAACCACTTTATCCTGTACACTACCACTAACCACTTTATCTATACACTACCACTAACCACTTTATCTTGTACACTACCACTAACCACTTTATCCTTTACACTACCACTAACCACTTTATCCTCAACACTACCACTAACCACTTTATCCTGTACACTACCACTAACCACTTTATCCTGTACACTACCACTAACCACCTTATCTTATACACTACCACTAACCACTTTGTCCTGTACACTACCACTAACCACTTTATCCTGTACACTACCACTAACCACTTTATGTTGTACACTACCACTAACCACTTTATCCTGTACACTACCACTAACCACTTTATCCTGTACACTACCACTAACCACTTTATCCTCTACTCTACCACTAACCACTTTATCCTGTACACTACCACTAACCACTTTATCTTATACACTACCACTAAGCACTTTATCCTGTACACTACCACTAACCACTTTATCCTGTACACTACCACTAACCACTTTATCTTATACACTACCACTAACCACTTTATCCAGTACACTACCACTAACCACTTTATCCTGTACACTACCATTAACCACTTTATCCTGTACACTACCACTAACCACTTTATCCTGTACACTACCACTAACCACTTTATCCTGTACACTACCACTAACCACTTTATCCTGTACACTACCACTAACCACTTTATCCTGTACACTACCACTAACCACCTTATCCTGCACACTCACCACTAACCACTTTATCCTGTACACCACTAACCACTTTATCCTGTACACTACCACTAACCACTTTATATTGTACACTACCACTAACCACTTTATCCTGTACACTACCACTAACCACTTTATCTTATACACTACCACTAACCACTTTATCTTTTACACTACCACTAACCACTTTATCCTGTACACTACCACTAACCACTTTATCCTGTACACTACCACTAACCACTTTATCTTATACACTACCACTAACCACTTTATCTTGTACACTACCACTAACCACTTTATCGTGTACACTACCACTAACCACTTTATCCTGTACACTACCACTAACCACTTTATCCTGTACACTACCACTAACCACTTTATCTTATACACTACCACTAACCACTTTATCCTGTACACTACCACTAACCACTTTATCTTATACACTACCACTAACCACTTTATCTTATACACTACCACTAACCACTTTATCTTATAAACTACCACTAACCACCTTATCCTGTACACTACCACTAACCACTTTATCCTGTACACTACCACTAACCACTTTATCTTATAAACTACCACTAACCACTTTATCCTGTACACTACCACTAACCACCTTATCCTGTACACTACCACTAACCACTTTATCTTATACACTACCACTAACCACTTTATCTTATACACTACCACTAACCACTTTATCTTATACACTACCACTAACCACCTTATCTGATACACTACCACTAACCACTTTATCTTATACACTACCACTAACCACTTTATCTTATACACTACCACAAACCACTTTATCTTATACACTACCACTAACCACTTTATCTTATACACTACCACTAACCACTTTATCTGATACACTACCACTAACCACTTAATCTTATACACTACCACACTAACCACTTTATCTGATACACTACACTAACCACTTTATCCTGTACACACCACTAACCACTTTATCTTATACTACCACTAACCACTTTATCTTATACACCACTAACCACTTTATCTTATACCTACCCACTAACCACTTTATCTTATACACTACCACTAACCACCTTATCTGATACACTACCACTAACCACTTTATCATATACACTGCCACTAACCACTTTATCTTATACTACCACAAACCACTTTATCTTATACACTACCACTAACCACTTTATCTTATACTACCACTAACCACTTTATCTGATACACTATAACCAACAATCTTATACACCACTAACCACTATCTGATATACTACCACGCCACTATCTGATACACTACCACTTACCGCACATCTGTACTACCACTAACCACTTTATCCTGTACACTACCACTAACCACTTTATCCTGTACACTACCACTAACCACTTTATCCTGTACACTACCACTAACCACCTTATCCTGTACACTACCACTAACCACTTTATCTGATACACTACCACTAACCACTTTATCCTGTACACTACCACTAACCACTTTATCCTGTACACTACCACTAACCACTTTATCCTGTACACTACCACTAACCACCTTATCTTGTACACTACCACTAACCACTTTATCTTATACACTACCACCACTAACCACCTTATCCTGTACACTACCACTAACCACCTTATCTTATACACTACCACTAACCACTTTATCCTGTTACTACCACTAACCACTTTATCCTGTACACTACCACTAACCACTTTATCTTATACACTACCACTAACCACCTTATCCTGTACACTACCACTAACCACCTTATCTTATACACTACCACTAACCACTTTATCCTGTACACTACCACTAACCACTTTATCCTGTACACTACCACTAACCACTTTATCTTATACACTACCACTAACCACTTTATCCTGTACACTACCACTAACCACTTTATCTTATAAACTACCACTAACCACCTTATCCTGTACACTACCACTAACCACTTTATCCTGTACACTACCACTAACCACTTTATCTTATACACTACCACTAACCGCTTTATCTTGTACACTACCACTAACCACTTTATCCTGTACACTACCACTAACCACTTTATCCTGTACTACCACTAACCACTTTATCCTGTACCTCACCACTAACCACTTTTATCTTATACACTACCACTAACCACAAGTATCCTGTACACTACCACCTAACCACTTTATCTTATAAACTACCACTAACCACTTTATCTTATACACTACCACTAACCACTTTTATCTTATACACTACCACTAACCACTTTATCTTATACACTACCACTTCTAACCACTTTATCTGATACACCACCATAACCACTTTATCTGATACACTACCACTAACCACTTTATCCTGTACACTACCACTAACACTTTATCTTATACACTACCACTAACCACTTTATCTTATACACTACCACTAACCACTTTATCTTATACACTACCACCTTGCTTTTATCTTATACACTACCACTAACCACTTTATCTTATACACTACCACTAACCACTTTATCTGATACACTACCACTAACCACTTAATCTTATACACTACCACTAACCACTTTATCTGATACACTACCACTAACCACTTTATCTGATACACTACCACTAACCACTTTATCCTGTACACTACCACTAACCACTTTATCCTGTACACTACCACTAACCACTTTATCCTGTACACTACCACTAACCACTTTATCCTGTACACTACCACTAATCACTTTATCCTGTACACTACCACTAACCACTTTATCTGATACACTACCACTAACCACTTTATCCTGTACACTACCACTAACCACCTTATCCTGTACACTACCACTAACCACCTTATCTTATACACTACCACTAACCACTTTATCCTGTACACTACCACTAACCACTTTATCTTATACACTACCACTAACCACCTTATCCTGTACACTACCACTAACCACCTTATCTTGTACACTAACCATCTTGCCAAATAATAATATATTTAGGGATGAATCACTTTGGACAAAATTATATCAAGGTCACGATCCGTTTGCTCGTGAACAACGGGGCCCATCCGTCAGTCACCACACAGCCATCATATACTGAACTGTACATGTATCTTTGGTTAATGTGTCACCCTATATACTGAACTGTACATGTATCTCTGGTTAATGTGTCACCCTATATACTGTACTGTATCTTTGGTTAATGTGTCACCCTATATACTGTACTGTACATGTATCTTTGGTTAATGTGTCACCCTATATACTGTACTGTATATGTATCTCTGGTTAATGTGTCACCCTATATACTGTACTGTACATGTATCTTTGAAGTTGTGTATTGTCTACCCTATATACTGTACTGTCCATGTATCTTTTGGTTAATGTGTCACCCTATATACTATTACTGTACATGTATCTTTTGGTTAATGTGTCACCCTATATACTGTACTGTATACTGTATCTTTTGGTTAATGTGTCGCCCTATACTGTACTGCACATGTATCTTTTGGTTAATGTGAAATACCCTATAATACTGTACTGTACATGTATCTTTTGGTTAATGTGTCACCCTATATACTGTACTGTATATATCTTTGGTTAATGTGTCACCCCTATATACTGTACTGCACATGTATCTTTGGTTAATGTGTCACCCTATATACTGTACTGTACACGTAGCAGCTCTTTGGTTAGTGTGTCACTATATACTGTACTGCACATGTATCTTTGGTTAATGTGTCACCCTATATACTGTACTGTACATGTATCTTTGGTTAGTGTGTCACCCTATATACTGTACTGTACATGTATCTTTGGTTAATGTGTCACCCTTTTATACTGTACTGTGTCTTTGGTTAATGTGTCACCCTATATACTGTACTGTACATGTATCTTTGGTTAATGTGTCACCCTATATACTGTACTGTACATGTATCTCTGGTTAATGTGTCACCCTATATACTGTACTGTATATATCTTTGGTTAATGTGTCACCCTATATACTGTACTGTACATGTATCTCTGGTTAATGTGTCACCCTATATACTGTACTGCACATGTATCTTTGGTTAATGTCATGAATTCGTTTATTTAGTTCAACTTATCCTGGAAGATTTAAACATATTCTTAAATAACCAATAACACCACAATTATTCTCATGTAACCGCGATGTTTATCATAGTCCACTTGAGTTATTCTCTGAGTATTCTTAAATTTATCATATTTATTATTATTACAGTTACTACATCTGTCACGTATTGTATATAATTACTTCAAAAGGTAATTAAATATCCTTGTTATATTTGACGGACTTTCTAAACACCTGTGCAGAGGAATGTGGACGTTCTGGAATATATCTCGTGATCTACTCTTGAACAAAGGGCGGCGTCTAGTTCTCAGGTTAATCAAATATTAGTCTTGAGTTTGAAGAGGTATTGGTGATATTTAGAGGCCATGGCAGCGTCTTAGAATACTACCAACAAAATATATTTGAATTTTAGTGGCACTTATGTATATACTGCAAAAAGTATCTTTACAGAGGGGTCCGATGAGTTTCAAATTGAACACTGCGACTCCTGTTGTCTTGGTAGGGTTGTCGAAATCCTTCATCCGTGGTCATATTGTCTAACGCAATTTTATAAACATACTTTTTGGAGCGTGTAAGGTCGGCTGGTCGGGCTTATACGTCGAAGGCGAGTGATATTTAGAGGAATATAAAATACATTTCAACACTAGTCCTGTCCGCGACAGAAAGAGACACACAAGCTAAGGGAGGCACAAAGCCAACACCACCAGTACCTTCTTCACCATGCCAACGAAGCCGCGCAGGTTACGCATCTTTCGTCCACTTTTATCTACAGCCAAAAAGAAACAATTACTTGTCTGACCTCCGTCTCTGCGGCTTCTACTGGATACTATACTGATGACAAATATAAACTAATGTTGCTTAATTAACTAAATAGAGCCAATAATTAAACACTATTTTTACTCCTGGGAAGTTGTTATTGCCTGAGACACAAGATAAGAGAGAGGAGAGGAGAGAGGAAAACATATTACTGAAAAAACTGTATCCAAAGTTGACAAGACCACAACACACACACACACACACACACACGCACACGCACACGCACACACACACACACACACGCAATGTATTTCTTAATTGAGAAACTTCCGCCTAGCCATAGACAATAATATATATAATCAAAATACCCATAAATGAATAATTTCATAGAAAACCTAAACTAAACATACTACAAAGCACTGTACCTAACCTAACCTAACCTAACCTAACCTAACCTAACCTACCCTAACCTAACCTAACCTAACCTAACCTAACCTAACCTACCCTAACCTAACCTAACCTAAACTAAAGTCCCCTAAATATAACCTGACCAAATTTTACCCCAGGAAACAGAGCAAAAAGTACATTTTGCAAATTAATTTCAATATAGTGTACTGGGGATGGTAGAGTACTGGTGATGGTAGAGTACTGGTGATGGCAGAGTACTGGTGATGGTAGAGTACTGGTGATGGTAGAGTACTGGTGATGGTAGAGTACTGGTGATGGTAGAGTACTGGTGATGGTAGAGTACTGGTGATGGTAGAGTACTGGTGATGGTAGAGTACTGGTGATGGTAGAGTACTGGTGATGGTAGAGTACTGGTGATGGTAGAGTACTGGTGATGGTAGAGTACTGGTGATGGTAGAGTACTGGTGATGGTAGAGTACTGGTGATGGTAGAGTACTGGTGATGGTAGAGTACTGGTGATGGTAGAGTACTGGTGATGGTAGAGTACTGGTGATGGTAGAGTACTGGTGATGGTAGAGTACTGGTGATGGTAGAGTACTGGTGATGGTAGAGTACTGGTGATGGTAGAGTACTGGTGATGGTAGAGTACTGGTGATGGTAGAGTACTGGTGATGGTAGAGTACTGGTGATGGTAGAGTACTGGTGATGGTAGAGTACTGGTGATGGTAGTGTATTGGTGATGGTAGAGTACTGGTGATGGTAGAGTACTGGTGATGGTAGTGTATTGGTAAGGGGTGGTGTGTTGTGTACACTGATTATGTGTGCCCACAGGGTGGAGTTATGCGTCTAGTGTGGCAGCATTATGTTAGTGTTAAGGAGCAAGCACTTCTTGCTTCCTCTCGCTTTCAGCTACCGCCGCTGGCTAGCCCTCGTGGAGAATAGGGAAGCAATTTGCATAAGTCTTCCCCTGCCAGTGTGTACTGTGCCTCCTCGTGGAAACACACGGAAATTGGGTGTTCCGTGGGCTCAGGCTAGACCAGCAAGGGATCTTGGAGCAGCATTGGGTCCCAGAAGGATGGCGCATAGGCCCACTGGCATGTGGACACGTCCTGGCGCCTACCAACCACAGCCCCGCTGCCTGGCTGATTAACCATGGTAGGTATAAGGCTACATAAGTAAACCTCGAATGAAAAATCTGCAGTGAAGCCCCGCATCAGGCAGACATGCTTACAGAGCTCCAACAAGACCCCAATGGCAACATAGGAAGAGGTGACCAACATGGGAACACAACGACTACACCGGCGGACGAAGGCAATGTCTGATGGACAGGCTACTTAGGCCAACAAACTGGACTATCGGAATTCCATACCAACTCTCCCTCTCCCCAGTCGTTGCAACACTTGCACCACTGGATTAGGAAAAGGGAGAGCCAAGATGTGTGGTTGCAGCCTGCGCTCCTGCCTCACAGCATAAATCAATTTACACACAGCCATCATCCAGCTCATCATACTTCTCATCATCATCAAAACCCCTATACCCCCAAAAGTACTGTGGCGATGGACGAGTGGCGATGGGGACAGTCAGATATGATTCCTGAGAAAGTCTAGTCACAATTCTACACATGGGCGGCACTGGGATCTAGGCAGCAGTGCACTCCAATCCTGTCTGTGCAACTGAGCAGCCCTTTCGAGGAGCCACTCTGCTCACCCCACATGGGGAGGAGGCTAGAAAAGGTGACCTAAACATAGCCTGCCTAAAGAACCAACCTGGCTGGGTAACTATACCCAGTAAGGTCATCCTTATGCGGTTGAAAACACAATCATAATCACAGATTAAAACAAAAATAGACTATATAACCTCTTATGGTCGTTGCATGAAATGTCAGGACCTTTCTGGATACTGGCACAAATGCTCGTCCTGAAAGAAGAACCGCCCTTGTGGCAAAAGACCTGGATAGGTATAACATTAACATAACAGCCATTAGTGAGTCTCAGCTCCCAGGCAAGGGTCGACACACAGAACGGAGGTCTGGTTATACCTTCTTCTGGAAGGGTGAGCCTGCTGCGGAGAGCAACCGCATTTATGGAGTTGGCTTTGCCACCCACCAAAAATGCATCCTACATAGGCTAACTGAAATGCCTGTTGGGATCAACAAGCGTCTCAGGACGCTCTGAGTCCCACTGAATTACTCACGTCACTCCTTCTTCATCAGTGCATACGCCCCAACACTGGATGCAGAGGATGACATCAAGGAAGCCTTCTATGCTGACATTGACAGAGTGCTAACCTTTAACCCTAGAGAAAATAAGGTTGTGCTCCTTTGTGACTTCAATGAAAGAGTTGGCAATTGGCAGGAAATCATAGGAAGAAATGGACTTGGCAAGCGTAATCCCAATGGCCTGCTCCTTCCTCAGCAAGTGTGCTGCGCAGAACATCACCCGAGCAATGTGTGACTCAGACCACCGCGACATTAATCGTGTCACCCCCAAGACGGAAGGCAGCTTCAGAAGAGGTTTAGCGTGCTGCGTCTGGGAGGATTGCTAACATGCTTTCAGAGAGCAGATCGCACATGGGTTTATAAACAACCCAACAGCAAACAACCCAAAGCCCAGTGCCGAGTGGGATATTCTCGACACTGTCATGACAAAAACCTGCAGAGAGACTCTCAGCCAGATCGAAAGAATACACCAGGACTGATTTGATGAAAATGACCCTAAAATCAATGTACTCGTCGATGATAAATGTGCTGCTTTAACTGATTGGCACAACAACCCTCAGTCTCGGATCAAAGCTGATATCTTCCACAAGAAGAAAGAGATGGCCTAGCATGAACTTCGATAACTAAAGAACGACTGGTTTAAAAATAAATCACGTGAAACACAAAAACTTAAAGATCAATGCAAGGTGCACGAATTTTTATATTTCACTGAAAACATTTATGGGCCAATCACTCATGGTGCTGCCCCACTCCGCTCATATGACGGTAACTCCCTATTTAAAGATGAGTAAGACATCCTTCATCACTGGAAACAGCACTACCATACGTTGCTCAACCGAAAAACCGATGTGGATGCCCTGATTCCCAAACAGGTTCCTCAGCATCCAGAGCTGACCCACCTCAGCTATCCTCCGTCCCATGTATGAGGTAGCTTCTACCATCATACAGATGAAAAATAACAAAGTCTCAGGGCCTGATGGAATCCCAGCCGAGGTGTATAAAGCAGGAGGACCTCAGATTACGAGCTGTCTCCACTCTCTCCTAGAGAATATATGGGAAAAGGCTTATAGTCAGTGTCCATCATCGAACGAGACCAGAATCAAGCTGTAAGCAACTAAGTAAATTTCACTCAAACCCGTAGTTGGGAAGATCATCGACCGAGTCCTCCTAAACAGACTTCTTCCTGTGGTGAAAAACCATCCGCCCAAACTCTCAATGTGGCTTTAGACCACCACGTGGCACCACTGACATGATCTTTGCTGCCTGCCAGATACAATAAAAGTATAGAGAACAGCGTCGTGACCTGTACATGGCTTTCACCGACCTAACCAAGGCCTTCGACTCAGCAAGCAGGAAAGCTCTCTGGCAGACCCATTGCTGTTTTAGTTATCCACCAAAATTCATCGCCATTGTGAAGTGATTAAATGATGGCACGAACGTCAGTGTATTGCACGGAGTCACATAGTCTGATGTCTTCCCCATCCAGATGGTGGTGGTGTGTTGTACTGGTGGTGGTGGTGGTGTGTTGTACTGGTGGTGGTGGTGTGTTGTACTGGTGGTGGTGGTGTGTTGTACTGGTGGTGGTGTGTTGTACGTGGTGGTGGTGTGTTGTACGATGGTGGTGTGTTGTACTGGTGGTGGTGTGTTGTACTGGTGGTGGTGGTGTGTTGTGTACTGGTGGTGGTGGGTGTTGTACTGGTGGTGGTGTGTTGTACTGGTGGTGGTGGTGTGTTTGTACTGGTGGTGGTGGTGTGTTGTACTGGTGGTGGTGGTGTGTTACTGGTGGTGGTGTGTTGTACTGGTGGTGGTGGTGTGTTGTACTGGTGGTGGTGTGTTGTACTGGTGGTGGTGGTGTGTTGTACTGATGGTGGTGTGTTGTACTGGTGGTGGTGGTGTGTTGCTGATGGTGGTGGTGTGTTGTACTGGTGGTGGTGTGTTGTACTGGTGGTGGTGTGTTGTACTGGTGGTGGTGTGTTGTACTGGTGGTGGTGTGTTGTACTGGTGGTGGTGGTGTGTTGTACTGGTGGTGGTGGTGTGTTGTACTGGTGGTGGTGTGTTGTACTGGTGGTGGTGTGTTGTGTACGGGGTGGTGTGTTGTACTGGTGGTGGTGGTGTGTGTTGTACTGGTGGTGGTGTGTTGTACTGGTGGTGGTGTGTTGTACTGGTGGTGGTGGTGTGTTTCTGGTGGTGGTGTGTTGTACTGGTGGTGGTGTGTTGCTGGTGGTGGTGGTGTGTGTACTGGTGGTGGTGTGTTGTACTGGTGGTGGTGGTGTGTTGTACTGGTGGTGGTGTGTTGTACTGGTGGTGGTGTGTTGTACTGGTGGTGGTGTGTTGTACTGGTGGTGGTGTGTTGTACTGGTGGTGGTGGTGTGTTGTACTGGTGGTGGTGGTGTGTTGTACTGATGGTGGTGGTGTGTTGTACTGGTGGTGGTGGTGTGTTGTACTGGTGGTGGTGTGTTGTACTGGTGGTGGTGGTGTGTGGTGCTGGTGGTGGTGGTGTGTTGTACTGGTGGTGGTGGTTGTGTTGTACTGGTGGTGGTGTGTTGTACTGATGGTGGTGGTGTGTTGTACTGGTGTGTTGGTGTGTTGTACTGGTGGTGGTGGTGTGTTGTACTGGTGGTGGTGTGTTGTACTGGTGGTGGTGTGTTGTACTGGTGGTGGTGGTGTGTTGTACTGGTGTGTTGGTGTGTTGTACTGATGGTGGTGTGTGTTGACTGGGGTGTGTGTGGTGTGTGTACTGTGGTGGTGGTGTGTTGTACTGTGGTGGTGGTGTGTTGTACTGGTGGTGGTGGTGTGTTGTACTGGTGGTGGTGGTGTGTTGTACTGGTGGTGGTGGTGTGTGTGTACTGGTGTGGTTGGTGTGTTGTACGTGGTGGTGTGTTGTACTGTGGTGTGGTGTCTGGTGGTGGTGGTGTGTGTACTGGTGGTGGTGTGTGTGGTGGTGGTGGTGTTGTATGTGGTGGTGGTGTGTACTGGTGGTGGTGGTGTGTGTTGTACTGGTGGTGTGGTGTGTTGTACTGGTGGTGGTGGTGTGTTGTACTGGTGGTGGTGGTGTGTTGTACTGGTGGTGGTGGTGTGTTGTACTGGTGGTGGTGGTGTGTTGTACTGGTGGTGGTGGTGTGTTGTACTGTGTGGTGGTGGTGTGTTGTACGTGGTGGGTTGTACGTGGTGGTGGTGTGTTGTACGTGGTGGTGGTGTGTTGTACTGGTGGTGGTGGTGTGCTGTACTGGTGGTGGTGTGTTGTACTGGTGGTGGTGGTGTGTTGTACTGGTGGTGGTGGTGTGTTGTACTGGTGGTGGTGGTGTTGTTGTACTGGTGGTGGTGGTGTGTTGTACTGGTGTGGTGGTGGTGTGTTGTACTGGTGGTGGTGGTGTGTTGTACTGGTGGTGTGTGTGTACTGGTGGTGTGTGTACTGGTGGTGGTGTTGTACTGGTGGTGGTGGTGTGTTGTACTGGTGGTGTGTGTTGTACTGTGGTGGTGTGTTGTACTGATGGTGGTGGTGTGTTGTACTGGTGGGTGGTGTTGTACTGGTGGTGGTGGTGTGTTGTACTGGTGTGTGGTGTTGTACTGGTGGTGGTGTGTTGTACTGGTGGTGTGTGTTGACTGGTGTGTGTTGTACTGTGGTGGTGGTGTGTTGTACTGGTGGTGGTGGTGTGTTGTACTGGTGGTGGTGGTGTGTTGTACGGTGGTGGTGGTGTGTTGTACTGATGGTGGTGGTGTTGTACTGGTGGTGGTGGTGTTGTACTGGTGGTGGTGGTGTGTTACTGGTGGTGGTGGTGTGGTGTATGGTGGTGGTGGTGTGTTGTACTGGTGGTGGTGGTGTGTTGTACTGGTGGTGTTGTGTGTTGTATGGGTGGTGGGTACTGGTGGTGGTGGTGTGTTGTACTGTGGTGGTGGTGTCTGTGGTGGTGGGTACTGGTGGTGGTGGTGTGTTGTACTGGTGGTGGTGGTGTGTTGTACTGGTGGTGGTGTGTTGTACTGGTGGTGGTGGTGTTGGGTGTGGGGTGGTGGTGTGTGTTGTACTGGTGGTGGTGTGGTGTGTTGTACTGATGGTGGTGGTGTGTTGTACTGATGGTGGTGGTGTGTTGTACTGGTGGTGGTGGTGTTGTACTGGTGGTGGTGGTGTGTTGTGGTGGTGGTTGTGGTGGTGGTTGTATGGTGGTGGTGTGTTGTACTGGTGGGTGGTGTGTTGTACTGGTGGTGGTGTGTTGTACTGGTGGTGGTGGTGTGTTTGGTGTGCTGTACTGGTGGTGGTGTGTTGTACTGGTGGTGTGTTGTACTGGTGGTGGTGTGTTGTGTGTAGGTGGTGGTGTGTTGTACTGGTGGTGGTGTGTTGTACTGGTGGTGGTGTGTTGGTGTGTTGTACTGGTGGTGGTGGTGTGTTGTACTTGGTGGTGTGTGTTGTACTGGTGGTGGTGGTGTGTTGTACTGGTGGTGGTGGTGTGTGTTGTACTGGTGGTGGTGGTGTGTTGTACTGGTGGTGGTGGGTGTGTTGTACTGGTGGTGGTGGTTGTTGTGGTGTGTTGTATGGTGGTGGGTGTTGTACTGATGGTGGTGGTGTGTTGTACTGGTGGTGGTGGTGTGTTGTACTGGTGGTGGTGGTGTGTTGTACTGGTGGTGTGGTGTGTTGTACTGGTGGTGGTGGTGTGGTTGTACTGGTGGTGGTGGTGTGTTGGGGTGGTGGTGTGTTGTACTGGTGGTGGTGTGTTGGTACTGGTGGTGTGTGTTGTACTGGTGGTGGTGTGTTGTACTGGTGGTGTGTGTGTACTGGTGGTGGTGGTGTGTTGTGCTGGTGGTGGTGGTGTAGGTGGTGGTGTGTGTACTGGTGTGGTGGTGTGGTGTGGTGGTGGTGTTGTACGGTGGTGGTGTGTTGTACTGGTGGTGGTGGTGTGTTGTACTCGATGGTGGTGGTGTGTTGTACTGGGTGGTGGTGTGTTGTACGTGGTGGTGGTGTGTGTTGTACTGGTGGTGGTGTGTTGTACTGGTGGTGGTGGTGTGGTGTGTTGTACTGGTGTGGTGGTGGTGTGTTGCACTGGTGGTGGTGTTGACTGGTGGTGGTGTTGTACTGGTGGTGTGGTGGTGGTGTGTTGGTACTGGTGGTGGTGGTGTGGTACTGGTGGCGGTGTGTTGTACTGGTGGTGGTGTGTTGTACTGGTGGTGGTGTGTTGTACTGGTGGTGGTGGTGTGTACTGGTGGGGTGTGTTGTACTGGTGGTGGTGGTGTTGTACTGGTGGTGGTGGTGTGTTGTACTGGTGGTGGTGGTGTGTTGTACTGGTGGTGGTGGTGTGTGTGTACTGGTGGTGGTGGTGGGTGTTGTACTGGTGGTGGTGGTGTGTTGTACTGGTGGTGGTGGTGTGTTGTACTGGTGGTGGTGGTGTGTACTGGTGTGTGTGTTGTACTGGTGGTGGTGGTGTGTGTACTGGTGGTGGTGTGTTGGGTGGTGTGTCTGGTGGTGGTGTGTTGTGGGGTGTGTGTACTGGTGGTGGTGTGGTACTGGTGGTGGTGGTGTGTTGTACTGGTGGTGGTGGTGTGTTGTACTGGTGGTGGTGGTGTGTTGACTGGTGGTGGGTGGTGGTGGTGGTGTGTGTACGCGGTGGTGTGCTGGTAGGGTGGTGGTGTGTTGTACCGGTGGTGGTGTGTTGTACTGGTGGTTGGGTGTGTTGTACTGGTGTGTTGGTGTGTTGTACTGGTGTGGTGGTGTGTTGTACTGGTGTGTTGGTGTGTTGTGTACTGGTGTGTTGGTGTGTTGTACTGGTGTGGTGGTGTGTTGTACTGGTGTGTTGGTGTGTTGTACTGATGGTGGTGGTGTGTTGTACTGGTGGTGGTGGTGTGTTGTACTGGTGGTGGTGGTGTGTTGTACTGGTGTGTTGGTGTGTGTTGTACTGGTGTGTTGGTGTGTTGTACTGGTGTGTTGGTGTGTGTTGTACTGGTGGTGGTGGTGTGTTGTACTGGTGGTGGTGGTGTGTTGTACTTGGTGGTGGTGGTGTGTTGTACTGGTGGTGGTGTGTGTTGTACTGGTGGTGGTGGTGTGTTGTACTGGTGTTGGTGTGTGTTTACTGGTGGTGGTGGTGTGTTGTACTGGTGGTGGTGTGTTGTACTGGTGGTGGTGGTGTGTTGTACTGGTGGTGGTGGTGTGTTGTACTGATGGTGTGGTGTGTTGTACTGGTGGTGGTGTGTTGTACTGGTGGTGTGGTGTGTTTCTGGTGGTGGTGTGTTGTACTGTGTGGTGGTGTTGTACTGGTGGTGGTGGTGTGTTGTACTGGTGGTGGTGGTGTGTGTACTGGTGTGTTGGTGTGTTGTACTGGTGGTGGTGGTGTGTGTTGTACTGGTGTGTTGGTGTGTTGTACTGGTGGTGGTGGTGTGTTGTACTGGTGGTGGTGTGTTGTACTGGTGTGTTGGTGTGTTGTACTGGTGGTGGTGGTGTGTTGTACTGGTGTGTTGGTGTGTTTGTACTGGTGGTGGTGGTGTTGTACTGGTGTGTGGTGGTGGTGGTGTGTTGTACTGGTGGTGGTGGTGTGTGTTGTACTGGTGGTGGTGGTGTGTTGTACTGGTGGTGGTGGTGTTTGTACTGGTGGTTGGGTGTGTTGCTGGTGTGTTGGTGTGTTGTACTGGTGTGTTGGTGTGTTGTACTGGTGTGTTGGTGTGTTGTACTGGTGGTGGTGGTGTGTTGTACTGGTGGTGGTGGTTGGACTGGGGGTGTGTTGTACTGGTGGTGGTGGTGTGTTGTACTGGTGGTGGTGTGTTGGTGTGTTGTACTGGTGGTGTGGTGTGTTGTGCTGGTGTGTTGGTGTGTTGTACTGGTGGTGGTGGTGTGTTGTGTACTGGTGGTGGTGTGTTGTACTGGTGTGTTGGTGTGTTGTACTGGTGGTGGTGGTGTGTTGTACTGGTGTGGTGGTGTGTTGTACTGGTGGTGGTGGTGTGTTGTACTGTGGTGTGTTGGTGTGTTGTACTGGTGGTGGTGGTGTGTGTTGTACTGGTGGTGGTGGTGTGTTGTACTGGTGGTGGTGGTGTGTTGTACTGGTGGTGGTGTGGTGTGTTGCACTGGTGTGTTGGTGTGTTGTACTGGTGTGTTGTGTTGTACTGGGTGGTGGTGTGTTGTACTGGTGTGGTGGTGTGTTGTACTGGTGGTGTGGTGGTGGTGTGTTGTACTGGTGGTGGTGTGTTGTACTGGTGGTGGTGGTGTGTTGTACTGGTGGTGGTGGTGTGTTGTACTGGTGGTGGTGGTGTGTTGTACTGGTGGTGGTGGTGTGTTGTACTGGTGGTGGTGGTGTGTTGTACTGGTGGTGGTGGTGTGTTGTACTGGTGGTGGTGGTGTGTTGTACTGTGTGGTGGTGGTGTGTTGTACTGATGGTGGTGGTGTGTTGTACTGGTGGTGGTGGTGTGTTGTGTACTGGTGGTGGTGGTGTGTTGTACTGGTGGTGGTGGTGTGTTGTACTGGTGGTGGTGGTGTGTTGTACTGGTGGTGGTGGTGTGTTGTACTGGTGGTGGTGGTGTGTTGTGGTGGTGGTGGTGTGTTGTACTGGTGGTGGTGGTGGTGTGTTGTACTGTGTGGTGGTGGTGGTGTGTTGTACTGGTGGTGGTGGTGTGTTGTACTGGTGGTGGTGGTGTGTTGTACTGATGGTGGTGGTGTGTTGTACTGGTGGTGGTGGTGTGTTGTACTGGTGGTGGTGGTGTTGTACTGGTGGTGGTGGTGTGTTGTACTGGTGGTGGTGGTGTGTTGTACTGGTGGTGGTGTGTTGTACTGGTGGTGGTGGTGTGTTGTACTGGTGGTGGTGGTGTGTGTTGTACTGGTGGTGGTGGTGTGTTGTACTGGTGGTGGTGGTGTGTTGTGTACTGGTGGTGGTGGTGTGTTGTACTGGTGGTGGTGGTGTGTTGTACTGGTGGTGGTGGTGTGTTGTACTGGTGGTGGTGTGTTGTACTGGTGGTGGTGGTGTGTTGTACTGGTGGTGGTGGTGTGTTGTACTGGTGGTGGTGGTGTGTGTTGTACTGGTGGTGGTGGTGTGTTGTACTGGTGGTGGTGGTGTGTTGTACTGGTGGTGGTGGTGTGTTGTACTGGTGGTGGTGGTGTGTTGTACTGGTGGTGGTGGTGTGTGTTGTACTGGTGGTGGTGGTGTGTTGTACTGGTGGTGGTGGTGTGTTGTACTGGTGGTGGTGGTGTGTTGTACTGGTGGTGGTGGTGTGTGTTGTACTGGTGGTGGTGGTGTGTACTGGTGGTGGTGGTGTGTTGTACTGGTGGTGGTGGTGTGTTTGTACTGGTGGTGGTGGTGTGTTGTACTGGTGGTGGTGGTGTGTGTTGTACTGGTGGTGGTGGTGTGTTGTACTGGTGGTGGTGGTGTGTTGTACTGGTGGTGGTGGTGTGTTGTACTGGTGGTGGTGGTGTGTGTTGTACTGGTGGTGGTGGTGTTGTACTGGTGGTGGTGGTGTGTTGTACTGGTGGTGGTGGTGTTGTGCTGGTGGTGTGGTGGTGTGTTGTACTGGTGGTGGTGGTGTGTTGTACTGGTGGTGGTGGTGTGTTGTACTGGTGGTGGTGGTGTGTTGTACTGGTGGTGGTGGTGTGTTGTACTGGTGGTGGTGGTGTGTTGTCACTGGTGGTGGTGGTGTGTGTACTGGTGGTGGTGGTGTGTTGTACTGGTGGTGGTGGTGTGTTGTACTGGTGGTGGTGTGTTGTGCTGGTGGTGGTGGTGTGTTGTACTGGTGGTGGTGGTGTGTTGTACTGGTGGTGGTGGTGTGTTGTACTGGTGTTGGTGTGTTGTACTGGTGGTGGTGGTGTGTTGTACTGGTGTGTTGGTGTGTTGTACTGATGGTGGTGGTGTGTTGTACTGGTGTTGGTGTGTTGTACTGATGGTGGTGGTGTGTTGTACTGGTGGTGGTGGTGTGTTGTACTGGTGGTGGTGTGGTGTGTTGTACTGGTGGTGGTGGTGTGTTTGTACTGGTGGTGGTGGTGTGTTGTACTGGTGTGTTGGTGTGTTGTACTGGTGGTGGTGGTGTGTTGTACTGGTGGTGGTGGTGTGTTGTACTGGTGGTGGTGGTGTGTTGTACTGGTGGTGGTGGTGTGTTGTACTGGTGGTGGTGGTGTGTTGTACTGGTGGTGGTGGTGTGTTGTACGGGTGTTGGTGTGTTGTACTGTGGTGGTGTGTTGTACTGGTGGTGGTGTGTTGTACTGGTGGTGGTGGTGTGTTGTACTGGTGGTGGTGGTGTGTTGTACTGGTGTGTTGGTGTGTTGTACTGGTGGTGGTGTGTTGTACTGATGGTGGTGGGTGTGTTGTGCTGGTGGTGGTGGTGTGTTGTACTGGTGGTGGTGGTGTGTTGTACTGGTGGTGGTGGTGTGTTGTACTGGTGGTGGTGTGTTGTACTGGTGGTGGTGGTGTGTTGTACTGGTGGTGGTGGTGTGTTGTACTGGTGGTGGTGGTGTGTTGTCACTGGTGTGTTGGTGTGTTGTACTGGTGGTGGTGTGTTGGACTGATGGTGGTGGTGTGTTGTACTGGTGGTGGTGGTGTGTTGTACTGGTGGTGGTGGTGTGTTGTACTGGTGGTGGTGGTGTGTTGTACTGGTGGTGGTGGTGTGTTGTACTGGTGGTGGTGGTGTGTTGTACTGGTGGTGGTGGTGTGTTGTACTGGTGGTGGTGGTGTGTTGTACTGGTGTGTTGGTGTGTTGTACTGGTGGTTGTGGTGTGTTGTACTGGTGGTGGTGGTGTGTTGTACTGTGGTGTGTTGGTGTGTTGTACTGGTGGTGGTGGTGTGTTGTACTGGTGTGTTGGTGTGTTGTACTGGTGTGTTGGTGTGTTGTACTGGTGGTGGTGGTGTGTTGTACTGGTGTGGTGGTGTGTTGTACTGGTGGTGGTGGTGTGTTGTACTGGTGGTGGTGGTGTGTTGTACTGATGGTGGTGGTGTGTTGTACTGGTGTGTTGGTGTGTTGTACTGGTGGTGGTGGTGTGTTGTACTGGTGGTGGTGGTGTGTTGTACTGGTGTGTTGGTGTGTTGTACTGGTGGTGGTGGTGTGTTGTACTGGTGGTGGTGGTGTGTTGTACTGATGGTGGTGGTGTGTTGTACTGATGGTGGTGGTGTGTTGTACTGGTGTGTGGTGGTGTGTTGTACTGATGGTGGTGGTGTGTTGTACTGGTGGTGGTGGTGTGTTGTACTGGTGGTGGTGTGTTGACTGGTGGTGGTGTCTTGCATCTTTGGCTGACAGTACATAACGGAGTTCGTCACCACTAGGGTGTCACCACTACCCTTGTGTGTACATGACAGGGGTGTCACCACTACCCTTGCAGGTACATGACAGACTGTCACCACTACCCTTGTGTACATAACAGGGCGTCACCACTACCCTTGTGTACATAACAGGAGCGTCACCACTACCCTTGTACACATGACAGACCGTCACCATCACCCCAGGTATTATGACAGGAGCGTCACCATCACCCTTGTGTACATAACAAGGTTACCACTACCCCAGGCCATGACAGGACTGTCACCACTACCCTTAGGTACATAACAGGGGCGTCACCACTACCCTTATGTACATAACAGGAGCGTTACCACTACCCCTTGTGTGAAGGCTTAGGACAGGACCGCTCACCACTATCTTGTGTACATGACAGGAGCGTCACCACTACCCTTGTGTGCGCTTGACAGGAGCGTCACCACTACCCTAGGTACATAACAGGGGCGTCACCACTACCCTTGTGTACATGACAGGACTGTCACCACTACCCTTGTGTACATAACAGACCGTCACCACTACCTCTTGTGTGGCTACAACAGGGGCGTCACCACTACCTTGTGTACATGACAGGACCGTCACCACTACCTTGTGTACATACAGGACCGTCACCACTACCCTTGTGTACATGACAGGGCGTCACCACTAATTTTGTGTAAATAACAGGAGCGTCACCACTACCCTTGTGTACACAGATAGGACCGTCAACATTACTCCCCAGGTACATAATAGGACCAAGTCACCACTACCCTTGTGGTGGCATGACAGGGCTGTCACCACTACTCCTTTGTGTACATAACAGGATCTCGTCACCACCACCCTTGTGTACATAACAGGACCGTCACCACTACCCTTGTGTACATGACAGGAGCGTCACCACTACCCTGTGTAAATAAATAGGGCCTCACCACTACTCCTTGTGTACATGACAGGAGCTGTCACCACTACCCTCTTGTGTACATACCAGGGCGTCACCACTACCCTTGTGTACATGACAGAGTGTCACCACTGCCCTTTGTGTACATAATTGAGGACCGTCACCACTACTCCTTGTGTACATAACAGGACCGTCACTCATTACCCTAGGCTGATGACAGGAGCGCCAACACTACCCTTGTGTACATGATAGGACGTCACCATCACCTTGTGTACATAACAGGACTGTCACCACTACCCCTTGTGTACATGACATGACCGTCACCACTACCCTTGTGTACATGACAGGAGCGTCACCACTACCCTTGTGTACATAACAGGACCGTCACCATCACCCTTGTGTACATGAGTGGTGAGTTGTCACCACTTACCCTTGTGTGTACATGACAGGAGTGTCACCACTACCCTTGTGTACATAACAGGACCGTCACTCACTACCTTTTGTGTAAATAACAGACCGTCACCACTAACCTTGTGTACATAACAGGACCGTCACCACTCACTTTGTGTACATGACAGGACTGTCACCACTACCCTTGTGTGTACAACAGGACCGTCACCACTACCCTTGTGTACATGACAGGAGCGTCACCACTACCATTGTAAAATAACAGGACTGTCACTACTACCCTGTGTACATAACAGGACTGTCACCACTACTCCTTATGTACATAACAGACTGTCACCACTACCCTTGTGTACATGACAGGACTGTCACCACTACCTCTTGTGTACATGTGACAGGACCGTCACCACTACCCTTGTGTAAATAACAGGACCGTCACCACTACCCTTGTGTACATGACAGGACCGTCACCACTACCCTGTGTAAATAACAGGACCGTCACCACTAATTCTTTGTGTAAATAACAGGACCGTCACCACTACCCTTGTGTACATAACAGGGGCGTCACTCACTACCCTTGTGTACATGACAGGACCGTCACCACTACCTCCTTGTGTACATAACAGGACCGTCACCACTACCCCTGTGTACATAACAGGTCCGTTTACCACTACCCTTGTGTACATGACAGACCGTCACCACTACCCTTGTGTACATGACAGGGACGTCACCACTACCCTGTGTGTACATAACAGGGGCGTCACCACTCACTGTACATAACAGACCGTCACCATCACCCCTTGTGTACATAACAGGACCGTCACCACTACCCTTAGTAGCACATGACAGACCGTCACCACTCTTGTGTACATGACAGAGCGTCACCACTACCCTTGTGTGTACATGACAGGAGCGTTACCACTACTCAGGTATATAATAGAAGTCACCACTACCCTTGTGTGTACATGACAGGACTGGGGTCACCACTACCCTTGTGTACATAACAGGACTGCACTACTACCTTGTGTACATAACAGGGGCGTGCTGTACTAATTACCCTTAGGTACATGACAGGACCGTCACCACTACCCTTTGTGTACATAACAGGACTGTCACCACTACCCTAGGTACATGACAGGGGCGTCACCACTACCCTTGTGTAAATAACAGGAGCGTCAACACTAATTTTGTGTACATGACAGGACTGTCACCACCATTCTTGTGTACATAACAGGACTGTTACCACTACCCTTGTGTACATGACAGGGCCAAGCTCACCACTACCTCTTGTGTACAGGCAGGACCGGGGTCACCACCACCCTCTTGTGTGCATAACAGACCTGTCACCACTGCAATTCTGTGTACATGACAGAGCACAACACCACCCCTGTGTAAATAACAGGGCCTCACCACTACCCTTAGGTACATGACAGAGCGTGTCACCACTACTCCTGTGTGGTATAACAGGGCGTCACCACTACCCTTGTGTACATGACAGGAGCGTCACCACTGCCCTTGTGTACATAACAGGACCGTCACCACTACCCTTGTGTACATAACAGGAGCTGTCACCACTACCCTTGTGTATACATGGACAGGAGCGGCCACACTACCTCTTGTGTATATGAGAGAATGTCACCACTAATTCTTGTGTACATACACAGGACCGTCACCACTACCTTGTGTACATGACATGACCGTCACCATCAATTCTTTGTGTACATGACAGGAGCGTCACCACTACCCCAGGTACATAACAGGACCGGTTACCACTACCCTTTGTGTACATGACAGACCGTCACCACTACCCCAGGCATATGACAGGAGCGTCACCACTACCCTTGTGTACATAACAGGACCGTCACCACTACCCCTTGTGTAAATAACAGGACCGTCACCACTAACCTTGTGTACATAACAGACCGTCACCACTTTACCCTTGTGTGTACATGATGGATCACACTACCCTTGTGTACATAACAGACTGTCACCACTACCCTTGTGTACATACAGGACCGGGTCACCATCACTGTGTACATGACAGAGCGTCACCACTCCCTGTGTAACAACAGGGCCTCACCACTACCCTTTTGTGTACATAACAGGGGCGTCACCATCACTCTTTGTGTATACATGACAGGAGCGTCACCACTGCCCTTAGTACATAACAGACCGTCACCACTACCTTGTGTACATAACAGAGCGTCAACAACACTACCCTTGTGTACATGACAGGACGTCACCACTACCTCCTTGTGTAATATAATAGGACCGTCACCACTACCCTTGTGTACATGACATGACCGTCACTACTACTCCTTGTGCATATGACAGTGAGCGTCACCACTACCCTTGTACATACAGATCTGTCACCACTACCCTTGTGTACATGACAGGACCGTCACCACTACTCCTAGTACATGACAGGAGCGTCCCACTACTCCCTGTGTAAATACACAGGACTGTCACCACTACCCTTGTGTACATGACAGGACTGTCACAACTACTCCTTATAGGTATTAGTATGACAGGAGCGTCACCCACTACCATTGTGTAAATAATATGACCGTCACCACTACCCTTGTGTACATAACAGGACCGTCACTACTCACTCCTTATGTACATAATAGGACCAGTCACCACTACCCTGTGTACATGACAGGACTGTCACCAATACCCTTTGTGTACATGACAGGACCGTCACCACTATCTTGTGTAAATAACAGGACCGTCACTCACTACTCCCTGTGTACAGACAGGACCGTCACCATCACCCTCCTTGTGTAAATAACAGGATCTATCACCACTACCCTTGTGTAAATAACAGGACCGTCACCACTACCCCTGTGTACATAATAACAGGGGCGTCAACACTACCCTTGTGTACATGACAGGACTGTCACCACTACCCTTGTGTGTGTACATAACAGGACCGTCACCACTACCCTTGTGTACATAACAGGGGCGTCACTTTACTGTTCTTGTGTACATAACAGGACCGTCACCACTACCCTAGTACATAACAGGACCGTCACCACTACCCTTGTGTACATGACAGGACCGTCACCACTACCCTGTGTGCTGGGGTAACAGACCGTCACCACTACCCTTGTGTACATGACAGGGACTTTCACCACTACCCTTTAAACATATAACAGGGCGTCACCACTAACACCCCATGTACACATAACAGGGCATTACCACTACCCTTGTGTACATGACAGCAAGGGTCACCACTACCCCTGTGTACATGACAGGACCGTCACCACTACCTTGTGTAAATAACAGGACTGTCACCACTACCCTTGTGTACATGACAGGGTGGGGTCACCACTACCCTTGTGTACATGGACAGGACCGTCACCACTACCCTTGTGTACATAACAGGACTGTCACCACTACTCCTTGTGTAAGCATGACAGGACTGTCACCACTACCCTTGTGTGGCTACAACAGGGCGTCACCACTGACCTTCTAGGTACACATGACAGGAGCGTCACCACTACCCCTTGTGTACATAACAGACCGTCACCACTACCCCAGGTACATAACAGGAGCGTCACATCTTGTGTACATGACAGGACCGTCACCACTACCCTGTGTACATAACAGGACCGTCACCACCACCCTTAGGTACATGACAGGGCGTCACCACTACTCCAGGTAGACATAACAGGAGCGTCACCACTACCCTTGTGTACATGACAGGAGCGTCACCACTACCCCTTGTGTACATAACATGAGCGTCACCACTACCCTAGGGGTACATAACAGGGCGTCACTACCATCTTTGTGTACATGACAGGACTGTCACCACTACTCCAAAGACACAGGACCTGTCACCACTACCCTTGTAACAGGGCGTCACCACTACCCTTGTGTACATGACAGGAGCGTCACCACTACCCTTGTGTACATAATATGACCGTCACCACTACCCTTGTGTAAATAACAGACCGTCACCACTACCCTTGTGTACATGACAGGAGCGTCACCACTACCCCTTGTGCATGCGACAGGACCGTCACCACTACCCCAGGTACATAACAGGGCAGTCACCACTCACTCTTGTGTACATGACAGGACCGTCACCACTCACCCCTTGTGTAAATAACAGGACTGTCACCACTACCCCTTGTGTACATGACAGGGCTGTCACCTACCCCAGGGGTACATGACAGAGCGTCACCACTACTCCCAGGGGTACATGACAGGAGTCACCACCACCCTTGTGTACATAACAGGGGCGTCACCACTACTCCTTGTGTACATGACAGGACCGTCACCACTACCCTTGTGTACATGACAGGAGCGTCATCACTACCGTTGTGTACATACAGGACCGTCACCACACCCTTGTAGTACATGTCAGGAGCGTCACCACTACCCTTGTGTACACAGGACCGTCACCACTACCCTTGTGTACATAATAACAGGGAAGGGCAAATCTACCACCCTAGTGTAAAATAACAGACCGTCACCATCACTCCTCAGGTACATGACAGGACCGGCACATTACCTAGTACATGACAGGAACGTCACCACTACCCTTGTGTACATAACAGGACCGTCACCACTACCCCTTGTGTACATAACAGGAGCGTCACCACTACCCTTGTGTACATAACAGGACTGTCACCACTACCCTGTGTACATAACAGGACCGTCACCACTACCCCAGGTACATAACAGGGTGTCACCATCACCCTAGTGTAAATAACAGGACCGTCACCACTACCCTTGTGTACATAATAGGGTGTCACCACAACCCTTGTGTACATGACAGGACCGGTCACCACTACCCTTGTGTAAATAACAGGACTGTCACCACTACCTTTGTGTACATGACAGGACTGTCACCACTACCTCTTGTGTACATAATAGGGCGTCACCACTACCCTTGTGTACATGACAGGAGCGTCACCACTATCCCAGCGTAAATAACAGGACCGTCACCACTACTCCTTGTAAAAGGGCGACAGGGCGTCACCACTACCCCAGTACATGACAGGACCGTCACCACTACCCTTGTGTACATGACAGGAGCGTCACCACTACCCTTGTGTACATAACAACAGGGCGTCACCACTACCCCTTGTGTGCATGACAGACTGTCACCACTACTCCTTGTGTACATGACAGGAGTGTCACCACTACTCCTTAGGTACACACCCAGGGGCGTCACCACTACTCCCCAGGTATATGACAGGTAAGGCCACCACTTCCTGTGTACATGACAGGACCGTCACCACTACCCCTTGTGTACATGAGCATCACCCCTACCCTTGTGTAAATAATAGGACCGTCACCACTAACTTTTGTGTAAATAGAAGACTGCCAACACTACCCTTGTGTAAATAATAGACTGTCACCACTACCCTTGTGTAAATAACAGGACTGTCACCACTACCCTTGTGTAAATAACAGGGCGTCACCACCACCCTTGTAAATAACAGGTCCTGTCACCACTGACCCTTGTGTAAATAACAGGAACGTCACCACTACCCTTTGTGTAAATAACAGGACCGTCACCACTACCCTTGTGTAAATAACAGACTACCACTACCCTTGTGTAAATAACAGGACCGTCACCACTACTCCTTGTGTAAATAACAGGGCGTCGTACCACTCACCCCTTGTGTACATAACAGGACCGTCACCACTACTCCTTGTGTAAATACCAGGACCGTCACTAATTACCCTCAGGTAAATAAAAGGACCGTCACCACTACCCTTGTGTACATAACAGGACCGTCACCACTACCCTTGTGTAAATACCAGGACCGTCACCACTACCCTTGTGTACATAACAGGACCGTCACCACTGACTTTGTGTACATAACAGGACCGTCACCACCTTCACCCCAGGGGTACATAACAGGACCGTCGCCACTACCCTTTGTGTAAATAACAGACCGTCACCACTGCCCTTGTGTAAAATAAAAGGGCGTCACCACTCATCTCTTAGGTAATATTAACGGACCGTCGCCACTACCCTTGTGTAAATAACAGGACTGTCGCCACTACCCTTGTGTAAATAACAGGACCGTCACCACTACCCTTGTGTACATGACAGGGCGTCACCACTACCCTTAGGTACATGACAGGACCGTCACCACTACCCTTTGTGTACATGACAGGAGCGTCACCACTACCCTGGTGTAAATAATAACAGGGCGCCACCACTACCCGTGTGTACATAATAGACCCTCGTCGCCACTACCCTTGTGTAAATAACAGGACCGTCACCACTACTCCTTAGGTATAACAGGTCCGTCACCACTACCCTGTGTAAATAACAGACCGTCACCACTACCCTCTTTGTGTAAATAACAGGTCCGTCACCACTCATCTCTTGTGTAAATAACAGGGCGTCACCACTACCCTTGTGTACATGACAGGAGCGTCACCACTACCCTTGTGTAAATAACAGGCGTCACCACTACCCTGTGTACATAACAGGACTGTCACCATCACTCCTTAAAATAACAGGCATCACCACTACCCTTGTGTGCACAGGTCTCGTCACCACTACTCCAAATAACAGGGCGTCACCACTCACCCTTGTGTACATAACAGGACCGTCAACACTGCTACTCCTTGTGTAAAATAACAGGACCGTCACCACTACCCTTGTGTAAATAACAGGGGCGTCACCATCACCCTTGTGTAAATAACAGGACCGTCACCACTACCCTTGTGTACATAACAGGTCCGTCACCACTACCCAGTAAATAACAGGACCGTCACCTTCACTACCCTTGTGTAAATAACAGGTCCGGCCACCACTACCTTGTGTAAATAACAGGGCGTCACCACCACCCTTGTGTACATGACAGGAGCGTCACCACTACTCCTTGTGGAAATAACAGGACCGTCACCACTACCCTTGTGTAAATAAATGGACCGTCACCACTACCCTTTGTGTAAATAACAGGTCCGTCACCACTACCTTTGTGTAAATAACAGGACCGTCACCACTACCCTTGTAAAATAACAGGGGCGTCACCACTACCCTCAGGTAAATAACAGGTCCGTCACCACTACCTTGGTAAATAACAGGTCCGTCACCACCACTCATTTGTGTAAATAACAGACTGTCACCACTACCCTTGTGAATAACAGGTCCGTCACCACTACCCATATGTGTAAATAACAGGGCGTCACCACTAATTTTGTGTAAATAACAGGGCGTCACCACTACCCTTGTGTAAATAAAGAGGACCGTCACCACTACCCTTGTAAATAACAGGTCCGTCACCACTACCCTTGTGTGTAAATAACAGGGCGTCAAATTACTACCCTTGTGTACATGACAGGAGCGTCACCACTACCCTTTTGTAAATAACAGGACCGTCACCACTACCCCAGTAAATAAATGGACCGTCACCACTACCTCCTTGTGTAAATAATAGGGGCGACACCACTTACTGTTGTGTGTAAATAACAGGTCCGTCACCACTACCCTTGTGTAAATAAAAGGACCGTCACCACTACCCCTTGTGTAAATAACAGACCGTCACCACTATCCTTGTGTAAATAACAGGTCCGTCACCACTACCTTGTGTAAATAACAGGACCGTCACCACTACCCTTGTAAATAACAGGGCGTCACTAATTACCCTTTGTGTAAATGGGCAGGTCCGTCACCACTACCCTTGGGTAAATAACAGGTCCGTCACCACTACCCTTGTGTAAATAACAGGACCGTCACCACTACCCTTGTGTGAATAACATGTCCGTCACCACTACCCTTGTGTGTAAATAACAGGGCGTCACCACTACCCTTGTGTAAATAATAGGGCGTCACCACTACCCTTGTGTGAATAACAGGTCCGTCACCACTACCCTTGTGTAAATAACAGGGCGTCACCACTACCTTGTGTAAATAACAGGTCCGTCACCACTACCCTTGGGTAAATAACAGGTCCGTCACCACTACCCTTGTGTAAATAACAGGGCGTCACCACCACCCTTGTGTAAATAACAGACGTCACCACTCACCCTTGTGTAAATAACAGGTCCGTCACCACTACCCTTGGGTAAATAACAGGTCCGGGTCACCACTACCCTTGTGTAAATAACAGGACCGTCACCACTACCCTTGTGTGAATAACAGGTCCGTCACCACCCTTGTGTAAATAACAGGGGCGTCACCACTACCCTTTGTGTAAATAACAGGACCGTCACCACTACCCTTGTGTGAATAACAGGTCCGTCACCACTACCCTTGTGTAAATAACAGGGGCGTCACCACTACCCTTGTGTGAATAACAGACCGTTGCCACTACCCTTGTGTAAATAACACGTCCGTCACCACTACCTTTGTGTAAATAACAGACCGTCACCACTCACCCTTTAAATAACAGGGCGTCACCACCAATTTTGTGTAAATAATAGGACCGTCACCACTACCCTTGTGTAAATAACAGGTCCGCTACCACTACCCTTGGGTAAATAACAGGACCGTCACCAATACCCTTGTGTAAATACTGGTGACCGTCACCACTACCCTTGTGTGAATAACAGGACCGTCACCACTACCCTTGTGTAAATAATGGTGACCGTCACCACTACTCCCTTGTGTACATAACATGAGCGTCACCACTAATTCTTGTGTACATAACAGGGGCGTCAACACTACCCTTGTGTACATGACAGACCGTCACCACTACCCTTGTGTACATAACAGACCGTCACCACTACCCCCTTGTGCATATAACAGGGCGTCACCACTACCCCCAGGTACATGACAGGAGCGTCACCACTCACCCTTGTGTACATAACAGGACCGTCACCATCATCTTGTGTACATGACAGACCGTCACCACTACCCCAGTGTAAATAACAGACAGTCAACACTACCCTTGTGTACATGACAGGCTGTCACCACTACCCTTGTGTGTACATAAATTAGGGGCGTCACCACTACCCTTGTGTAAATAACAGGAGCGTCACACTACCCTTGTGTAAATAACAGGACAGTCACCACTACCCTTGTGTACATGACAGGGCCGTCAACACTACCCTTGTGCAAATACAGGACAGTCACCACTACCCTTGTGTATGACAGGGCTGTCACCACTACTCCTTAGGTACATAACAGGCGTCACCACTACCCTTGTGTAAATAACAGGAGCGTCACCACTAATTTTGTGTAAATAACAGGACAAATACAATCCACTCCTTGTACATGACAGGACCGTCACCACTACTCCTTGTGTAAATACCAGGACAGTCACCACTACCTCTTGTGTACATGACAGGGCTGTCACCACTACCCTTGTACATAACAGGGGCGTCACCACTACCCTTGAGTAAATAACAGGAGCGTCACCACTACCCTTGTGTACATAATAACAGGACCGTCACCACTACCCCCTTGTATACATAACAGGGCGGCACCAATTACCCCTAGGTACATAACAGGAGCGTCACCACTACCCTTGTGTACATAACAGGAGCGTCACCACTACTCCTTGTGTAAATAACAGGACCGTCACCACTACCTTGTGTACATAACAGGACCGTCACCACTACCCTTGTGTACATAACAGGGCGTCACCACTACCCTAGTGTAAATAACAGGAATGTCACCACTACCCTTGTGTACATAACAGGGGCGTCACCACTATCTCTTGTGTACATGATATAATCGTCACCACTACCCTTGTGTACAGGACCGTCACCACTACCCAGGTACATGACAGACCGTCACCACTACCCTTGTGTACATAACATGGGCGTCACCACTACCCTCTTGTGTACATGACAGGAGCGTCACCACTACTCTTGTGTAAATAACAGGACCGTCAACACTACCTTTGTGTACATGACAGGGGCGTCACCACTACCCTTGTGTACATGACAGGACTGTCACCACTACCCTTGTGTGTACATGACAGGAGTTGCTAACACTACCCTTGTGTACATAACAGGGCGTCACCACTACCCTTGTGTACATGACAGGACCGTCACCACTACCCTTGTGTGTACATGACAGAGCGTCACCACTCACCCCTTGTGTACATAACAGGGGCGTCACCACTACCCCTTTGTGTACATGACAGGGGCGTCACCACTACCCTTGTGTAAATAATATGACCGTCATCACTACCTCTTGTGTACATAACAGGTCCGTCACCACTACTCCTTGTGTAAATAACACGAGACCAATACCACTACCCTTGTGTACATGACAGGACTGGGGTCACCACTACTCCTAGTGTAAATAACAGGGGCGTCACCACTACCCTTGTGTAAATAACAGTCCGTCACCACTACCCTTGTGTAAATGACAGGGGCGTCACCACTACCCTTGTGTACATGACAGGAGCGTCACCACTACCCTTGTGTAAATAACAGGGCGTCACCACTACCCTTGTGTACATAACAGGACCGTCAACATCACCCTTTGTGTAAATAACAGGGGCGTCACCATCACCCTTGTGTACATAACAGGACCGTCACCACTACCTTGTGTAAAATACCAGGACCGTCACCACTAATTTTGTGTAAATAACAGGGCGTCACCCACTACTCCCCTTGTGTACATACACACAGGACCGTCACCACTACCCTGTGTAAATAACTGACCGTCACCACTACCCCAGGTAAATAACAGGGCGTCACCACTACCCCTTGTGTAAATAACAGACCGTCAACACTACCCCAGGTACACACAGGTCCGTCACCACTACCCTTTGTGTAAATAACAGGACCGTCACCACTACCCTTTGTGTAAATAACAGGTCCGTCACCATCACTCCTTGTGTAAATAACAGGGCGTCACCACTACCCCTTGTGTACATGACAGGAGCGTCACCACCAATTTTGTGTAAATAACAGGACCGTCACCACTACCCTTGTGTAAATAAAAGGACCGTCACCACTACCCTTGTGTAAATAACAACAGGGCGTCACCACTACCCCTTGTGTAAATAACAGGTCCGTTACCACTACCTCTTGTGTAAATAAAAGGACCCTGACCACTATCCTTGTAAATAACAGGACCGTCACCACTACTCCTGTGTAAATAACAGGGCGTCACCACTACTCCTTGTGTAAAATAACAGGGCGTCATTAATCACCCTTGAGTGAATAACAGGACCGTCGCCACTACTCCTTGTGTAAATAACAGGTCCGTCACCACTACCTTTGTGTAAATAACAGGACCGTCACCACTACCCTTGTGTAAATAATAATAGGGCGTCACCACTACCCTTGTGTAAATAACAGGTCCGTCACCACTACCCTTTGTGTAAATAACAGGACCGTCACCACTACCCTTGTGTGAATAACAGGACCGTCACCACCACCCTTGTGTAAATAACAGGACCGTCACCACTACCCTTGTGTACATAACAGGACCGTCACCACTACTCCTTTGTGTTAATTACAGGACCGTCACCACTACCCTTGTAAATAACAGGTCCGTCACCACTACCCTTGTGTAAATAACAGAAGGCCACCATCACACTCCTTGTGTAAATAACAGGACCGTCAGCACTACCCTTGTGTGTAAATAACAGGGCATCACCACTCAATTCTTTGTGTAAATAACAGGACAGTCACCACTACCCTTGTGTAAATAACAGGACCGTCACCACTTACCCTTGTGTAAATAACAGGACCGTCACCACTACCCTTGTGTAAATAATACAGGACCGTCACCACTACCCTTGTGTAAATAACAGGGCATCACCACTACCTCTTGTGTAAATAACAGGACAGTCACCACTACCCTTGTGTAAATAACAGACCGTCACCACTACCCTGTGTAAATAACAGGACCGTCACCACTACCCTTGTGTAAATAACAGGACCGTCACCACTACCCCTTGTGTAAATAACAGGGCATCACCACTACCCTTGTGTAAATAACAGGACAGTCACCACTACCCTTGTGTAAATAACAGGACCGTCAGTCACCACTACCCTTGTGTAAATAACAGGACCGTCAACACTACTCCTTGTGTAAATAACAGGACCGTCACCACTACCCTTTGTGTAGGAATAACAGGTCCGTCACCACTACCCTTGTGTGATTAACAGGACCGTCACCACTACCTTGTGCGACATGACAGGAGCGTCACCACTACCCCTTTGTGTGAATAACAGGACCGTCACCACTACCCCTTGTGTGAATAATAGGACCGTCACCACTACCCTTTGTGTACATGACAGACCGTCACCACTACCCCTTGTGTAAAATAACAGGACCGTCACCACTACCCTTGTGTGAATAACAGACCGTCACCACTACCCCTTGTGTGAATAACAGGTCCTGTCACCACCAACCTTGTGTAAATAACAGGGCGTCACCACTACCCTAGTGTAAATAACAGGACCGTCACCACTACCCTTGTGTGAATAACAGGTCCGTCACCATCACCCTTGTGTAAATAATAACAGGACCGTCACCACTTTGTGTGAATAACAGGTCCGTCAACATTACCCTTGTGTAAATAACAGGTCTGTCACCACACCCTTGTGTAAATAACAGGACCGTCACCACTACTCCTTGTGTAAATAACAGGAACGTCACCACTACCCTCAGGTGAATAACAGGTCCGTCACCACTACCCCTTGTGTGTAAAATAACAGGTCCGTCACCACTACCCTTGGTAACAGGTCCGTCACCACCACCCTCTTGTGTAAATAACAGGTCCGTCACCACTACCCTTGTGTAAATAACAGGACCGTCACCACTACCCTTGTGTAAATAACAGGACAGTCAAATTACTACCCCAGGTAAATAACAGGACAGTCACCACTGGTTCTTGTGTAAATAACAGTGACCGTCACCACTACCCTTGTGTAAATAACAGGGCATCACCACTACCCTTGTGTAAATAACAGGACCGTCACCACTACCCTTGTGTAAATAATATAAGTAGTCACCACTACCCTTGTGTGTAAATACCAGGACCGTCACCACTACTCCTTGTGTAAATAACAGGCATCACCACCACCCCTTGTGTAAATAACAGGACCGTCACCACTACCCTTGTGTAAATAACAGGACAGTCACCCACTACCCTTGTGTAAATAACAGGACAGTCACCACTACCCTTGTAAATAACAGGACCGTCACCACTACCCTTGTGTAAATAACAGGACCGTCACCACTACCCTTGTAAAATAATAGGACCGTCACCACTACCCTTGTGTAAATAACAGGACCGTCAACACTACCCTTGTGTAAATAACAGACCGTCACCACTACCCTTGTGTAAATAACAGGACTGTCACCACTACCCTTGTGTAAATAACAGGGCGTCACCACTACTCCTTGTGTAAATAACAGACAGTCACCACTACCCTTGTGTAAATAACAGGACCGTCACCATACCCCTTTGTGTAAATAACAGGGCATCACCACTACCCTTGTGTAAATAACAGGACCGTCACCACTACCCTTGTGTAAATAACAGGACAGTCACCACTAACCTTGTGTAAATAACAGACCGTCACCACTACTCCTTGTGTAAATAATACCAGGCATCACCACTACCCTTGTGTAAATACTGTGACCGTCACCACTACCCTTGTGTAAATAAGAAGGACCGTCACCACTACCCTTGTGTAAATAACAGGACAGTCACCACTACCCTTGTGTGTAAATAACAGGACCGTCACCACTACCCTTGTGTAAATAACAGGAGCGTCACCACTCCTTGTGTAAATAACAGGACTGTCACCACTACTCCTTGTGTAAATAACAGGACCGTCACCACTACCCTTGTGTAAATAACAGGACCGTCACCATACCCTTGTAAATAACAGGAGCGTCACCACTACCCTTGTGTAAATAACAGGACCGTCACCACTACCCTTGTGTAAATAATACAGGACCGTCACCACCACCCTTGTGTAAATAACAGGGCCGTCACCACTACCCTTGTGTAAAATAACAGGGGCGTCACCACTACCCTCTGTAAAATAACAGGGGCGTCACCACTACCCTTGTACATAACAGGACCGTCACCACTACTCCTTAGTAAATAACAGGGCGTCACCATCTGCAGTACATAACAGAGACCGGTCGCCACTACCCCTTGTGTAAATAACAGGACCGTCACCACTACCCTTGTGTACATAACAGGTCCGTCACCACTACCCTTGTGTAAAATAATGAGGGACCGTCACCACTACCCCTTGTGTAAATAACAGGCTGGGTCACCACTACCCTTAGGTAAATAACAGGGGCGTCACCACTACCCTTGTGTACATGACAGGAGCGTCACCACTACACCCCTGTGTAAATAACAGGGGCGTCACCACTACCCTGTGTATACATAACAGACCGTCACCACCACCCTTGTGTAAATAACAGGGCATCACCACTACCCTTGTGTGGCTACAACAGGACCGTCACCACTACCCTTGTGTAAATAACAGGGCGTCACCACTAACTTTGTGTACATAACAGGACCGTCACCGCTACCCTTTGTGTAAATAACAGGACCGTCACCACTACTCCTTGTGTAAATAACAGGGCGTCACCACTACCCTTGTGTAAAATAACAGGACCGTCACTACCCTTTGTGTACATAACAGGTCCGTCACCACTACCCTTGTGTAAAATAACAGGACCGTCACCACTACCCTTTGTGTAAATAACAGGTCCGTCAACACTACCCTTGTGTGTAAATAACAGGGCGTCACCCACCACCCTTTGTGTACATGACAGGAGCGTCAACACACTACTCCTTGTGTAAATAACAGGACCGTCACCACCACCCTTGTGTAAATAAATGGACCGTCACCACTATACTCCCTTGTGTAAATAACAGGTCCGTCACCACTACCTTTGTGTAAATAACAGGACCGTCACCACCACCCTGTGTAAAATAACAGGGCGTCACCACTACCCTTGTGTAAATAACAGGTCCGTCACCACTACCCTTTTGGGTAAATAACAGGTCCGTCACCACATCTTGTGTAAATAACAGGATCAGTCACCACTACCCTTGTGTGAATAACAGGTCCGTCACCACTACCCATGTGTAAATAACAGGGGCGTCACCACTACCCTTGTGTAAATAACAGGGGCGTCACCACTACCCTTGTGTAAATAACAGGACCGTCACCACTACCCTTGTGTAAAATAACAGGTCCGGTCACCACTACCCTTGTGTAAATAACAGGGGCGTCACCACTACCCTTGTGTACATGACAGAGCGTCACCACTACCCTTGTAGTAAAATAACAGACCGTCACCACTACCCCTTGTGTAACAAAATGGACCGTCACCATCACCCTTGTGTAAATAACAGGGCGACAATTCACTACCCTTGTGTAAATAACAGGTCCGCCACCACTACCTTGTGTAAATAAAAGACCGTCACCACTACCCTTGTGTAAATAACAGGACCGTCACCACTAATCCCAGGTAAATAACAGGTCCGTCACCACTACCTTTGTGTAAATAACAGGACCGTCACCACTACCCTTGTGTAAATAACAGGGCGTCACCATCACCCTTGTGTAAATAACAG
>NW_024713650.1:6604114-6645325 GCF_018991925.1 Homarus americanus
TACTCAACTGGCGGTGCATTTATAAACAAACCTGTGTAAGTACAGCTAATGATAGTAGAGCTTTCACCATGATAAATGATGGTGGCAGTGAGGAACGGGGAGAATAGTGTGGGGTGAAGAAGGGAAGGCAGTGGGCGGGATAGAAGGAAGAAAGAATTTAAAGATAGGGAGAAAATCAATGTTTGGGGAGCCGGAGGCGAGGTGGAGAGAGTTGTGTGTGCGGGGGACGGAGGGTGGTAGCGGCACGTGTACAGTATATTTCCTTTCCTCTTAAGTGTGTACAGGTGTCTATAAACTCGTTTACATGTAACATAAAATATTACCGAATACTGTTCCTACAAAACCAAACATTTACCTGACATAACTACAGTGATAAGCCTCATAACACACTGCTCTAGGACTTCATAAGTGTGTAATGGACAGTTCTCCTACTTCACTAACCATACAGCTTATAGGTGTTGTTAAGTTAGGATCATATCAAACTTATGTTGTTACCTGGAGCCAACAGGAGTGACTTCTAGCTGTAAATTACTTTACTTCTTTTTCACGTCTCATAATATTTTTGGTCTGCAAAACGGATACAAAAATAAAAATTGAAGAAAAAATCATAGGAGAAATGTGAAAAACAGATTTTAATAGATAAAAATGGGTTAATAGAGACAAAATAAGGCTTAGTGTATAATTTTATACAGATACTTTAGACTAATAAGACAGAAAACTTAAATGTTTGTAATATTGAGTGGTAGTCATGGCAATAATGAAAGACATGAAGGCACCGAGAGAGAGAGAGAGAGAGAGAGAGAGAGAGAGAGAGTGCACGATTAACCATTACCGATATAGTAGGCCATACTGTTTGTGGTCGAAGTCACTTGTTGGTTCAGCCACAACAATCTGCGCGACAAATCAATACACAGTAAGTGACAGTGAACAATAGTCTCTCCCTCACAACATGGCACTTAACAAAACACGTATCATTGATGCACCAACACTAGGAGTTATGGAACCACTATAAAAAACGTATTCACACCGCCTGCTGTCTCCAGAGAGTGGTCACTGTGGCAAGCCAATACACTGTGTGGAGGGTCACTGTGGCAGGCAGCTACGCTATGTGGAGGTTCACTGTGGCAGGCAGCTACGCTGTGTGAAGGGTCACTGTGGCAGGCAGCTACACTTTGTGGAAGGTCACTGTGGCAGGCAGCTACACTGTGTAGAGGGTCGCTGTGGCAGGCAGCTACGCTGTGTGGAGGGCCACTGTGGCAGGCAGCTACACTATGTGAAGGGCCACTGTGTGGCAGCTACACACTATTGGAGGGCCACTGTGGCAGGCAGCTACACTATGTGAAGGCCACTGTGGCGGAGCCTACACTATGTGAAGGGCCACTGTGGCAGGCAATACACTATGTGAAGGAGCCACTGTGGCAGGCAGCACTTTGTGGAGGGACAGTGTGGTTAAGCAGCTGCTGTACACTGTGTGAAGGGTCACTGTTGCAGGCAGCTACACTGTGTGGAGGATTACTGTGGCAGGCAGCTACAATGTGTGGAGGGACAGTGTGGTAGGCAGCTGCTGTACAATGTGTGGAGGGTCGCTGTGGCAGGCAGCTACACTGTGTGGAGGTCACTGTGGCAGGCAGCTACGCCATGTGCAGGGCCCTTTGCATCAGGCAGCCACTGTGTGGAGGGTCACTGTGGCTACACTGTGTGCAGGGTCACTGTGACAGGAAGCTACTGTTCACTGTGTGGAGGGTCACTGTGGCAGGCAGCTACACTGTGTGCAGGGTCACTGTGACAGGAAGCTACCACTGTGTGGAGGGTCACTGTGGCAGGCACACTGTGTGAAGGGCCTCTGTGGCAGGCAGCTACACTGTGTGGAGGGTCACTGTGGCAGGCAGCTACACTGTGTGCAGGGTCACTGTGACAGGAAGCTACTGTTCACTGTGTGGAGGTCACTGTGGCAGGCAGCTTGCAGGCAGCCACTGTGTGGAGGGTCACTGTGGCAGGCAGCTCACTGTGAGGGTCACTGTGGCAGGCACCACTGGTGGAGGGTCACTGTGGCAGGCAGCTACTGTTCTGTGTGGAGGTCACTGTGGCAGCAGCTACACTGTGTGGAGGTCACTGTGGCAGGCAGCTACACTCTGTGAGGGTCACTGTGGCAGCTACTCTGTGTGGAGGGTCACTGTGGCAGGTAGCTACACTGTGGAGGGTCACTGTGGCAGGCAGCTACACTGTGTGAAGGGGCTAGGCAGCTACACTGTGTGGAGGGTCACTGTGGCAGGTAGCTACACTGGTGAGGTCACTGTGGCAGGTAGCTACACTGGTGTGGGGGGCGTGTGGCAGGCAGCTACACTGTGGGAAGGGTCATTGTGGCAGGCAGCTACACTGTGTGAAGGGGCTCTGTGGCAAGGCTACACTGTGGAGGTTCAATGTGGCAGGATATTACACTGTGTGGAGGGACAGTGGGGTAGGCAGCTGCTGTACACTGTGTGGAGGGTCACTGTGGCAGGCAGCTACACTGTGTGGAGGGCCAGTGTAGTAGCAGCTACACTCTGTGGAGGTCACTGTGGCAGGCAGCTACACTGTGTGGAGGATCACTGTTGCAGGCAGCTACACTGTGTGGAGGGTCACTGTGGCAGGCAGCTACACTGTGTGGAGGGTCAATGTGAGCAGCTACACTGTGTGGAGGGTCATTGTGGACAACTACACTGTGTGGAGGGTCACTGTTGCAGGCAGCTACACTGTGTGGGGATCACTGTGCAGGCAGCTGCACTGTGTGGAGCGACAGTGTGGCAGGCAGCTACACTGTCTGGAGGGCCACTGTGGCAGGCAGGTACACTGTGTGGTGGGCCACTGTGACAGGCAGCTACCTGTGTGGGGTCACTGTGGCAGGCAGCTACACTCTGTGGAGGGTCAGTTGCAGGCAGCTACACTGTGTGGAGGGTCACTGTGGCAGGCAACTACACTGTGCAGGGCTACACTGTGTGAAGGGTCACTGTGGCAGGCAGCTACACTGTGTGGAGGGTCACTGTGACAGGCAGCTAGACTGTGTGGAGGGACAGTGTGGTAGGCAGCTGCTGTACAGTGTGTGGAGGCCACTGTTGCAGGCAGCTACACTGTGTGGAAGATCACTGTGGCACAGCTACACTGTGGGGTCTGTGGCAGGCAGCTACACTGTGTGGAGGGTCAATGTGGCAGGCAGCTATACTGAGTGGAGGGTCATTGTGGCAGGGAGCTACACTGTGTGGGTCACTGTGGCAGGCAGCTACACTGAGTGGAGGGTCACTGTGGCAGGCAGCTACACTGTGTGGAGGGTCACTGTGGCAGGCAGCTACTGTACACTGTGTGGAAGGTCATTGTGGCAGACAGTTACACTGTGTGGAGGGTCACTGTGGCAGCAGCTACACTGTGTGGAGGGATAGTGTGGTAGGCAGCTACTGTACAATGTGTGGAAGGTCACTGTGTGCAGGCAGGCAGGCACTGTGTGAAGGGTGTGTGCTACACTGTGTGGAGGGTCACTGTGGCAGGCAGCTACTGTACACTGTGTGGAAGGTCACTGTGGCAGGCAGCTACACTGTGTGGAAGGTCACTGTGGCAGGCAGCTTCACTGTGTGGAGGTCACTGTGAGGCAACTACACTGTGTGGAGGGTCAGTGTGGTAGGCAGCTACACTGTGTGGAAGGTTACTGTTACAGGCAGCTACACTGTGTAGAGGATCTGCAGTACTGACACTGTGTGGGAAGGTCACTGTGGCAGGCAGCTACACTGTGTGGAGGTCACTGTGGCAGAGCAGCTACACTGTGTGGAAGGTTACTGTTACAGGCAGCTACACTGTGTAGAGGATCTGTGGCAGGCAGCTACTGCACACTGTGCGTGGCAGCTACACTGTGTGGAGGTCACTTTGGCTGTGTGGAGGGTCACTGTGGGAGGCAGCTACTGTACACTGTGTGGAGGGTCACTGTGGCAGCTACACTGTGTGGAGGGTCACTTTGGCAGGCAGCTACACTGTGTGGAGGGTCACTGTCACGCAGCTACACTGTGTTAAGGATCACTGTGCAGGCAGCTACACTGTGTGGAAGGTCACTGTTACAGGCGGCTACACTGTGTGGAAGGGTGCTGCGGCAGGCAGGTACACTGTGGGGAGGTCACTGTGCAGGCAGCTACACTGTGTGGAGGGTCACTGTGGCAGGCAGCTACCACACACTGTGGAGGGTCACTGTTGCAGGCAGCTACACTGTGTGGAGGATCACTGTGGCAGGAAGCTACACTGTGTGGAGGATCACTGTGGCAGCAGCACACTGTGTGGAGGGTCACTGTGGCAGGCAGCTACTGTACACTGTGTGGAAGGTCACTGTGCAGGCAGCTACACTGTGTGGAAGGTCACTGTGGCAGGCAGCTACACTGTGTGGAGGGTCACTGTGGCAGGCAGCTACACTGTGTGGAGGACAGTGTGGTAGGCATCAACTGTACACTGTGTGGAAGGTCACTGTGGCAGGCAGCTACACTGTGTGGAGGTCACTGTGGCAGGCAGCTACACTGTGTGGAAGGTTACTGGCAGCTACACTGTGTAGAGGATCTGTGGCAGGCAGCTACTGTACACTGTGTGGAAGGTCACTGTGGCAGGCAGCTACTCTGTGTGGAGGGTCACTTTGGCAGGCAGCTACACTGTGTGGAGGGTCACTGTGGGAGGCAGCTACTGTACACTGTGTGGGTCACTGTGGCAGGCAGCTACACTGTGTGGAGGGTCAGGCAGCTACACTGTGTGGAGGGTCACTGTGGCAGGCAGCTACACTGTGTTGAGGGTCACTGTGGCAGGCAGGCTACACTGTGTGGAAGGGTACAGGCGGCTACACTGTGTGAAGGGTCACTGCGGCAGGCAGGTACACTGTGGGGAGGTCACTGTGGCAGGCAGCTACACTGTGTGGAGGGTCACTGTGGCAGGCAGCTACTGTACACTGTGTGGAGGTCACTGTAGCAGGCAGCTACACTGTGTGGAGGATCACTGTGGCAGGAAGCTACACTGTGTGGAGGTCACTGTGGCAGGTAGCTACACTGTGTGGAGGATCACTGTGGCAGGCAGCTACACTGTGTGGAAGGTCTCTGTGGGCAGCTACACTGTGTGGAAGATCACTGTGGCAGGCAGCTACACTGTGTGGAAGGTCACTGTGGCAGGCAGCTACACTGTGTGGAAGGTCACTGTGGCAGGGAGCTACACTGTGTGGAGGATCACTGTGACAGGCTGTAACACTGTGTGGAAGATCACTGTGGCAGCTACACTCTGTGGAAGGTCACTGTGGCAGGCAGCTACACTGTGTGGAGGATCACTGTGGCAGGCAGCTACACTGTGTGGAGGTCACTGTGGCAGGCAGCTACAATACTCCGTGTGAAGGGCACTGTGGCAGCAGCTACACTGTGTGGAGGTGTCATTGTGGCAAGCAGCTACCACTGTGTGGAAGATCACTGTGGCAGGCATTTACACTGTGGAGGGCCACTGTGGCTGGCAGCTACACTGTGTGGAGGGCCACTGTGGCAGGCTGTAACACTGTGTGGAGGACCACTGTGGCAGGCAGCTACACTCTGTGAAGGGCCATTGTGGTAGGCAGCTACACTCTGTGAAGGGCCATTGTGGTAGGCAGCTACACTCTGTGAAGGGCCATTGTGGTAGGCAGCTACACTGTGGCAGGCAGCTACACTGTGTGAAGTGCCACTGTGGCAGGCAGCTACACTGTGGCAGGTAGCTACACCGCCGCGCACCAAACTCAGACTTCGTATGTGGGCGCCCATCACCAACGTCCCCCACCCCCCCTCAACCTCTCCGATTCCTGGCGTATGTTTCTGCCCAGACTCACGGCCATTACTTGCCGAAACTGTGGTAGTATTATAAGGAATATATAACGTTGTTAAATGGTTGGTTATATAGTCCTTCCTTCCATGCACTTTATATGTTTCCTGTAAAGCCGCTGGGAACATCATGTATTGATTAGCCAAGTGCCTAGGACGCAGTCGTAATTTTCAGTGCTTCTTCCAGCAAGCGCGGTGGTTGTTGCCATAGCAACTTAAAATTGCGATCAAATGATTTTGTCCCTATTATATATATACATATAGGGACACTTACAGTACAGGTACATATTCGTAATAAAACAAATTTGTTGACCATAATGTAATAATGTAAACTATTAGTGGAGAACATCTGTGCTAACTCAACTTATTTAACCTGACTTAGACTATCTATTTTAACCTAATTTTGGTAATATTCAGAATGTGAACGTCGTCTTGGAGATATATAGTCAATGTATTTCCCCAAATTAATAACTAACACGTTAATACGAGTAATTAAGAAATATCTATAATTGAATTTTTCTTTACAAATTCTAATTGGTTTATATGTAAGATTCTTTTATGTATTTAATTATAATATACGAGGTAAATTATAAATTAATAGTTACTACTAACTTAACTTTACGCAGTTAACCCTATTAGGACCCTATTTAATAGAACATACATACATATAAGTTCACCAGAAGCCCAAGATATCTGGAAAATACAGTATTGCATTACAATATTCTTTACTGTAACCTCTTAAAGAAAGGAAAGGTATATATTATGGTGTAGGGGAGACATGAACTGTGTGGTGAGCTGGTGAAGGTAAAGCAGGTTACTACAACGGCACCTGGACCCGTCACTGCTGTTGGCGAACACAATGGTTCCCTCTGGTCATTAAGGGACACTGTTAATGACACTCTGCCTCGATAGCGTGGAGTCAGGCAAGGCAAGAGTCATGCCATGACCCAATATGACATATCATAACATTATCCCACTCACTTCATGCACTCACACGATCCTTCTATTCCCCACTGCTTTGTAATTTTACCCTCAAGCTTCACGAGTATTATTTCGTTACGACACACAACCCTTTAGGGGAGGTGGGTGAAACATTGCTCAGTATATTTTGACAACAAACAAATATATATTTTTCGTTTATTTCCTTAATTAATTTAACTAAAGGATAAATACTTAACAAGAAAATTCTATTAAGCAGACAATTGTACGGAGAATGTATCACATAACCGTAAGCTGGGTACAAAACAATCCTCTGCCGTCTTGGTGCATATATGCTCAACCATCGCCAGCGTTTGGAAGACGCCCTTTCCTCATGTCACGCAACCAAAATTTACACCAATCGCACTGCAGACATAGGATGACGTCATAGTTCAACCCTGAACGCAGATTGGTCAAGAAAAATATATTAGCTTTTACTGGTCTCTTTTATCTTATATACCAAATTTATGTTCCCTCATTTAGCAACGTTTAAAAAGACTTATGTTACGTTATCAGTTTTATCTTTTATTATTTCTATTTAAGAACAACTCCGCCTGTTGAGGTGGGTCGATGTGTCATGAATCATATACTTGTTGATGCTAAATGTTAAACAAGAGAAGTAAACTTATCGAGCAGTGACCGTGTAGGTCCGGAGGAGAGGCATCATGCAATGGTTCGTTTCTCTTTTTTGTGCAACACAAACAAACGCTTGAATGTGTTTTGCTTGTTTTTTCCGCCAGAAATTTAGAAGAGATTATATGCATCTTATGTTATCTTAACTCTATTACAAGCCGCATAAGAATATAAAGAACGAGAAGGAAAATACGAGATGGACAATAATGAACAGTCTTCCTCTGTCATCATGTGTTGGTTCTGTCTACAGTAATGTACTAATTATTATTATATTTTCAATAGGAATATTGACGGGACAACATTTTGCTTTCTACTAAATATGTCAGTTACTCACAGCAATAACAAGCCTTAGGAAAGAGTCAACAATATACAAGTAGACATAAGAATCAATATAACAGACTAACAATTCCAAATCCGGCTTTTAAAGACTTAATATAGATCTGTAGACACAATATTGACATCTCATAATAAACTGTTCTTAAATAGCGACGTAACTAAACTACACCAGTAGCTCGAAAGTATATAGATAACACATGCAATGTATAATATTTAGTAACAATATGTTATACACACACACACACACGCACGCACACAGGCACACACACACAAACTCACCTTACGTGGGTGAGGGGCGTGGCTAGTGGGTGACGGGCGCGTGTCACCCTTGATGGTGGTCCCTCGGTAACAGCTGTCTTGCACCTCAACACTCTGGCTGCTTCTCCCTAGGATAGCTCTCATCCTGCAGGTTAAGGTACACGCGTCACCAGAAGATCAGGACGAATGCGTGGTGTGTCAGGGGGCGTTAGATCATCAGGAAATGCATTAGAGAGTCATGGAAGGGGAAGGGTGAAGCATGACGTGTTTTATGTGTAGTCATACAGGAGGGTGAAGCATGACGTGTTTTATGTGTAGTCATACAGGAGGGTGAAGCATGACGTGTTTTATGTGTAGTCATACAGGAGGGTGAACCATGACGTGTTTTATGTGTAGTCATACAGGAGGGTGAAGCATGCCGTGTTTTATGTGTAGTCATACAGGAGGGTGAAGCATGACGTGTTTTATGTTTAGTCATACAGGAGGGTGAAGCATGACGTGTTTTATGTGTAGTCATACAGGAGGGTGAAGCATGACGTGTTTTATCATACAGTGTAGTCATACAGGAGGTGAAGCAGCGTGTTTATGTGTAGTCATACAGGAGGGTGAAGCATGCCTTGTTTTATGTGTAGTCATACAGGAGGTGAAGCATGACGTGTTTTATGTGTAGTCATACAGGAGGGTGAAAGGCGTGTTTTATGTGTAGTCATACAGGAGGGTGAAGCATGACGTGTTTTATGTGTAGTCATACAGGAGGGTGAACCATGACGTGTTTTATGTGTAGTCATACAGGAGGGTGAAGCATGACGTGTTTTATGTGTGGTCATACAGGAGGGTGAAGCATGACGTGTTTTGTGTAGTCATACAGGAGGGTGAAGCATGCCGTGTTTATGTGTGGTCATACAGGAGGGTGAAGCATGCCGTGTTTTATGTGTAATCATACAGGAGGTGAAGCATGCCGTGTTTATGTGTGGTCATACAGGAGGGTGGCTTATGACGTGTTTATGTGTAGTCATACAGGAGGTGAACCATGCCTGTTTTATGTGTAGTCATACAGGAGGGTGAAGCATGACGTGTTTATGTGTGGTCATGTGTGTGAGTCATGATACAGGAGGGTGAAGCATGACGTGTTTTGTGTAGTCATACAGGAGGGTGAACCATGCCGTGTTTTATGTGTGGTCATACAGGAGGGTGAAGCATGACGTGTGTTTATGTGTGGTCATACAGGAGGGTGAAGCATGACGTGTTTTATGTGTAGTCATACAGGAGGGTGAAGCATGACGTGTTTTATGTGTGGTCATACAGGAGGGTGAAGCATGACGTGTTTTATGTGTAGTCATACAGGAGGGTGAACCATGACGTGTTTTATGTGTAGTCATACAGGAGGGTGAAGCATGACGTGTTTTATGTGTAGTCATACAGGAGGGTGAAGCATGACGTGTTTGTAGTCATACAGGAGGTGAAGCATGCCTTGTTTTATGTGTGTCATACAGGGTGAAGCATGACGTGTTTTATGTGTAGTCATACAGGAGGGTGAAGCATGACGTGTTTTATGTAGTCATACAGGGGTGAAGCATGACGTGTTTTATGTGTGGTCATACAGGAGGTGAAAGCATGACGTGTTTTGTGTGTAGTCACACAGGAGAATGAAGCATGTAAATGTCATGGACATACAGGAGGGTGAAGCGTGTTTTATGTGTAGTCATACAGGAGGGTGAAGCATGACGTGTTTTATGTGTAGTCATACAGGAGGGTGAAGCATGACGTGTTTTATGTCATACAGTAGTGACATGTGTAGTCATACAGGAGGGTGAAGCATGACGTGTTTTATGTGTAGTCATACAGGAGGGTGAAGCATGACGTGTTTTATGTGTGAGTCATACAGGAGGGTGAAGCATGACGTGTTTTATGTGTCATACAGGTCACGTGTTTTATGTGTGTCATACAGGAGGGTGAAGCATGCCGTGTTTTATGTGTAGTCATACAGGAGGGTGAAGCATGACGTGTTTTATGTGTAGTCATACAGGAGGGTGAAGCATGCCGTGTTTTATGTGTAGTCATAATCTGTATCTTAGTTTCTCGTGTCAGGTCATGTGGGTAAGACTCTTAAAATGGCCATGAGTTTGGTTAGGTTAGGTTAGTTGATGAATGACGGGGAATAGTGTACTCACAACCATAGAAGTATGGTTATGTGGGAGTGTGACATATATCACTTATCAAGGTGTGGTCATCAGAGAATGTGGTCATGGGGGAGTGTGGCCATGAAGGTGGTGTTCACATATCTCATTGATACATAAAATTCCTCCACTAACGACAGTCGGTCAGTAAATTTTTAGAATAACAACATTGTTATAAAAAAGATCGAAGCAAAGTGGAGCAGGAAACAGGTGAGTGGCACTATTGGCACACCTGTCTGTGCGTGTTAATCTTCTCTTCACAAAACCTTTGACGTAGTTGCAAGTGGCGACACTGTTATAGCGTCTTCTTTCATTAATTTATTTAGTTTTGTTATTTTCCTTCTTCGAAAAAACACTTTGCAGCGTATGGCAGTTGATACTTTCCTTTGAATTTAGGAAAAACAGCAGCTATGAAAATTACGTCAATACTGATCTAGCAAAAAGATTTACGACCAGCTGGGAGAGGTACTCATTCTTTACCAGTCCTCATGTCGTCTTAACTCTCTATCCCCATAATGCTAGTTGATATCAATGTAGCTTATATTTATCTTATGATGAAGCTCTAGCAACTAAGACTGGTTTGTCAATAGCAGACAGTAGGATGGAATGTAGCCCATCTCTTGGAGACTCCAGAATTAGAGCTATGAGTTGTAGATTTAAACTTGGATTTAACCCCGAGACGTGATAAACCAGAAGTGTAATCCCTGAATTAGTAATGCTTCCCTTCTCAATTAAGTCCTAAAAATGATCTTTAGAAGCATCACCAATGCTCAGTTCAGGAGGACTTTTCTCTCAGTTGGTAGAATGACTAAGGTATTTTTATCTTTTAGCTTTGAGCAGCAGTAGTGAAGTCTCAGGCTGATCCACTTAGTTCTTAGTGTCATGGTCAGTCTCAACCTTTGTGTCAGTTTTAAGGAGATGAGCATTACCCGTACATAGTTCAGGAGAAGCATATTATCACTCAATGGTGGGTGCAGCCTAAGGTCTTGAAAAGATATTCACTGACGTGTGTTCAGTTGGCAGTACTAGAAGAGGGCACTTCAGAATACGATGAGAAACTAGTTTATCTTCTCAGGACTATTTTACAGCTGTGTGCAATACTCCCTGTACATTTCTGAAAGACATCTTACTTATAGCAGCAAGTGTCAAATATTTATAAATAAAAGGAGAATTTTGTAAATCTACCATAAATTGTTTTAACTGCAATTGATTGCTGCTTTAATTTGTACATATGAAATATGTACTATATATCTAGATATGAAGGACATACAAACTATAATTTAAAAAAAAATTACTATTTATAGCATACACGTGAACCTCGTGGTATTCTGAACTAGGAAACATAAGTTGGGCGACAGTCGTTAGTACTCATACCGCGTGGCAGGCCTATAGAGAGGCTTTGTGGCACCACACTAAGCAGGGGAGTCGGGAATTAAGTGACCAGTTGACACCATGATGCCTGCAAAAGATATTTTGTCAAATTAATTCATAGACTGTTGAAGTTGAAAGTCAGCCATGATATTAACAAAAGTTATCTTGGAAAATTTGTCGTTTGAAAATATGGTACTTGTGTCCTCAGTAAATAATTAAGATACGAGAAGAATGACGTCATGCGCTTTACGAATGATTAAAATAATTCATGGAAAGCCGTGGGGACGTTCGTGTCCTGAGTTAAAGACGTGGATAAATATAAAAATTATGCTAGTCTTTCCCTAAAAAGAAAACACAAGGACATTCAGGGGTTATTTTAAGATCTAAACAGAAAGGTTAAGTAATTCCCGGGAGCAGGAAGCGTGCTTCAAGGCGCACACCAGTCACTCTCTGTCTCTTGTCAGTGGCAGGCGGAGGGGTCATCATCCTCTGGCCACAATACTTGTGGGCGATGTCAACAGTACTCACAAGTAAGTTCCGTTCAATTTCATATAGTGTTTAGATAGGATGGAGAAGGGAAATCACAGTGGTTAATGTGTGGATTATTCCAGGTCTTAGTAGAGCCGACTTGGTGGTGACAGCTTGACGGGACCATGGCTTCGATGATAGTGGCTGGGATTATATCGGACGTGATTCAAGGGGGCCTACGCTGAAGCATGCATTCCAGGATACAGACGTGTGCCACGCACGCTGAGATTGGCGTAAAGCTGTACAGCTAAGGAGTGTAAACAATATATGGGGAGCAATGGTATAAAGTGGGGGAACTAAATCTCTTCTCTGACTGGGGTCAAGTACACCTGGTGTAAGGTGAGCTGACATTACCGGGCAGGATTACCTCTCTCTCTCTCTCTCTCTCACGTACAGTAAACGGGAAAAAACCTGCCCCTGGATGTAGTATGAGTGAATGGAAATATTGATGGGCTATTGGAGACAGGAATTCCCATGGTGCTAGTGAGTAGAGTAACACTGTACGCCGGCTGAGTATCGGTGCTGATTCTTCTACTAGGTGCCTTCATGTTTCTTCAACTATGGATGTTTAACTAATTCCTGGTGTGAGGTCGACTACCCAATGGTTGATCTTACACTCTGGCCGTGGGGGTGATAAAGGAGTGTCTTGGTGCTATGTAGGTTTTGTAATTTTACTGTAATGGTGTATTCTGGGTCAGTGTTGTTGAGCACGGTTACAGGTATGGTGGCGGAAGCACGCATAACTTAGTCAAGTATAAAGAATCAGTTGGTGACCCCCGACAAGTCATGAGTGGCTCCTCGGTTCTCACATAATTTTGGGTCTTATGTATGTGCATGGCAAGTTTTTGCCAGCATGGGGGGTCGACATAAACGTCCCAGAAGAGGCTCTCTCATAGACGCAGACACCTCTGATACGTATGCCATCGCCAACTCGCCTGGTCATACTGAATCCAACACCCTTCAAGAGTTAGACCCCAGTGATTATGACAGTGACGGTAATGTTTCTATGGGAAACACTAGCCGGAGTGGAAACACTAATGCCACGGACCCTATCACCCTGCCCTCTGCCAACCATAAGCTTAATCTACACCTCCCCAAGGACTCACTGAAAACTGTAGAGGAACGCTTTAATTGGATGATGAAGTATTGCAGACAGCACGGTCTCAACATTCAATTCCGGAACTTTATCAGGTGTCAGACTCCTGAAGTCTATGAAACCCTTAGTACTGTTGGCTTTGACGGGGTTGTCCTGGTGCCCCCCCCCCAGCAGACGCTGATGAATGTTGCCACATCCTAGTGAAACGTTTCCCCCTATACACTGACATCAAATTTACGAACGTTTGCAAACCTTTCATTACCTTAAATAATGATAAATAGCTTAATATTATCAAAATGGTACTTTTAGACCAAATATTTATCCTGACAGTGATACAGCCGAAAATAGATCCACCAATCAAAGTCTCCATTACATGCAGCCTTACTTAACCAAATATTACCACGTAAAATTGCGAGTACGAGTGACATCTGTGTGGCCATTAATTACTACACTAAGTAGCCAGAAGCTGATGCCATCCCAAATCAGGAAGCCACAACTGTTGCCACAGTGCTGGTGGACCAGTTCTTCTGCCGGTTTGGTGTGCCCCACGAGATGCACTCAGACCAGGGCAGAATTTTGAGTCAGCTGTGTTCAGCGAGTGTTGTAAACTGTTGGGCATAAGAAAGACTAGGACCACTCCACTTCGGCCACTGTCAGACGGAATGGTCGAAAAGTTTAATTGGACCTTGGGACAAGAACTGGCCAATTACTGTGTTGAGGGGCAGACAGAATGGTACCAGAAGCTGCCTGCTCAGCTGATGGCATATCGGTCAGCTGCCCACGAGTCAACTGGATACACACCGGCAAAACTGATGCGGGTCACAAATTGTGGTTGCCATTGAACCTGCTGATAGAAAGACCACCATTATTCCAAGAAAGGTTGACGGAGGTCCACCACCAAGTTCGAGGAGCTGTGGAGTTCTCGGGTGAAGTGATGAAGGGCAACCATGATGTCAAAGCAAGCCGGGTCTGTTACAAGGACGGTGATCAGGTCTGGCTGTATAACCCTGTGCTGAAGAAGGGTCAGTCACCGAAGTTACAGAGTCCATGGGAAGGACCATACACTGTAGTGGAACGCCTTTCAGATGTGACCTACCGGATCAAGGGAAGAAGGAAGGCTCAGTCAGTGGTAGTCCACGTCAATCGTCTGTGGCAGTATCATGGGCCAGGGCAGTACACCTGGGAAGACTCTGTGGAGCAGCCGCCTACCACCGACGAGGACCAGACCGGAGATCCTGGAAGAACTCAGGACCGTACAGAACCAGGAAACCCGACCATGGGCCAGGAAAAGGAGCACTGTTCCCTCTTAGTGGAATTGGACGTGACAGGAGAGGGACCGATCTGAGGATGTGACTGAGGTTGCTGCGTCAGGGGAGGACTCTGAAGACATCCCAGTACGTCGGCGTCCTCACCCTTCACCCTCACCCACCCTTCACCCTCACCCACCCACCACCCTCACTCTCCTCCCATCTTTGTAATAGATCTTCCTTTAAGGTGGACTTTAGTTCAGGTAGAGCAGCTACGAGATCTTTGTTCACTCGATCACTGGTCATCGATGATCACTTGATACAGTTTTTAATGAATGCTCTGCTATTTTCCTCTTCACTTTTTTAACTGGAGGGGTGAAGTGTAGTTTATGTTGTATATATATTATCTATATTATGTACAAAGTTTGCCGTGACTATGACCCTGCCCACTGTCATCGGCGATACGTCTATATTGGGTCATGGCCGGTTAAGGACTACTCTTTGAGCGTACAGAGAGCCAACCTCATATTGATTTCATTATAGGCGATCTGCGACGTAATATCGGCATACCATAATAAATTCGTCCTCGGATTTTCCAGCTGGTGGGAATTTTAGAACCAGTAAAAAATAATAAACAATATAGAAAATATGTCTGCATTCATTTTTTATTCATCTTATTTACTTAAGTGTCCCCGGTGAATTGCCACGGTCTACTGTAGTTTGGCAGCAAGATGCATCAGCGCAGGGAGTACCATAGGAGCTTCTACTATTTCTTTGCCTGTCTTTGAAACAGACTTGCAAGCTCGCTTTCTTAAGTACAACACTAGGGCAAGCAGCATTACGAGAGTGGCAATAATGGCGAACACTACCAAACCGGAGGTCACTGCGGGATGGGGTTCATCACTAGTTAAAGTTATCGGATACCACACACACACTGTGTCCACCGGTATGTCCTTCACCACTGAAATGTGGAATTTTCTGAAGGTCCACGGAAGAGAATCGAATGATTTCCGGACGATGATTGATGTAGTGTGCCGAGTTGCCCCACAGGTTAACACGTGTCGTGCCTGTCCAACAGTGAGGCTCCTAGGTGGATCAGAAGGGCAAGCCACAACAACGGAAGTTCCTGTGGTAAATACAAGTACACGGTACCCTCGATATCTTATAAAGTATATTACTGACATGCAGTTCATCATAAACCCAACTAACAATATTAACCTGTGCGGGACAACATAAGGTCGTTGGACTCCGTTTGGGAAGTATCATAACTATGCTGAAAGTAGTGGAAGCTCCATGGAATCTGTCGTGTGACAAAAGAAACAAATGCGAAACATTTGTAATGACCACTGTCTGGTCACCTACTACACTAGAGAATGGCGCAATCTCGTTTCTGAAATACATATTTATCCACGAATGACAGATACAAAACGATTTGTCCCGGTGTGACCGAAACATTACTAAGACTAATAGTTTTCTAAACGCTCAACAGGAGCAACGGACGTTAAGTTGAGAAAGCTAGTGGCTAAACCCACAACCCGGACTAGTTTACTGTAAGATAACAAGGTTTAAATTATGGACTCGGGCAATGAAATAGTTGCAGTAATATTCTACTCGACTGGGCAAAGAATCTACTAACATAGTCATGGTCCATTGCCCTTGCAGTGACCGTAACAATAGTGCAACGTTGTTAACCTTGTTCACTAACTGGTTAACCGTTTCAGTAATCTCATCTAATCGTTCACTATGATTGGCTAATAAATGAGAATGACTGGTCAAAAGAGCCGAAATAATGGTTGGCCTAAATCTTAAGCTGTTCAATTTGTTTCTGGATCTGGGTCAAGTCATCAATGATTTATGACTGTAACCGGTGAACTATAGGCCACCTCTTTTCTTTCTACTCTTTTCACTATGATCAGTGGTAGTTAGAGAAGGGTTGTGTTCTGGTAAGACTGCGGGAACTGGTGAATAATGAGGTCCAAAGAGGCTCTGGTACGGCAGCTTCCAAGTCAGTTGAGCTATTAGGAGTCTGGTTCACAGTAGACTCGCTAATCCGTTTCGTGAGAGGGACCAGGTCACTAGACAACAGTGATAATGTTTGGTAGTTTCACACTCAACTCATACGGCAATCAATTGTCATATCATATAGACATTAAAGGGAGGAGTTATTAAAGAGCCAGGCTGTGAGGGGTCGTGTGTCAGTAACTGCTTAATGAGGTCGGAAATGAGGAGAATCGTCAATGACCATCACAAGCGTAAAGCACGAATGCTGTCCTATCCCTCAAATTATACCTGTGACGGGGGTCTACAGGTGAGTTCGGTACAGGAGAAGAGGAAGTAAGAGGTTCAGTGGCTTCTTCCTGGTGCGAGAGTCGTTTTACATTCTCCCCGTGTTCATGGCTTATCAAGCTTGGTCCTTCCGTAGTTCTGAACTATAACTAAGCGACTCACTATGTCGCCTATTGGTTGGGTGTGTTTGTTATGTTCTGCAGTGAAAGCGTCAGTTGATTTCTCTAATTCAGACGTAATCCGCTGGTGAATGAGCTTAGACCGTTTGTCACCTTCACTCACAAAATCTTCACCTAACAATGGTCGTCTCCCTATATCAACTTAAAAAAGGAAGTCTTTTATAATATTGATAGAGAAAAATGAGGTGTATCACTTATGGACTGATGATATGAACAATTAATGGAACTCAGTACATCAGACATGCATTCATCCCAGTTCATGTTAGTGAAGTTCACGTTAGTACGAAGATGATGAATTATCTTCCTGTTAAGTCACTCCACTCTGCCATCCCCTCTGAAGCGGGAGGTGAGCTGTAGTTACATTTATCATGGTGATATAATTCACACAACTTGGCTAACAATTCATTATTAAACTCACCACCTGAGAACCTGTCTCTTAAAGGCCCTGGCTACTGTCTCTGTGTGCTAATTTGGGATAGTGCAAGTGTTACAAGTTAGCTACTTAACATAATGTCGGGTCCACCCGTAGAGGCCAACTCGTACCAAAAGTAAGGTAATTTAAGAAAGATTTCAAGGGAAACGGCTGGACATTATACAAAGGAGAAGTTTTAATATATAATAACAATAGTAATTAACAATACAGACAATAAATCCTAACCGCTAACCCTACACCAGTGCCCTAACTAAAACAAGAGCAAAGAGGAACCAGAGAAAAACTTAAGCCATCTACTTCTCTCTGCGATGAAGGTTATGGTACGACGGGTGATTAAGGCGGTCACTTGAAGGGCAGGAACCCGTGGAAGGTAGAGGTCCTTAGGGTGAGTCACTGTTCCAGGACAAAGGATGAGAGTGAACTGCTTTTCAGGGCGAGATACAGGTCCCTCGTCACCTTGGTGGTTCACAGGAGAGGCTAGAGTGTTGTGGTAGAGGTTAGGGAGACGTGGCAGAGTTGTTATTGGAGCTTCTGACTCTTGCTCCAATGTCGTGATGAGGCAAGGTAGTCTTGTTAATTTGCCGACCCCCAGATGGCGTTGACCCAGGCGGAGGGACGCGACACAAGTTAGCAGTAACGGGTAATGTCATCGACCATGACTAAGAGGTACTTATTATGGTGGTGAGTCTCTACGAGCCCCCCTAGAACATCCATACTGACCCTCTCCCAAGATCGAGCAGGTGCTGGATATTTGAGACAGGTAGTGGCGCTTATTCTCATTATACACTTGATAATTTTTTCATATATTGAGAAATCTCTTTCGCCATTTTTGGACAGATATATTTTAACCTCATTTGCTTAATGCACGTGTCCTTACTTGGGTGAGCCACTTGTGGGGTGTCATGCCTTAGGACTAGTAACTTTTGGACTGGCATAACTGAGTGACGTTACGGGCAGTAGAACCAAGTGTCGTTAGACGGCAGAGAATGTTATCCTGAACAACAAACTCTCTTATGGCAACACGGGATTTAATCTCTAAATTAGGAGTACCACCTTTGACATTAGACGATATGCGTGACTGCATGAGATCAACTTCCTGTGCCACACGTATTTGGTCAATGATGACTGAAGGAAACATGTGTTCTAAGGCTACTTGCCTGGAATAGAGCAAAAAATACTAGTCACCAACCTTGAACAAGTTATCGGGCTGCTATGAAGACCAAAATGCATGCATCGGAATGCCAGAAACCTGATATTACATCAAGGGTTGAGAATACTTTACAATGACCAAGACTCCTTAAGAGGTCTTCTAACAGTGGCAACGGGATGCGATCAGGGACTGTTACCCGGTTAAGACGGCGAAACACTCCACACAGCCTCCAGGTACTGTCTGCCTTAGGGACAAGTAATAAAGGAGAATTTCAACGTGGATTAGAAGCCCGAATTACCCCTTGTGAAAACATATCCTCCACACACTTGTATGCCATGGCTCTCTGTGAATGAGGTAGTCGGTATACAGATATGTAGACTGGGTTAGTGCCAGGTTACAGATTAGTGAGGCGCTGAACGAGATGTGTCTGTCTCAGAGATTCCCCTTTTAGTGCTAATACAGAGCTGTACATGATGAGCGAGTCAAACAGTGTAGGTAAGGCCTTAGTGAATTCTACCGGATGTACAGTAGCTAAAACATCTATCTGTGCATACTTTGTGGGAAACAATATGAGGGCTGTCACTAGTCACACGTAAAATTTCGGAGCATATCGACCCCCACCTGCACAGATAATTGTTTTGGCTACTGTACGTGGCTAGCATCTGTCACGAGTAATGTTTCTTGAGCTCTTGTTACAGAACTCAGTTAAGTATCACATTGTGTAGTGAAAACGTTAGGCACTGCTTTAACAATGTTGATTCGAAAATCATTGATTTCTCTATCTTGAACGACTTCTTTCAATATAGGAAATGCAAAAAATTTCATACCACTCCGAGAACGTTGGTGGAATGACGATTTACTGGCCAGGTAAAGTTCCACAATCCCATCATGACTCTGGTGCAGTGTGCAATCAGCAAAAATCCCTCTAGCCTTCACCCTGGATGAGTCGACGAGGCAGCATATCCAAAACAGAAGCTTTGGTAAACTGGTCAGGCAGGACATGTACATCTTTAACAAGTTTTCCAAGACATAACGTAGAAAACTAATAAGCGATCATCACCCACAGTAGAATTGGAGGCGGACAATCGAGAGGGCCTGCCTGTTAATATTACTTGGGACAGAAACCTCAGTTGCTACTGACGACGAGTCAAACAGCCTGCAATTCCGAACTGGATTAGGAGGGTGACAGACATAAGTTGTCAAACTAACTCGTATATCATGGTTAACTGTAATTAAATTCTAATGAGGAACCACCACTATCTTGCGTGACCTCATGGTCGGGAAATCCATTAATAAATGCCCAGTAACGGTAATTCCTTCAGCTACACAAGTAATGTATGTATTCCTTAACCTAACCTTAAGCTGTATTTCACCCATAACCTTGACCCCCGGGCCATCAATACCCGTAATATGCTACAATTGTGTGTCAAACCAAGAGTAAATGTCGTAAGCTAAGGCTGCTACAACATGGAAATCTACAACATTTACTGCGGCCCCTGTGTCTTTGAAGACTGAGATGTTTGTCTGGCCCACTTGACCCCAAACGAGAGGTCCTGTTCTTTCTCTAACTTGCAGGAATGTATTAAATATTTGAGTCAAAGGCAACACACTATAGTCACAGTTACCTGAAGTTGAAATAATATTATTGGTTATGTGTTTCCCTGAGGTGGCAAGTTGGTTGTTTCCCGTGCATTAGCGAGAGAGTTAGTGTTATATACAGTGGGTGTCACCTGTGGTAGTTTAGGCTGAGTCTGACACTCGTCTGTGTTGTAACTTCGAGACTTGAGTTATGTACAGTGTTTGTTGCCCGTCGTGTGAGCTGGTGAGGCTGACTTGGGTTTTGTTCCAGTCCCTAGTGTAGGATTTGTTGCTCCGTTTGCACCAATAAGGTTCCCGTTATTTGATGCAACTGAAATAGTGGAAGAGGTGTTAAGTTGAGGATATTTAGGCCTAATGTGGCCAGGTGCACAACACAAATGACCAGAGACTTTTCCTTAGGCTTATCTTTCCCTGCACCTGTAAGGGGCTCATTGCTATCCTTATATTTGGCTGTGGTTAACATGTGACTGTTACTCCGTGCCAGTGGTTGAAGGATCTAATTAACTTTCAACTATTTTATTCCTAACATAGGTAGGGGCAGTCTTTAAAGTAATACTAAATTGTATAAGTTAAAGATAGCCTCACAAGTGGTTCCTGTTTTACTGCTTCCTGTGGGCTGTGGGTTTATCCAGTCGGCAGTCCTAAGACAATAAGCACGAGTTACCTGTAGGCATCCACGCAGGTAATGATTGGGCAGGATTTTCACCAGGTAACCTTTCCATAGTTAAATAGTCATGCAACATGGCGAAAAATTAGTCTTGATTTCAGTGGCACAGACTTCTCGAGGCATTGCTTAAATTTGTCCAATCAGTTATTGAACTAATTTCCTCATAGGTGGCAATGGAATGAGCAACCGACTGAGAGTCTCGGTGGTCAATAAAATTTCGAGCACAATTAGTTACACTGTTTTACAAATTTCGACAAATTCTGTGCTTCAGAGAAAAAATGAGTTTCCCTTCGTGGATTTTGAGGAGCTGAAAACGAATATAACCATAAAAACACTTGATTGGCTACAGTTTCCAAGACATTTAAATTTTCACATTTTCTATATATGTATACAATATATTAAACCCGACGCTTTTTTGCTTGTCTCTTGTATTCAAGTTCTGGGGCATCTCTTTTTACTGTCCAGCAGTAGTCTGCTTACACACTAACATTTTCTGCAAGGAGATTTCACTGCTGCAGTTTGGAGCCCAACAGTTCTGCCTCACTCTTTGGCAATTCCAGATCTCTGACAAGGTTGTTTAGTTCATTCTGAGTTATCATGTGCGGTTCAGAAGATGTCAAGTTATGAATGAAATCAGGGTCTTGTGACGTTGATGGCTCACAGGTTCCGTCATCCTCTTCGTCCTCTGACTCCAGGGAGGTCTGGGGGCTCAGGAATGGGTAGTCCTTCGCCGTGAGGTACCGGGCGTATAGCAGATGGTATATTCGGATATTGTAAAGTCCACTTTTTCGTTTTTCCTAACTGGATGCACTATACAGTAGTAACAATTGCTTACGTGATCTGTTGGCTCCCTCCACACCATTGGCAATGCAAAAGGCATAGTTTTCCTTTTCCGATTCAACCACTGGCGAAGGTTCGTTGCACAAGTATTGTAGTATATGTGAGGGGTCCAGCTATTGTCCTGATCTCCAGTCTTACAGCCGAAATAAAGATGATAGGCTTTCCTAAGGAAGGCAGCCATAGCACACCTTTGTGATGCAAAAGTCAATTCTCCACAAACATAACAAAAGTTATCTGCACTGTTCACGCAATTACGAGGCATTTTGGTTCAAATTTGGCTAAAAAATCATCACTGTCGAAAGTAAACACTGAAAAGAGACTTTATGAAGGAGTATACACGCATGTACTGTATCACTTCCAGGAAAGAATTGATGCACTCCAGTAAGTAGGGTGACGTAATAACCGAGTTCTGATTGCACCATCCACTTGCTGCCCTCAAGGTTGCCAGAAAAGCAAACAATTTAAGTCGCACAATTGGTCCATTCAGTACAAGCCTGTCCCCTTTCCCCCCAAAAAAGTTTATTTACCTCCCCCTTCTCTAGTCAAGGCTACTGGCTACGGGCCTGATTCCATATCTTCATAAATAGAGCCAATTGACAATTTTAAGCATTATTTTTATACTCAGCGCCCCACACTAGTAAAGATTGACTACTCTCATTCCGAAGCATTTTGGCTCTAGACTAGTGTTACTTGCACATTAGTTGGGTTGGAACGGTGCCCGTGGACCTAGTCTTAGCTAACTCTTCACTGTTTGTAAACCAAGTCTCTATCTAACTTAAATCTCCCGATAAAACTATACTTTAAATCAAGATCAGTGTAGGGACGATTTACCACCTGTCGAGTAGGACTGCTGGTACCACCCTTGGCTGGCAGCGGCCATCTTGGTGCTAATACCCTGTTTTAATTTCCCTACTTGTGGTTCTGATACTCTAGACAAGTTGTGTGACCTTGGTCTTAGGTTGTAACTATGTGACATGGGGGTTCAACAGAAGAGAATGTAGAAACATTAACCGTCACTCATTAATGGCTGAACACATTCTACTGTATAAGGCAAATGTTGTGTATTTCACACTAATTTGATTTACACAGCAAATAATAATTAGTTAACTTAACTCATATTTTAATGTTGTTCACCTGGCAGTGATGTATTGAGTAGTCATGGGCACAGCTACACTGATATTATTCTCACACCCATACTTATTCATATTATGCACCATCGTTTATGAGATGAGTGAGTTACCCCTAGAGAGAGATTTGTTTTATGTATTGCCTCTGTATAGTAAATTTAAAATTATGATGCAACATGTATGAGTAGCATTAATGGATGTAGGTGAAGCATTCAAGATTTCAAGATTCAGTACGTATATGTTGAAAGCTTCAACTATATTTACTGTAGTTAAAATTGTACCCAGATGGCGTATATGAATTCCCAGACTGATCTGTGATAACTGTTTTGGCTTCTTGTCAAGTTAAGAGTTATCATTAACACTGAAGTTTTGTGTCTGTGATTCACAGCCATCAGAGCACCTGATATCCGTATTAAAGTGATTGTCATTTTAGTATTAAAGAAATTCATAAATCATTGATCAGAAGTGTCAAAGCCTCCAGTCCGGTAGTCTAACAGCCATGGGTAACTCAATGCACATGTCTTAAACGTTGACTTCACAGGAAATGAGTTTGTTAATCTGAGTATTTGTAACAAATTTAATTAATACAATGCAAGTTTTAAAACTGATTAGATTATATTGATTAGTCTTAAGAATTAATGAAGAGCCATAGTACTAATTTACATAGGCAATATGTACCATAGTTGATACCGATGTGCCTGTAAAAATCCTGACTATGTAACACAACTTTTCTTCAATCTCTAAAAATCTTCTTTCACCTCATAACTCAGGACTCCAATGCCAATGTGAGCTCACGATGACCGCCGTATGTGTTGCTGGGGCTGCCTAGGGTTGGTGGCCAGTGGAGACAGGATGTACTGAGTAAACCATGATTGAGCCTAAGGCCTACTGTACTTAGTCTAGGGAAATTAGGGAAAAATAAGTGTCAACCCACAACAAATTGCAATAGTAATGAAACCAGTATTATTTAACTCAGTAATATGTCTGAAATAACATATGAAAAGTATAATCAAATCCAAGTATGGGAACATTGCCAACTAGGCATTATTTCAAAATTGCTGCCATAAGAATATATATCATATTCCATTTAGAAATTTGATAATTAATTATGATACTTGAGTGTGTGTGTGTGTGTGTGTGTGTGTGTGTGTGTGTGTGTGTGTGTGTGTGTGTGTGTGTGTGTGTGTGTGTGTTACATTGTGTTTTTCTGTATTGCTTGAATATGTTATAAAGGAACACAGAGCAAAGGCTTAGTTTATAATATAAATGTGTTATTTAATATTAATACAGAACTGAACCAAATTGACATGCAGACTATATATGTATTGTTCACCTAAACCCAAACTGTGAGAATATTCAATAAACTTATCAGTCATTTGCTTAACAAAATATCAAAATACCTCTTTGTTGAAAACTATGAACTGTATAGAACATAATAATGTACCATGATAATTAGGGCCACTATATAAAAATGAATAATAATTATGTGTATACCAGAGGTCGGTGAGAAAATCTTAGGAGTTCATCATTCAGTCATCAACATCCTCACCATCTGACTGACGTGTGAGTACAAACATCTGTCGTGGAGCAATCGAGTCCATTCTTGTGGCATGTACACTGTCTAGTATTACATCCAGCTTTGTAGTTACATCTGACTACTTCAAGCAAATATGTGGGACCTGGTTGTGTGTCTGTGAGAACTGGAAGAAACTTGTCACCTTGTTTGTACCATCCCCAATCTTCTGGTGACATACTAGTTGCACTACCCATCCACTCCTGAACTTGACAATACACACACAAACTGAGATATGCTGCAGCAGCTGATGAAGGTGGGAGCCCTTCAGGTTTCACAAATGATGTACTACTGCCTACCCTTTGGTAGAATTGTTCTAACCTAAGAAAATTCAATGTGTAACCCTGGAGACCTTTGTAGATTTGAACTAATACACTTTACCCAGCTTTAGTAATATCTGCCTGTGGACTGTGTTACGCCGTCTCTTAATTTACTTTAATATCCAGGTTCTAGGAGTAACCATACAAAAAAAGTGAAGTAAATCATAAGGGAATAAAAATAAATAAAGTAAACCATTAAGAATTAATTAAATTAAATATTAACACAATAAAGAGCCTCGTAGGCTGTCACAACAAATTGATTCACTATCGAAACTCTTATGACACAAATGATACTAAACTTCGAAACATCAAAAGAATAAAAATAAAGCATTGGATTACGTTAACACTGCATAAACATATAAAACTAACACTGAAATTAACTATCGTGAAACAACACTGAATTACTTAAATGTAACTAAGCAAACACTGATGGACACATAAGAGACATAAATAAGTACTCACATAGATATACCACATTGGTGGTGACAGGAACAACACAGAAAGAAAATGAAGTATAACTAACAGGTGACAAGTGTCACTCAAAAGAACGTGAACTGAATGACGAGAGGACTGGACTCCCTCCCTCAGTTGGTGGACTACTATATATATGGCCTTTTCCTGCCTGTGAGACCCGCGGGTGGGTCGTTTAACGATGCAGATGGTCGTTAGAGAACAAAGAATGCTTGTTACAATACTAAATGAAGAAATAAGATGGGCTTGAACAAATAATAACAGTTAAAACCTTAACAGCACAGGGTAAGGTGACTAGATTATATAATAGTAAATATAACACATCATTACAGGAATAATATGGAACATGGAAGCATGTTATAAAAAAAAATAGAAAAATACGACACGGTCGTAACAACTGTCACGTTTAGAGAACACCTGTGCTTGCTCCAGGAATACCTTATGTGTGTGAATTAACTTGAGAACTATCTTCTTGCCCACACCATACAAAGAAGACGTGGTCTCACACGCTAGAATACCATGCACAAACAAAATGTTATCACAGACTTCTGAGCCAAACATTGTTCACATTACTTCCATATTCCCGCATCTTGGGGATATTTTGCTGCCTTGACGAGGTTCAGGTCTGAAATATATGGAAGGAGTTCCTGGTGTCATCTGTCAGCACAACACAATTAGAATATCTGTGTCATCAGCAACCACGATTGTAGGCTTAGAGGAATCCTGTGAGCAGTAGCATTGGCAGTCTGAACGATAACCAAGTCAGCATCAGCCTTGGCATGTTTATCACAACAACCTGATTGAGTCAAATGATCAGCTAGCAGGTAGATGAAGTTCTGTTTATTGACTACATTGTAGAGGAAATCCTCTTTCTTCCTTTGGAACACCATGAAACCAGATATTTTTACACTAGCACCAACATACTTCATGCCTCGTCCTACGTGAGTCACATCTTTAGTTGATGGTTTCTCAAGATATCCGTTAAATACGACTATGACTGCCATAATGAAATGAGACATACCTTGTGTAGGCTTGACAGAGAACATCATATGTCATTCCCTGGCTCCACCTTAATCTATGAAACAATGCACCGCCATCACTTGACATCACTTGATGGAGTAGGCATATCAGGTGGCATCACTTCCACAGTGCATCAGCCAATGCAGAATTTGTTGTGAGTCTTGGAGTTATCCTGTTCTCAAAGAGTGCGGGTGGATAACTGTAGATTTCATATTAAGTGCCTCGGCTTGATTGCCATATTGTGAGCCTCCAGTAACAAGTCTCTGGAACAAGAGTCGGGGAACAATGATGATATCATCATCTTTGTTTGTTACAGCACTCTTGCTGCTGAGAGGCATCACTTGTTCTTTACGTTTGAAAGAGTGTTGTGTTACATTTTTCCTAATCATGTTTTGAAGGACTTTATTACCAACATCTGATGCTTGATCAGCATTATCGGACTCATCTGCTGACACCCCAGTAACCAAACTGTACAGTTCATGATTATCTGTGAAGGGATTCCTTAAAGTCAAGAAGCTAACCATCTTGTGAGCATTAGACACATCCCTTGTCATTCTGGGATTTAATGTGTCGATGTGTTGCTCGCTAGTTTCATAGGTGACTGCAGATATCTCTTGCATTGCTAAGTTTACTTCAGATGTGACCAGACGTTGTGTCTCACCCATACCTCGCCCACGAGTCAGTCCACCTGTTGACTTGAGGCTTCGCATCAATACTTGTTCTATGACAAGGTCAAGAGATAACCCAGTCCAGAACCTATCTGATCTTCTGACCACATGGAATCCTTGTAGGAAATGTTGACAGACTTCTGGATGCTCGTCCTCTAGATGATCCATTTTCTGCAGATACAAAACAAAGTGATTTGGTGTAATGGTTATGACCAGAAGCTGCTATGAATGGCAACACCTTTCTCATCACAGTCAGATGCAGTATTTAATTTCCTGTGCGTTAAACCCTGATGAATGCGTGGAGGATAGAAAGTATTTCTAAGTATTGTAACCAAAGCTTGGAGGTCCGTGGTTTTTTTTCAAATCTTCTTTGGTCATATTAAGCTGATTCTGTATCTGTTCCAATGTGGCCGATTTATCGACATCTTCCAATGTGATTATTCCAGCCATCAGGTCATCATAAAGTTTCTGGGCTTTTTTTTCAGTATGTTTGGAGGAGCTTGCTTTTGCTCAGGTGAACTGCTTCTCAAATCCTCATCTACGGAGACTGAATCATCATTTGGTGCATCTACAACCTCTGCTTTGTCTGGTAATACAGTTTTAAAGACCTTTGATACAAGTACCATGTGGATAGCAGCACTGACAAGAAGAGGCCTACGGACAACCCTGGCAATTGCCTTACCACTGAGGATGTGTGGCACAGCATTACTGGCAGAGACAGTTTCTAAACACCCCTGAAGCCCAGACCCGACATTATGTGACCAATACATCCATGGTAGCTCATTTGGGTATGGAAGCCTCCAAGACGCAACACAATAGATCTAATGACAATTTTCAGAATGACTTCTTTCTTGTATCATAATGGCTGATCAAATGTGAGGATGGTCGTACCATTGAAACGGGTAGCATGTTCACTCACATGCTTCATTGTGGAATATATACAAGTTGTGTCACAAAACAAATATGTTGATCAAGTCAGCCTCCACCAGGTATGAGTAGGTTATTTTAAGGCCATTTTGAGTTTATGTACTTTAGACAGTGTTTCCATTTTTTATTGTTATACTTTTACTATTTTATTTGAGTCAGGTGTTCAGGTTGAATAACGTTAAAGTTATTACTATGCATTTGTTCTGGGTATTTCCTTAGTCTAACTGGTGCAGCAGGGTACGGATGTACAGACCGATCCAAGACTCGGCTTCAAAGCTTGAGCTCGGCCTCAGATTCGATGAGTGTGAACGCACGTCAATGTTTGGATCCCAGCTGGCATAAGCCCAATGGTAATTCATCTTGTCTGTATCAGTATATTGTTCTCACTGAAAAGACGAACACCAAAGTGTCCTGTGTTGTAAAGAGTGACGAGAGGTAAGGTTGTGTCGTAGAGTAGAGATAAGTGTGAGCCTGTATCCCCAGTATTGAGCGTCATAATAATTATGGTACAGCCTTATGACGGTTTTGGAGAGTGAACATTGCCTCTGTTAAATTTGAAGACTTGCTTTTGCTAAGCTGGAAGTAAGGCCAAGTGGTCCTTATAATTGGTTTATGTAAATTTAGCCAAGTCTCGAGTGAACCCCAAGGAGTGGTTCAGGTGTTTGTGTTCTATTGATGTGTTCCTATATTCAACTTCATTACAATAAATAATCTTGATGTATTTTGTGATATCATTACCACTACAGTATCCACCTTTCTTTCTCCCTCATAATTTGTGCCAGTGAATATATTAGAACCCAGGAGCCTGGCCCTCACCACAATACTACCCCCAAGGGTTGTGTTTAAGAGGTTAATGTTGTGTTATACAGTTTATTCTGATAGAAAAGTCCCGGGTGGTGGCAGCTACCGTGAGTACTGAAGACTGTAAGGCAACAAGGGGGTATCCCAGGTAAACCCAAGATCAGAATATAACTAGAGAAGAGAAAAGTAACAGAAATATAAAAAAAAAAACACTGAGAAATTGAATTAGAAAACAAAATCAATTTTTTTATAAAAGAATAAATACATATAATAAAAAACATAAATAAAATTATAAATACATCATTAACCCGCCCCACCCCACAGAGAGAGAGTGAGGGATGCGTCCACCTGGGTGCGTTCAGGGTGTGGCTTGCTTCACGTGCGTCACTCCCAGCTACAAGGCCTCCTTGATTTACATGACATGCGTTGCCGCGTCACTGGTGGTGTAGTGAACGGTAGAAATGATGACTGCTTCCCAATGACGATAACCGCTGGGACCCCAACCCTAAACTTGGGCGGTGTTATAACAGGAATTTGGCACTAGTATAGACACGTTTATAGGCAGACTGGAACACTAGAACCCTGCAGTCACATAAACAGTCACATGAAGTGTAGAGTGGCAACAAGGGTGTGACCAGTGAAGAGTGAGCACAGACTGGATGTTGGAGAATGAGCCCATAAGCTGTCTCCTCATGTAATAGATCTTCCTTTAAGGTGGACTTTGGTTCACTCGATCACTGGTCATCAATGATCACTCACCACCCTCACCCTCTACCCTCACCCTCCACCCTCACCCTCTACCCTCACCCTCCACCCTCACCCTCCACCCTCACCCTCTACCTCACCCTCTACCCCTCACCCCCACCCCTCACCCTTCCACCCCTCACACTCTACCCTCACCCTACCTCACCCCTACCCTCACCCCACCCCTCACCCTCCACCTCACCCCTCACCCTACCCCTCACCCTCCACCCCTCACCCTCTCCTCACCCCCACCCTCACCTCCACCCTCACACTCCCACCCCTCACCCTCCACCCTCACCCTCCACCTCACCCCTCCCTCACCCTCCACCCTCACCCTCCACCCTCATCCTCTACCCTCACACTCCCCACCCCCACCCTCCTCCACCCTCACCCTCCACCCTCACCCTCTACCCCTCACCCTCCACCCTCACCCCACCCTCACCCCTACCTCACCCCCCCTCACCTCACCACCCCCACCCTCACCCTCTACCCTCACCCTCCACCTCACCCTCCACCCTCACCCCACCCCTCACCCTCTACCCTCACCCTCTACCCTCACCCTCCACCCTCATTCACCTCCCACCCTCACCTCCACCCCACCCTCCACCCTCAATCTCCACCTCACCCTCCCTACCCTCACCCTCCACCCTCACCTCCACCTCATCCTCTACCCTCACACTCTGCCCTCACCCTCCCACCCCTCACCCTCCACCCTCATCCCTCTACCCTCACCCTCTACCCCTCACCCTCCCACCCTCCACCCTCCCACCCCTCATCCTCTACCCTCCCTCTCTACCCTCACCTCCCCTCACCCTCTACCCCTCACCCTCACCCCTCACACTCTACCCTCACCTCTACCCCTCACCCTCCACCCTCACCCCTCTACCCCTCACCCCTCTACCCTCACCCTCTACCCCTCACCCTCTACCCTCATCCTCCACCCCTCACCCTCTACCCTCACCCTCCACCTCCCCTCTACCCCTCACCCTCCCCCTCCACCCCTCCCCCTCATCCTCCACCCTCACCTCTCCTCACCTCCACCCCTCACCTCACCCCTCACCCTCTACCCTCACCCCTCCCACCCTCACCCCTCTACCCTCCCTCCCCTCTACCTCCCCTCTACCCTCACCCTCCCACCCCTCCCCTCTACCCCTCCCACCCTCCTACCCTCACCCTCCACCCCTCACCCTCTACCCCTCCCCTCCACCCCACCCTCTACCCCTCACCCTCCACCCCTCACCCACTCTACCCTCACCCTCCACCCTCACCCCTCCACCTCACCCCTCCCACCCTCACCCCCTCACCCTCTACCCCTCCCCACTCTACCCCCTCACCCCTCCCCCTCCCACCCCTCCCACCCCTCCTCCCCTCACCCTCCTCCCCTCTCCCTCCCACCTCACCCTCTACCCTCACCCCTCACCTCACCCTCCACCCTCACCCCTCCCACCCTCACCCTCTACCCCCTCACTCTCTCCCACCCTCCTCCCACTCTACCTCCCTCTACCCTCACACTCTACCCTCACCCTCTACCCTCACCTCTACCCTCACCTCTACCCTCACCCTCTACCCCCTCACCCCTCTACCTCACCCTCTACCCTCACCCTTTACCCTCACCTCTACCCCTCACCCCTCTACCCCTCACCCCTCCCCTCTACCCACCCTCTACCCCTCACCCTCTACCCTCACCCTCTACCCTCACCTCTACCCCTCCCCTCTACCCTCTACCCCTCACCCCTCTACCCCTCACCCTCTCCCCTCCACCCTCTACCCTCCCCCTCCCACCCTCACCCTCTACCCCTCCCCTCACCCCTCACCCTCTACACCCTCACCTCCCACCCTCACCCCTCCCACCCCTCCCCTCTACCCTCACCCCTCCCACCCCTCACCCTCCCCACCCTCTCCCCTCTACCCCTCACCCTCTACCCCTCACCCCTCCCCACCCCTACCCCTCTACCTCCACCCTCTACCCCTCATCCCTCCCACCCCCTCTCCCCTTACCCTCACCCCCTCCCCTCTACCCCTCTCCTCCCACCTCACACTCTACCCTCACCCTCTACCCCTCACCCCTCCCACCCCTCACCCTCCACCCTCACCCTCTCCCCACCCTCTACCCTCACCCTCCACCCCTCACCCTCCCACCCCTCCCCTCACCCTCCTCCCCTCACCCCTCCCACCCCTCCCTCTACCTCACCCTCCCACCCCTCACCCTCCCCCCTCCACCCCTCTACCCTCCCTCTACCCTCCCTCACCCCTCCCCTCTACCCTCCCCTCCCCTCCACCTCTACCTCCACCCTCTACCTCACCTCACCCTCCCCCTCTACCTCACCCTCTACCTCACCTCTACCCCTCACACTCTACCCCTCACCTCTACCCTCTACCCCTCTACCCCTCACCCTCTACCCCTCACCCCTCTACCCCTCACCCACCCCCACCCTCACCCTCTACCCTCACCCTCTACCCTCCACCCCTCACCTCTACCCTCACCTCTGCCCCTCACCTCTACCTCACCTCTACCCCTCACCCTCTACCCTCTCTCACCTACCCCTCACCTCTACCTCACCCCTCTACCCCTCCCCCTCCCCTCTACCCCTCCCTCTACCCCTCCCTCTACCCCTCACCCCTCTACCCCTCACCTCCCCCCTCCCCTCCCCCTCCCCCTCCACCCCTCTACCCCTCCCTCTACCTCACCTCTACCCCTCACCTCTACCCCTCACCCCTCCCCTCACCCCTCCCCCTCACCCTCTACCTTCCCCTCTACCCCTCACCTCTCTCACCTCTACCCCTCACCCCTCTACCCCTCACCCCTCCCCCTCACCTCTACCTCCCCTCCTACCCCTCACCCCTCCCCTCCCCACCCCTCACCCTCCCCACCTCACCCTCTACCCTCACCCCTCCCACCCTCCCCTCCCACCTCCCCTCCACCTCACCCTCTACCTCCCCTCACCTCTACCCCCTCCCCTCTACCCCTCACCTCTACCCTCACCTCCCACCCTCACCTCCCACCCCTCCCCACCTCTACCCTCCCCCTCCCTCCCCCTCCCCACCTCACCTCTACCCCTCACCCCTCTACCCCTCACCTCACCCCTCTCCTCTACCCCTCACCCCTCTACCCCTCACCCTCTACCCTCACCTCTACCCCTCACCTCTACCCTCACCCTCTACCCCTCTCCCCTCACCCCTCTACCCCTCACCCTCTACCCCTCCTCCTCTACCCCTCCACCCCTCCCCTCACCTCACCTCTACCCCTCCCCCTCACCCCTCCCCCTCTACCCCTCCCCACCCCTCCCCTCTACCCTCTACCTCACCCCTCCCCCTCTACCCCTCACCTCTACCCCTCACCCTCACCCCTCCACCCTCACCCCTCCCACCTCACCCCTCTACCCCTCACCCTCTACCCCTCACCCTCTACCTTCACCCTCTACCCTCCCCCTCTACCCTCACCCTCTACCCTCCCCCTCACCTCATCTCCTCCCCTACCCTCCCTCTCCTCTACCTCACCCCTCTACCTTCACCCTCTACCCTCACACTCTACCTCCCCTCTACCCTCACCCCTCACCCTCACCCCTCCCCACCCTCCCTCCCCCCTCACCTCTACCTCACCTCCTACCCCTCCCACACTCCCTCACCTCTACCCCTCCCACCTCTACCTCCCCCTCCCCCTCACCCCTCACCCTCACCTCTACCCCTCACCCCTCTACCCCTACCCTCCCACCCCTTCCCCTCTACCTCACCCTCTACCCCTCACCCCTCTACCCCTCACCCTCTCTCCCCCTCCCCCTCACCCCTCACCTCTACCCCTCACCCCTCCCCCTCACCTCTACCCCTCCCCCTCACCCCTCTACCCCTCACCCCTCCCCCTCCCCCCTCCCCTTCACCCCTCTCCCCTCACCTCTACCCCTCACCTCTACCCCTCACCCCTCTACCCCTCACCCCTCCCCTCTCCCTCCCCCTCCCCCTCCCCTCTACCCCTCACCCTCTACCCCTCACCCCTCCCCCTCTACCCTCCCCTCTACCCCTCCCCACCTCTTCCTCACCCTCTGCCTCACCCTCTACCCTCTCCCCTCCACCCTCACCTCCCCTCACCCTCACCTCACCTCTACCTCACCTCTACACTTCACCCTCACCTCACCCTCTACCCCTCACCCTCCCACCCTCACCTCACCTTCACCTCTACCTCACCCCCCTCACCCTCCCACCTCACCCCTCCCTTCCTCACCCTCTACCCCTCACCCCTCCCACCTCTCTACCCTACCCCTCACCCTCTACCCCCACCCCTCTCTCACCTCCCCCTCCACACCTCCCCCCTCCCCCTCCCCTCTACCTCTACCTCCCCTCACCCTCTACCCCTCCCCTCTACCCCTCACCCCTCCCCCTCCCCCTCCCACCTACCCTCTCTCTCACCTCCCCTCACCCCTCCCCCCCTCCCCCTCCCCCACCCCTCTACCCCTACCCCTCACCCCTCTACCCCTCATCCTCCCCACCCCTCACCCCCTCTACCCTCACCCCTCTACCCCTCCCCTCCCACCCCTCACCCTTCACCCTCACCTCCCACCCCCACCTCTACCCCTCACCTCTACCCTCTCCCTCCCTCTACCCTCTCCCACCTCCACCTCACCTCTACCCTCCCCCCTACCTCACCCCTACCTCTACCCCTCACCCTCCACCTCACCCTCCCCTCTACCCCTCATCCTCCCACCCTCACCTCTACCCCTCCCCCTCCCCTCACCTCCCACCCCTCACCCACTAACTTCTCACCTCCCACCCCCTCACCCTCTACCCCTCACCTCCCCCTCACCTCTACCCCTCACCTCTACCCCTCCCCCTCCCCTCCCCCTCTCACCTCTACCCCTCACCCCTCCCCCTCACCTCTACCCCTCCCCTCTACCCCTCCCCCTCTCTCCCCTCCCCCTCTACCCCCACCCCTCCCCCCTCCCCCTCACACCCCTCACCTCCCCCCCTCCCCACATCCTCCCCCTCACCCACCCCCTCCCCTCCCACCCCTCATCCCTCCCACCCCTCACCTCCCACCCTCCCCCTCCAGCCTCATCTCTACCCCTCACCCCTCTACACCCCTCACCCCTCTACCCCTCATCCTCTACCCCTCTGTCCTCCACCCCCACCCCTCACCCTCATCCCCTACCCCCACCCTCCACCCCTCACCTCCTCCCCCTCCTCCCCCTCATCCCTACCACCATCCTCCCACCTCCTCCTCCCTCCCACCTCCCACCTCACCTCTCCACCTCACCTCTACCCCTCACCTCTCCCCTCACCCTCCCCTTCCTCCTCACCTCCCACCTCCCCCCTCACCCCTCTACCCCTCACCTCCCCCATCATCCTCCCACCCCCATCCCTCCCCCTCATCCCTCCCCTCACTCCCCCCTCACCCCACCTCCCCCTCGCTTCCTCCCACCTCCCACCCCTCATCCCTCTCCCTCCCCTCTACCCTCCCCCTCATCCTCCCACCCCTCCCCCTCCTCCACACCTCTACCCCTCCCACCCCCTCCCCCTCACCTCACCCCTCACCTCCCCCTTCACCCCTCTACCCCTCCCACCTCCCACCCCTCCCCCTCACCCCTCTACCCCTCACCCCTCTACCCCTCACCTCACCCCTCCACCTCCCACCCTCTCCCCACCCCTCACCCCTCCCACCTCCACCCCTCCCCCCCCTCAACCTCCCCACCCCTCACCCCTCCCCACCTCCCCTCATCCTCCACCCTCATCCTCCCCTCACCCCTCCACCCCTCATCCCTCCACCTCATCCTCCCACCCTCACCCCTCCACCCTCATCCTCCACCCCTCATCCTCCCCCTCACCCTCCCCCCTCACCTCACCCCTCATCTCCCCTCATCCTCCCACCTCACCTCCCACCCCTCACCTCCCACCTCATCCTCCCACCCTCACCTCCCCCTACCCCTCCCCACCCTATCCCTCCCACCCCTCCCACCTCCCCTCACTCCTCCCACCTCCCTCCCCCTCCTCACCCCTCACCTCCCCCTCACCCTCCCCTCCTCCCCCTCCCACCCCTCATCCCTCCCCCCTCATCCCTCCCCCTCCCCCTCCCACCCCTCATCCTCTCCCCTCCTCCCCCCTCCCCTCCTCCCCTGTCCTCCCACCTCACCTCCCACCCCTCACCCCTCCCACCCCTCATCCCTCCCCCTCATCCTCCCCACCTCCTCCTCCCACCCCTCACCCTCCCCCTCCCTCCACCCCTCACCTCCCACCCCTCGCCCTCCCCACAGCATTATTTAACCACTGGTATACCTCAGTATGCAGGAACACACAGGTTAGAAAAGAATCAGTGTAAGTTTCTTGGCTTCCTTGATAATGATTTACATAACTCCTTCAACCTCATGATAGCTCTGAGTACTGGCAGGGCAGCCCTCACTCGTTGGTTACCACTGCGTGGCTAATTTCAGTGTAGTTATGGAAAAAATGGGGAACATTGCACATACAGACAATATTAAATAAATATTTTATATAAACTCATTGGCTGCATTTTTTCACTGTAATATATATGCATGCTATATAACCTGTTACGTATTGCATATAAAATACCTCACGTCGGCCGCTTTTGAAGAGAATATCGATATACAATATTCTCCTCAGTCATTTAAAGGTGTCAAGTAATAAATCAAACAACCCAACATAATGAAACTGTGTCCTATAAGCCTTCAGGGGCAGTGTGGACACTACACAGGGGTACAACGTAGGTATCCATTAACAGCTGGGTGAACTAGGAGTGCTCTGGTATGTTATCAGCTTCCATGGAGACTGAAGGTAACCAATAAGTCCACCGCCCCCCAACGATATAATTAACAAACTCTTATTCAGCTTATTGACTCTAAGAAAATATGGGTGATAAGCAGTGGCACTTATACTGTAGTACTGTTACCTGTACCCTGCTGTACTGTTGTTTAGGTATCCAGCATTAGGTAATGACTTTTGTTATACTAATTTAATTTAATTGTTAATGACTAGTGTAATTTCTATCCATATACAGTACATGACCTCAAAGACTTTAACAGCTGATGCGTTGTAATATATCCTAATGTCAGATTCAAGTCATTTATACAAAATATATAATACTTATTTCTGAGAGTATATAACCTCTGACCACCCTAAAGGCAGACAGTGCTATATGACCTCACACAAGATAATAGTTTTAGCAATAGCATGACACCTTTGGTAAAGAGGAAAGCCTTTACAAATATCGAGAACTCAGTACAGGTAAAGCATGTGGTGGAATAAAGCTTATTATCAACATATTAATTAGCCAGAGAATTTAAAGACTGACAACTTGGAGGCATTAAAATATAGTGATGTTTGCGAAGTAATCTATCTGTACTCTGACTGAAAAAATATACTTCACTAATATCGGCACAACAACATGTTCAAGGTAACCCCTCAGTTGTACGGACATCGTAAAACACCTCTGGTTCTAATAGTTTTATTTTATTCTCTCTTGTAAGGAATGGGACCCTAAAGGACAACTTCATTTTATAATTACAACATCTCACAATAGAGGTTTATTTACTTTCTGAGAATAAAACATTAATGTGAAGAGTTGCTTCTATAGCAAGAGATCCTTTAACAGGCTGTATAATAATATTCCTACAAAAATAACACTCGAGATGGCCTGAAATTGATTTAATGAGCCTGTCACTCGCTCTGTTTGGAGGTGTTTCATCAGAAGGAGCAAGACGAGGAGGCTACACGTACTCACTGACTCTAACTTAACTCATTACCTGAGCTGGGTGGAAGGTCGATATTGTAACAACTAACATTGTGTTTTTCATCACCTGCCATATAATATTTAACAAAGGGTACAGTGTAAGGTACAGTGTAAGGTACAGTGTAAGGTACAGTGTAATTTCAGTTTGAGAAAAGATGAAGTCATTGTGTGGTAGACTCGGGGTCAGATGGCGTGAATAAAGAGACTACACCTTTAATACTTTGAGTAAACATCAAACAAAACTTTATAAAGTAATTTAAAAATTTAATTTCAGTTCACACTGCATAAAAATAATTTGAAATATAAAAGAAATATTCTTGATGCAATATACGCTATACTGATAATAATGTAAAGCAAAGCATTAGTGACAACAATATTAAGGAATAAACACAATGTTTGGCATTATTAATCATTTATAAAACAATGACATAATAAAAATAGGTATGTTTAACTTCCAGGTCACATAAGACATCCTAAGATACATTGTTCCATTGTTGACGAGGTGAGGCAGATACAAGCGTGATCACATAGCAGCAACCTGTTGTTAGTCGTCTCTATCATCAAACGTCAGCTGTGTATCAACACTTTCATTAATGTCACTACCATGAACCTCTAATTCTGACACTTCAAATTCGAACTGACTTTTACTGGCGGTCACAAAGCGGTGCCACCAATAATTACACAAGGTTGTCACGAGCAGCCCATGGCACGAACACTGACAACAGAGTCCTTCAACTACTTTCTCTCCTAAGATGCCGAGGAGAAGTTATTAGGCTTGATTATGGCGTGACTACTACTTGGGTAACACGCTCTTCAAGTGCATTGAGTAAAATTTCACTGCCGATACTCAATTTCCCTCCACACATTTTTTAACATCTCGGGGGTTGCGGAGGAGACAGCCGCTGTGATGCGCTCTTTCACTTTGGACTTCACATAACCCTAAAGATAGCCTGACCTTACCCCGCTATTTTTTTTTTTTTTTTGTTGAGGGGAGGGACGGAGGGTTTGTGAAGTCGAAAGTGTACTCCTATATTAACTGATGCATGATTTGTTTGTGGTATTTGTTGACGATAAATACTGAAGGAACAAGCCGGTCACTACCCTGTACCCATCTGTGAAGCAACACATTATTGTTGGTTCTTTTTGTCATATTTCATGAAAATAACTAAAACAAACTTGTAGATTTGAATTCAACTCTTGGTTTGATTAACATGTGACTACGTCCACTTGATAAACTTTTCGTGCAAATTACGCCAAATTGACCAAGTGATGACATGGTAACGATTCGCAAAATGATAACACGATGGGTTTTCAGGGGCTTAGGAAAGCGATGAAATGAGACAGTCTCCAGTAGTAACTACATTAATTAACTGTAGCAATGTCATTATTTTTATATATACCCTGCCTTGGTAACAGTTCGCGGAAAGAGTTTGCATCCGCTTGTACAACGCTTACTTGTAAAGTTAAATATTGAACCATATTAAACAAATGTAAGGTCTTCCCATTGCGGGTGTGTGTATGTGTGTGTGTAACCGAACGGACATTTTATTGGGGCGATTTATATAAGGTAGAGTAGTGGAAGGGTCCCTCAGAATAACGAATCAGTACAAACAAACTTCAGATAATTATTTTAATACTTTCCGTGTCCTGGACTGGTGTATCTGAGATTGGGGTCAGTGAGACGCAAACAAGTAACAGTATGACATTTGTATTAACTCCTCAGCACATCCTTACATCACTAGAAAAAAAACATTATCTGCACAGGAAAGTAGTTATACTGATCTCAATGTCAGCTCACACGACCCAAGAATTTTCCAAGACCCGATCGCATCCCATTACACACCGTGCGTCCCAACACTATGGATGATATGGCCCCACCACCCCGGACAGTGTTGAGGTCAGCCTCACTGTGTTAAATCCTGCTCTCCTCTCTTTAAAAAACACAACCTCTGACGGGTCCCTTATCTCAGCAGCTCCTCAACAACATATTCATAAGATATTATATGGCTGGATACCCAACAAGATAATCATTAAACATAATGACGTTATATCACCAAACACCAATTAGCATGAACATAATAAAACATGAAATATATGCAGACTAGTGTTGCGGTCGACCAGGAGCCACTCATGAGATGTCTTGAGTGGCTCACTAGCTGATTTTACATAAATTATTTCTGTACGGATTAAGTCATGGGTGCTTCCACCACCAAACACGTAACCGTGAAAAGCAACACGAGCCAAGATGTGAACACCTTACGTCTACACCACAAGCATAAGAACATAATAATGGAAGGAAATGCACACTTGCACAGGGTCTATTGGCCCATACTGGGCCAATGTTTGAAGCTATCCAGCGTATTCGATTTAATGATGATGTTTGGTAACTTGATTCACTCATCCACTACTCTATTTCCAAACGAATGTTTACCTATCTCGCTCCTAAATCTAAATTTGTCTAATTTAAAACCATTGCTACGAGTTTGCTCCTGGTTACAGAGTTTGAGTACCTTTGTTATATCACATTTGTTTAGCCCTGACTTCCATTTATACACCTCTATCATATCGCCCCTCACTCTACGTCTCTCGAGGGAGTGCAAATTAAGATGCTTTAACCTGTCTCTGTACTTAAGGTTGCTAATGCTCGGGATTAGTCTTGTTATTCTCTGAATTCTTTCTAGGGATTCTATATCCATTCTGTAGTACGGTGACCAGCAAATACACATTGTTGTCTTGGTTTAAGATTCCTACTTACCATTACTCCTAAGTTTTTCTCACAGTCAGATTTCTCCATAACAACGTTGCTCATCTGAAATCTGGTTTCTCTGTTTATATCTCCTAGACTAATTACTTTATATTTGTCAACATTAAATTTCATGTGCCATTTTTCAGACCTTGCGAAGAATTTTGTTTAGATCTTCTTGTAGTGTTGCGGAGTTCTCGTCAGATTTAATTACACGCCCTATTTTAGTGTCATCAGCAAATACTTATGTTGCTGTCTACGCCTATTGTAACAGCACTTTTGCTTTATATAAATATTCCCCCAAATGAATAACACCAATTTATTCAAGAAATTATTCAACAATGACTCAGTTGTTGACGATTATTCACGGCTGAACTTGTAAGTACCACAGAGGTTAGGCGTAGGTCAGCCGATTAATCAAACAGCCGCCTGACACTTTCACCGCTCCCACGCCTCTCGCCCGGACAGAGAGGCGAGGGGTCGGGTAGATTCTTACCACTTGTTCTGGGATGAACACGTAACTCAAGTGTTCTCTCAAAGTGTATTCAAAACACTTCCCAGAGAGAATTTATAATTTGTTCTCTCATATACATATAAATATATACCTGTCTCTGTGTATATAAACGCTTTGACAATAAAAGAAAAGCCCAAAAGAAGTGTTTACATCAAGCCCTGCTACTGAGAGCTCCAGAACTTGTTTAAGACAATTAATATGATAGAAAAACAGCTATCACACTGTATCTATGTCATTTATGTATATGATAAATAGTATTGATCCTAGTACCCCAATGGGATATAGTGCCGTTAATGCTTCCTCGCGTTTACTGTCCTGTAACCACGCCCTAATCCATTTTAGAATAACTCCTCCAATTCCATGAGCCTCTACTATTCGTATTAGTCTTAGTAGAGACTGTCCAAAACTTGCTAAAAGTAAAGAGTTTACCCACACCCATCATAATCGTGTCTGTCACCCACTGATTCAAAAACAGTTGAAAATAATGTAAAAATTTGTCCAGACATGAACCACGCTTGTGAAGCCATGTTGGAATCATTGATCAACACTTCTCCAGGTGATTTCGAATGACATATTAAACAAATTTCTACTGACACACTAAGCTCTACCTTACATTCCTTTAATACTCTAGCAAATATCTCCTGGGACCTGGAAGTTTATTTGTTTATTAACATCCTTACTAGTCACTACTACTCTCTTATCTATTTTTTCTTCACTGTCTCTGTACATAAATCGGTGCTTCAATTATCATGTTTAAATTTTCAGTAGTAACTGTTGAAAATACCCAGATTATTGCTCATTTCTCCGTCGTTATCAGTTAGCTCCTTAGGGTTTGTGTTTCACCCTCCCTTCCTACCTTCAGTTCATTATTCTTCTTTGCTTTCCTTATCTCGGTGTTAACCCTTCTGGCCAATACTTATAATAGTCTCGGAGGTAAACTTCACCATGATTTATTCTCCTAC
>NW_024713650.1:6645425-6654992 GCF_018991925.1 Homarus americanus
ATACACATCATCATAATCGTGTCTGTCACCCACTGATTCAAAAACAGTTGAAAATAATGTAAATAAATTTGTCAGACATGAACGCCCGCTTTCAGAAGCCATGTTGGGAATCATTGATCAACTTGCGCTTCTCCAGGATTTTCGAATGACATGTTAAACAAATTTGCTAAGGACACACTAAGCTCTACCTTACATTCCTTTAATACTCTGGCAAATATCTCCTTGGGACCTGGTAAGTTTATTTGTTTATTAACATCCCTTACTAGTCACTACTATCTCGCTTAATCTATTTTTTCTTCACTGTCTCTGTATAGAGTCGGTGCTTCAATTATCATGTTTAAATTTTCAGTAGTGAAAACTGTTGAAAACACTGTTCAGATTATTGCTCATTTCTCCGTCGTTATCAGTTAGCTCCCTTGGGGTTTGTGTTCGCCTCCCTTCCTACCTTCAGTTCATTATTCTTCTTTGCTTTCCTTATCTCGGTGTTAACCCTTCTGGCCAATACCTTATAATAGTCTCGGAGGTAAACTTCACCATGATTTATTCTCCTACCTATAGCCTTCCATTGTCCAATAATATTCTTTAATTAATTACTTATCTATTTAGGGTCATTGTTATTTGATCTGAGTTTTCTGTATGGTATGTTCTGCCTTTGTGCATTACGTAATTCATTATTTAAATTGTTGTGCAACTCGTCAACCTCAGATCTCGTGAGCAGGCCATCCTTACCATCATATTTTGTGATGTATGTAGGAAGGGGGGGGGGGGAGGAAAGTGTGACCTATTTCGTAGTGGTAGATATTTTGTATGACTGATACTGCACTTCATGTCCTGACTCGTAAACTTTTATTAGATAAACCATTTATAGCTGAGTGAAACAGAAATGTCCTGGGATCGAACTATTGAACCCTTAGGACAGGAGACGAGCTCTGTATCCACTCAGCCAGTGCACCCAACTTTAATGATATTATTCAAACATTGAAATTAACAGATATTGATGGAATGAGAAGAGTAAAAGTGGATATTTCATAGAAATAAATAAGGACGACGCACTTTACTAAAATCAGAAATTTTAGCATTTCATAACTGCTGTATTGTTGACATATAAGAGTACAACATGTATCTAACATATGGTAAGATGCTCCAGTGTAGTGAAAAGTCTTTCTGGGTTGTTTGAGAGTATTTACTATTATACTGAAACAAAGAACTCTCACCATGATCTTATTACTAGTAGACTCATAAACATATCATCAAAAGACATCTTACCACTACCCACACAACGATTCACAATTTGTTGTATGGGACAACAGAGATAATGATCACTCACCTTATAAGTAGACGCATTCGGTCTAATTTACAGCCGCTAGATTTTTCCTTCATGTCAGTGGCTCTCTTTTTCACCTTCTTTGAGGTCGTGTCCACGGGGGTGGTGTTCACACGCACAGGACCCGTGGGCGAGGCGCAGCTGCCACACACACCACACAGGGATATTAATTATATTATACATAGATGAAGATGTATGATTACATTTCTAGAGTTCATGCATACACATGGGGAAGAATAAAGTGGTGAATCAAGTATAAGGTGGCGAGTCAAGTATAAGGTGGTGAGTCATGTATAAGGTGGCAAGTCAAGTATAAGGTGGCGAGTCAAGTATAAGGTGGTGAGTCAAGTATAAGGTGGTGAGTCAAGTATAAGGTGGTGAGTCAAGTATAAGGTGGTGAGTCAAGTATAAGGTGGTGAGCAGGGTGAGCATAAGGTGGTAAGGTGGTGAGTCAAGTATAAGGTGGTGAGTCAAGTATAAGGTGGTGAGTCAAGTATAAGGTGGTGAGTCAAGTATAAGGTGGTGAGTCAAGTATAAGGTGGTGAGTCAAGTATAAGGTGGTGAGTCAAGTATAAGGTGGTGAGTCAAGTATAAGGTGGCGAGTCAAGTATAAGGTGGCGAGTCAAGTATAAGGTTGTGAGTCAACACAGGGGTTAGGATAAACAAACAGAGGTCAGGATAATCAATGGTAAACAAACAGAGGTCAGGATAATCAATGGTAAACAAACAGAGGTCAGGATAATCTTAGGTAAACAAACAAGGGTCTGGTTTAAACAGGTTATAATAATTGTAAGGGATAAGTAAACAACTTACACTAAGAGGCCAGCAAACAAGATTTAATGTGAGAATAAGATAAGGAGGTAAACAGTTAAGTGTTATTCAAGGTTGGATTACGATGTTATATGACACAACTGACAGAGGATTTTGACAACCCTACAGTGTTATAGCACCATAACACCATTTGATTTATATATATAGGCGTAGAATTGCACCACAGAACCACACAGCCATATATATATATATATATATATATATATATATATATATATATATATATATATATATATATATATATATATATATATATATATATATATATATATATATATATATATATATATATATATATGTAACAGGTCGGAATTACTGGGTTTTAATTTCTCACTTGACTTGGGGTTTATTAATTATTAGATGGAAATTGCAGTGGAAGCGTCCCTTTGAGAAAAATCCCGAACCAGCACAAGAACACTTAAATTTACTAGCAAAATGAATTCTCCGTGACCCGTGGAAGGATAGCGTCTGTGACTGGGATGAATGAGACACACTGTAAAATTTAAACACTTATATTCCCTCCAACACTACAGACACAATCAAATAATGGTACACCAATATGCGCACCTCTTAATTTAAACTTTAACCACTACTCTGGGGAATAAAAGTTATACATGATATTGAAATTATTAGAAACTCAAACAATGCCTCATTAGACAACAATAAATTTAAAGTAGTAAGAAATGTTGCTTGCACACATGAAACAGGCCTTAAGTGCTTTCAACAAAATAATATCAACCACTGAGAAAATGGTATTAAAAAATAAGAAATTAATAACTCTACAATAAATAGGCCTCAAGGGCACTCAACAAAATTATATCACCCCAACAGATACACACCTCCTAACCTAACTTAAACACTACGCTGGGGAACAAAGGTTATACCTTTGTTTAGAACCCAGTTAGCTCACTCAGGGGTATCAGGACAATTGCCCTTGAATAATTGCTCCATGAAAAATTCCTCCTTGGATAATTGCCCCCCGAACAATTCCCGGACAACTGCCCACCCCCCCTTCATTATTACTAGTGAATATGTACTGATATGTACAGTTTTTCTTATATTTACTGTATTTGTATTTATTTTTTCTTGTTTTCTTTGATATGCATCTGTAGGCATAACTGTATGGATGCCCTGAAAAGTGACCAGGGTAGAGAATTTATTAATCAAGTTACAGCAACCTTGTTGGATAAACTGCAAGTAGACCATCAAATTTCACCCCCATACCAACCACAAACCAATGGTCAACGAAAACGTGATAATTGCACTAAAAAGAGCCCCTTGACCAAGATGGTCAATGAGAACCATGATAGTTGGGATGATGAGATGTCGGAGTTTTGCTCGAATATCACAACCGTACGAAAGTAACTCCTTTTGAAGTCATGTACTGTATGGAAGGAAGGTCAAGTTACTTATTGATGTACAGTCTGCAACTACGACTTGGAAAATTTTGATTGAACTACAGGGTAGTATGGAATTCGTCAATGAGATGATGAATAAGAAAAACAAGCTTGTTTGTCAAGTGGCCCAAAATATCTCAACAGCAAAAGCAGCACAGAGTTTATATAAAGAACAGCCGCAGAATACATCTCATAAGGTCGAAGATGAAGCCTCGGTGGATTGGACCAATTAAGTTGTTGAAAGTCTAGACAAGGGACGAGCCGGTCTGAAGAACTTGATGACTGGATAGAAGCTGAAGAACTTTTAGCACGGCTCCAGTGTCAAGGTACCAATATGTTCCAAATAATTTTCTGCATGACGGTTATTGCAATACTCTACACCTGTACACTCCCATGAACAGTTACGACTATCAGTTTCATTTTTCTACCTATAACTTATTTATTGATTATTTAAACATTATTGGAGAGTGAATTACTTATTTGACTATATTTGTAACCCTCTTTATATTTGATATAAACTTATAACTTTACAATGTTTACATCCTCCTACAGATCTACGCAGGTGACTCTGAGGATACAGACCCTACCTATACTAGCAGCTCGGATCATTCAGACAACTGTCAACTAGCAGATTTTGTCAGCTCCGACCCTGTCATTGTGAAGTCCTCTTCTGCTGGTCTTGGGACTTCCAATGCTGACCATCCTAGTACTAGTTTTGATCCCACCACTGACAATCCCTGCAATACCCTCCAAAGGAAGCGCAAGTATGAATCAGTGGCGAAAATTTGTCACAGAGCAAGCAAAGCAGAACACCAGCCATCATGTTTAAATTACTTCCTGTGGCTGCTCGGTGCAAACTGGCAGCTGACCTTGGGCTCAGAGTAGAGAAGCCTGTTTACTTCGGGAGGTCCATGCAACTTAGTGAACCAAGGCGAGTCTACAACACCAAAGGTGGTGGGAACTGTTATTTTCGTGCAATCAGCCACTTTCTGACATTATCAGAAACCTCTCACTTAGATCTCCGTGACAAGGTCGTCCAAGATATGGGTGTCATCATCAGTGAGACATTACAGTACTACCGATGTCATCACACTGCGGACTATCTTAACAGCAGCAATAAGAAGGCTAGTGCCACATGGGCTACAAATGCAGAAATTACGTCTACTGTTAGCTTGTTGGGTATTGACATTGTTGTTTATATCAAATCTGGCCATTCCTTTAAGTGGCTAGTGTACCCAGCATCAGTTACGTTGCACACAACATCTGATCACGCCCTCCATCTCACCAACACCGCTCATCATTTTAGCATTGTACTCGCAGTTCAACCTTAGCCACCAAGAAAATGCTTGCAAGGTAAAAAAATATGTATATCTAGCATTCTAGAAGTATCATCATTCTTCTGTATTTTCAAGGTAATGAAATTTCCCGCGGAACTGAATATTTGTCAGTGACACTACAGGTATAAGCCGTTTTCTCAGAAGTTCGGCTGATTGTGTGGGGGTAGATTCGGGGAGCCGAGGGTATATTCTAGGAGCAACGAAGAATGACAAAAATGATTCCGGGACTTAGAAACCTTCCATATCAAGATAGGTTAAGGAAACTAAACTTGCATTCCCTAGAAAGACGAAGAGTGCGGGGGGATATGATAGAAGTATTTGAGTGGGTGAAAGGAATCAATAAAGGGGATATAGATAAAGTTCTTATAATATCCGAGCAGGATAGGACTCATAGCAACGTATTTAAGTTGGATAAGTTTAGGTTTAGGAGGGAGATAGGAAGGAACTGGTTCACAAATAGGGTGGTGGACGAGTGGAACAAGCTTAGCAACTTTGTAGTAAGTGCTGGAACGCTGGAAAGTTTTAAAGGGAGGCTAGATAGATTCATGGATGATAGAGTGGTAGTAACTCTCGAAAAAAGCTGCAAGCCCTAAAATATATAAATTATGATGGAAAAAAACTCTGGACATTGAAATACAGACTTATTTATGAAAAACACAAGGAGGTATAATCAGGACTAGAGAGGTATAGTCTAAGCTAGCCCAAATTATACCCCGGGGTATAATATAGCCTGGGCTATTTTATAGCCCACTGTAACCCCGGGTATAGTTTGGCGGGGGGTTTATGTGGGCTGCTACACCGGGGTTGTTTCTGGAAACTATACGCAGGTTGATTAATTTATTAAAGACACTATAATTCACAACACAAAAGCGTTTAATCACTTCTCTATGAACTAATATATTGCGGTGGGTACAAGAGTAATGGTGTATAGTGTGGATGGTGTGGGTACAAGAGTAATGGTGTGTAGTGTGGTTGGTGTGGGTACAAGAGTAATGGTGTATAGTGTGGATGGTGTGGGTACAAGAGTAGTGGTGTATAGTGTGGATGGTGTGGGTACAAGAGTAGTGGTGTATAGTGTGGAAGGTGCGGGTACAAGAGTAGTGGTGTATAGTGTGGATGGTGTGGGTACAAGAGTAGTGGTGTATAGTGTGGAAGGTGTGGGTACAAGAGTAATGGTGTATAGTGTGGTTGGTGTGGGTACAAGAGTAATGGTGTATAGTGTGGATGGTGTGGGTACAAGAGTAATGGTGTATAGTGTGGATGGTGTGGGTACAAGAGTAATGGTGTATAGTGTGGATGGTGCGGGTACAAGAGTAATATTGTATAGTGTTGGTTGGACAAGTAATGGTGTATAGTGTGGATGGTGTGGGCACAAGTAGTGGTGATAGTGTGAAGGTGCATAGAGTAATGGTTAGTGTGGTTGGTGTGGGTACAAAATGGTGTATAGTGTGGATGGTGGGTACAAAGTAATGGTGTATAGTGTGGTTGGTGTGGAGTACAAGAGTAATGGTGTATAGTGTGGATGGTGTGGGTACAAGAGTAATGGTGTATATTGGTTGGTGTGGGTACAAGAGTAATGGTGTATAGTGTAGATGGTGTGGGTACAAAGTAATGGTGTATAGTGTGGATGGTGTGGGTACAAGAGTAATGGTGTATAGTGTGGTTGGTGTGGGTACAAAGTAATGGTGTATAGTGTAGATGGTGGGTACAAAATGTGGTGTATGAGTGGATGGTGTGGGTACAAAGTAATTTGTATAGTGTGGATGGTGTGGGTACAAGGTAATGGTGTATAGTGTGGTTGGTGTGGGTAAAAGAGAATGGTGTATATGTGGTTGGTGGGTACAAGAGTAATTTTATAGTGTGGACGGTGTGGGTACAAAAGGTGTATATGTGGTTGTGGGACAAATAATGGTGTATAGTGTAGATGTGTGGGTACAAAGTATGGTGTATATGTGTGGTTGGTGTGGTACAAAAGTATGGTGTATAGGTTGGTGTGGTACAAGAGAAGGTGTAAAGTGAGGTACAAGCAATGGTGTATAGGTTGGTGTGGGTACAAGAGTAATGGTGTATAGTGTGGATGGTGCGGGTACAAGAAACACTGCAGATGTTGTGACGACGCTGTAATTTTGTTAACTATCTGGAGGGTAGAAGTGTTACCGCCTCTTTGTCGTAATATTCAGTTCACATGACCAATGTGTCATCAGGATTTGTCACGCTAAGTCACACAACTGAAACGGTGTATTAATGTTATACTGCAACATTTGCTAAGTCACGTTATATTCGCACACAACACCACGACAAGCTACCAATAACAATACCTGTCACACAACCACGAGCACAATGTCAACCACGATTCATACCATAGAACATGATACATAACTACAGTCATACACCATCATACATAACCACAGTCATACCCAGATACATAACCACAGTCATACACCATAATACATAACTACAGTCATACACCATGATACATAACCACAGTCATACACCATGATACATAACACAGTCATACACAATGATACAAAACCACAGTCATACACAATGATACATAACCACAGTCATACACAATGATACATAACTACAGTCATACACAATGATACATAACTACAGTCATACACAATGATACATAACTACAGTCATAGAACATGATACATAACTACAGTCATACACCATCATACATAACCACAGTCATACACCATGATACATAACCACAGTCATACACCATAATACATAACTACAGTCATACACCATGATACATAACCACAGTCATACACCATGATACATAACCACAGTCATACACAATGATACATAACCACAGTCATACACAATGATACATAACCACAGTCATACACCATGATACATAACCACAGTCATACACAATGATACATAACTACAGTCATACACAATGATACATAACTACAGTCATACACCATGATACATAACCACAGTCATACACCATGATACATAACCACAGTCATACACCATGATACATAACTACAGTCATACACCATGATACATACACCACAGTCAGACACCTTTTGATACATAACCACAGTCATACACAAATGATATAACTACAGTCATACACCATGATACATAACCACAGTCATACACAATGATACATAACCACAGCCATACACCATGATACATAACCACAGTCATACACAATGATACATAACTACAGTCATACACCATGATACATAACCACAGTCATACACAATAATACATAACTACAGTCATACACCATGATACATAACTACAGTTATGTCATGATACATAACTACAGTCATACACCATGATACATAACTACAGTCATACACCATGATACATAACTACAGTCATACACCATGATACATAGCTACAGTCATACACCATGATACATAACCACAGGCATACACAATGATACATAACGACAGTCATACACAATGATACATAACCACAGTCATACACCATGATACATAACTACAGTCATACACCATGATACATAACTACAGTTATGTCATGATACATAACTACAGTCATACACCATGATACATAACCACAGTCATAAAAAAAAAAAGTACACTATGATACATGAAACTACAGTCATACACCATGATACATAACCACAGTCATGATATGATACATAACTAAAGTCATACACCATGATACATAACCACAGTCATACACCATGATACATAACTACAAAATATACACAATGATACATAACTACAGTCATACACCATGATATGTATAACCACAGTCATACACCATGATACATAACTACAGTCATACACCAGATACATAACCAGTCATACACCATATACATAAACTACGTCATACACCATGATACATAACTACAGTCATACACCATGATACATAACTACAGTCATACACCATGATACATAACTACAGTCATACACCATGATATAACTACAGTCATATACACAATGATACATAATCACAGTCATACAATGATACATAACTACAGTCATACACCATGATACATAACTACAGTCATACACCATGATACATAACTACAGTCATACACCATGATACATAACTACAGTCATACACCATGATACATAACTACAGTCATACACCATTATACATAACTACAGTCATACACCATGATACATAACTACAGTCATACACAATGATACATAACTACAGTCATACACCATGATACATAACTACAGTCATACACCATGATACATAACCACAGTCATACACCATGATACATAACTACAGTCATACACCATGATACATAACCACAGTCACACACAGTACATAACTACAGTCATACACAATGATACATAACTACAGTCATACACCATGATACATAACTACAGTCATACCACGATACATAACCACAGCCATACACTATGATACATAACCACAGTCACACACAGACGATACATAACTACAGTCATACACCATGATACATAACCACAGTCATACACCATGATACATAACTACAGTCGCCCCGCGATACATAACTACAGTCTGCACCAATACAACCGTCTACATAATGATACATAACTACGGTCATACACCATGATACATAACCACAGTCATACACCATGATGCACAACCACAGTCATACACCATGATACCATAACCACAGTCATACACCATGATACATAACCACAGCCATACACTATGATACATAATCACAGTCACACACAATACC
>NW_024713650.1:6655092-6713295 GCF_018991925.1 Homarus americanus
AACGTAATCCAATGTTTATTTTTATTCTTTTGATGTTTCGATGTTTAGTATCATTTGTGTCTTAAAGGTTTCGATAGTGAATCAATTTGTTGTGACAGACTACGAGGCTCTTTAATATTTTTATTATTTAATTTAATTAAATTCTTAAAGGTTTACTTTATTTATTTTTATTCCCTTTTTGGTTTACTTCACTTTTTTTTTGTTCGGTTACGCCTAGAACCTTGGATATTAAAGTAAATTAAGAGACGGCGTATTAGTTCCCAGGGTGCGGTACTCGCTAAATTTAATCGTGCTGAATTAAAGACATCCTACAGGACAGCCAGCTAGTATGCAGCCACCGCTCCCTGGTAGCTGTCGGTTATTCAGCTAACACCCACTCTGCACCTGGAAAATACGATGAGGAAGCGTAAGGAGAGTGTTACCTCTGACTGACTGATGTTGGGGATTACTGGCCTCTTCGCCATTAGGCTATTTCGGCCGAAGCTGATGTCTTCTTTCTTCTTCTAATCTTGGTCTTCTTTCTTGCTACAACTAATCTGATGTTCTTGTTTCTTCTTTTCTTGTTATTCTTGTGTTCTTCTTGTTCTTGGTATTTTGGTTACTTCTTTCTTCTTGTTGTTTTATTTGGGATGAATTATGGTATGCATGAGTGATATGATGGTGAGTTAGTGACAGACCAGATGAAATGGCTTGTCAGGTGACTAGTTTCTCTGTGATTTTATTTTTTATTTTTATTTTGTCTTTTGTAGCCCGTGTCTTTTTGTTTGAATATATGTTGGTGGGTGTCAGTTTAGCTTGATAAATGTGAGTGTTGTATGTAATGATAAGGTTTGTGATGTGTTTCTCATGTTGTATGTTTTAATTTTTGTTTTATTCATTTTTATTTTTTTTAATTTTTTAAGGCATGGTTACATACATATAATAGATATAAAAAGAGTTCATGCGTGTGTCAATCATAACATGCCGATAAGATGGGTCTCCTTGAGGAAGGTTATTACTGCGTCACTTATGGTGACATTATCTTGCAATAGGTTGGGTACAGTCAGCACGAAGCCTTGCTCGGCAGCTAGGATCACCAGCTGCCGGCGCTCTGGTTCGTACTGGCTGCACTCAGTCAGAATATGTCTGATGGAGAGAATTAGGTTACAAGTGGCACAGATAGGTGGGAAGGAATTGTCAAGATAGGCCCCTAGGTGGGTCAGATAGGTACAGTTCAGCCTTAGTCTGGCGAGAACGACCTCTTCCCTCCTATTCTTTCTATATGCTGAGGGCCAGTTTCCTATATTAGTCTTCCAGGTGTTGTGGAGATCCAACCTAGTCCATTCAAGTTGCCACTTTCCAAATGCATATGTCTTCCCCAAGGAGAGACACGACTGAGTCTCCCAGGGTACATTGGTTGTCTCCCCGAGACCCACAGTCGCTCTTGCTAATCTGTCTGCCTGTTCATTGCCCCAAATGTTACAATGCCCAGGCACCCACACCAGCACAATATTCTTGGCACACTCATGTAATTTATTAATAATGTTGCCCTGTATCTCATTGCTGGTAGTATTACCACCTTGAATTGCTTTAAGAGCTGACATGGAATCTGAAATTACAGCGACATCATTGACATTGCTTGTTATTGCAATGTCAATGGCTTTACTTATTGCGAACATTTCTGCAGAGAATATGGTTGTATGCCGCGGCAGGCGGGAGCTCCACTCCCCGTCTCTGCTCCAGATACCGGCTCCGACGTTGTCTTCAGTCTTGGACCCGTCGGTGTACACGTGAGTATAGGCGCTGAATCCTTCAAGAAATTGATAGAAAAGTTGCCTCAGGAGCTCAGGATGAAAGTCATTCTTCGCTCCCGGAAGCCACGATGTTTCCACATGGAAGTTGGGGTTCTCCCATGGCGGACACAACGGTGGAACGTATCTATCAACGTCTTCGAAATGGATACCAGCACCCTGGCACAAGGTCTGGAGGCGGACAACCGAGGACGGGGACCTACGCAGCTGCAGGAAACGGAATTTAGCAACAGCACACCAACCTGGGTGGTCTGTGCCGCGCTTCCTAGCCGTACTCAACCCGTACCTTAGCGTCAACATGTCCCTCCTGATGTGAAGTGGAGGGACGTGGGCCTCAACCTCTAGTTTACCTACACGTGTACACCTGTAGGCACCCAGACATAGACGAAGGCATCGGTTCTGTATTCTGGTTAGCTTTGCGAGTGTGGTGTTGCATGCCGAAGCATACAACTGGCATCCATAATCAAGTTTTGATCTGATCAGGGTCTTATACACCATTAATAAAGATTTCCTATCGGCTCCCCATGTAGTACCTGATAAAACTTTCAGGATGTTTGTGACTTTAAGACATTTACTTTCAAGTTCGTTAATGTGGTTTTTCCACGTTAATTTCCGGTCAAAATGAACACCAAGAAATTTTACTGAAGTCTGAAATTTAATAGGAGTATCATTTAATTTTAATACTGGATTACTAATGTTACGTTTCTTAGTGAAGACTACTCCTACTGTCTTCTCAACTGAAAACCTAAATCCCCATTGTATTGCCCACTGTTCCGCGGCTTTTAGGCCAGCCTGCACCCTTTGTGCAGATAGCCTCTCAGCTCGAGAGGAGCGCCAGATTGCGCAATCGTCAGCAAACAAGGAGAATTTGAGGTCACTTAAGCTGGGGGCTGGTGATAGGAAATCATTAATCATTATAAGGAATAAAATTGGGCCCAAAACGCTACCTTGTGGAACTCCATTTTCAAAGACAAATGTGTCTGATTTTACGTTAGCGCCCCAACAACCAGGCCGGCCAGGCCTCCAATAGTGATGGCACCAGCACGAGGCAACATGTTCTCCTCATCTGTTATGTAGTCCACCGTCGCCATGGTGTGGGCCTTGCCAGTTTCATAGATGTTGACTGTTCTTTCTCTAACAGAACGCGTTGCTTCTAACACACCCTCAATTTCCTTCCTCACAACACCAACATTCTCCTCCAAGGCTGTCCTCTCCTTTCCAAGATATTCAAAGTCGAGCACTTCCTCTGGTTCTTCATAAATCGGTAGCTCTGATGGCCGAACCATGCGGGACGTGGGTGCCGAACTCTCCTTTTTTCCCGAGTCAGCAAACACAACTGGTGCAAGAATGGGAATGGTGGCAGCTGTGGCCACGGGAACACCATATTTCTGCACCAGCCGCAAGGCCGCCATGGTTCTTGTGTTACCTCCTCGGGCACTCGTTTATATACGGGCTAGCTGGCAACTCAGGCATGCCAGAAATGACAATTCACGCAAAAAAATAATTTCCATATAAATCAGTTGCTTACATTTGGCTATGAAACTCAGTGTCATTCATACGGTGAATTTCTTACATCTATTTTTACAATCTAATCAGAGATTGAGCTTGCCAGGAAATATTGAAATGGACGTTAAATTCCTTTTATCCTCTTCACCAATGATCGGCTCGTTAGCCGCTTGGGCAATCGGTCACGTCTCTGTTACGCATTGTTGGCAAGTCTTGGGCATGCACCAGCTCCTGAATGTACCTGAACCTGCTCCAGTGTTGGTCAAGTCTTGTCTTGAAAGAGCTCACACTCGGTGCCACCACAACACTTTCTGGCAGATTGTTCCAAGAGTTTACAACTCTCACTCCGAAAAACTTTGCCCTCACAGTTTTCTGGACTTGCTGCTTCTTCATTCTTGAGCTGTGATCCCTTGAATGTCATGTACACTAATACTGACACGTTCCTTGATAAGAGAGAGGAGTTTGAAACACTACTAAGAGTACACCAACCAGATATTGTAGGAGTTGTAGAACTGTTGCACAAGAACAGGAGAATCGACCCAGAGGAATGTGAGTTCGGTATTGCTGGATATGACTCATTTACGAACCTTTCTCAAGAAACTTGCAAGAGGGGTGTGGTTATCTACGCTCGGCAAGACCTTAGAGCCAGCCAGGCGAGGGTACAGGGAGAGGATGTTTTTGAAGAGTCCAAGTGGTGTAAAATTAAATTAAAGGGAGGGGACTTACTTATCGTCGGGTGTATCTACAGATCCCCGAACTGTGGCCCACTAAATCAAAGGAACTTAAGAACCTTAATAAACAACGCGGCGATGCTCAACCCTAGCCACCTCCTTATCATGCGGGACTTTAACTATGGCGACATCGAGAGGAGAAACGAGTCCACCCCGAATGACTTGAATAACCCTGCTACTCTTTTTCTAGAAACTCTGAGAGATAATTTTCTGTTCCAACATGTGAGACACCCGACACATTACAGGGGGGAGCAAACGCCCAAGCCATTTGACCTCATCATAACAAACGAGGAGGATATGGTGGCCAAACTGGAACACCTTGCCCCAGTTGGCACCAGTCACCATATAGTGTTGTCATTCAGATTTAGCTGTTACCTAGTTCAGGATAAGGCCAGGCCAAGGTGCAAATATTACAAGAGAAATTACAATGGGATGAGGGAAGAGATGAGGGGTATCAACTGGCCTGACTTATTAAGGTACAAGAACGCAGACACTACGCTGAATATCATAACTAGTAAAATGACCCATTTGATCGATAAATATATACCCAAGACCAAACCCAGTGCTTCTAGGAATACGAGGGGATCCCTACACATGAACCATGCGGCGGTCGACAAAATTAAGAAGAAAACCCAGAAATTCAAGACGTGGGTTGGGTCAAACGATGAGCAAGACAGGAGGATATATGCAAGAGCCAGAAACCAAGCAAAGATAGAGTGTAGGAGGGCTGAAAAGGAGTTCCAGAGGCTGGTTGCAAGCGAGGTCAAGTCAAACCCAAAGGCGTTTTACCGCAATGCAAAGTTGAATTGAAAACGCGAGTAGGAGTATCAGACCTGAGGCTAGTGGATGGTAGTTACGCAGATTCTGACCAGGATAAAGCTGAGGCATTAAACAGCTTCTTTTCCTCAGTGTTCACAAGAGAGGATCCAACTAACCTTCCTGCGTTTGAGGACAGACGGTTCGACACAGCACTGACCCACATTGTGTTCACAGAAGAGGGTATTAGAAATAAACTGTCCAGGCTAAAGGTCCATAAGAGTCCCGGCCCTGACATGGTGCATCCTAGAGTGCTAAGAGAGTTGTACAACGAGCTTGCAGAGCCCCTGAAGATCCTGTTTTGTAAATGCCTGGTCTATGTTTGTCTTTGATACCCCCAAAATGTTCTACACTACTGAGGGTACACACAAACACTTGTTATCTTAAAAATAGGTTCTTATTCTCGTACGGGAGATATACAGAGGGACTAATAAAACAGAGCACTTCCACACCATAAGGACTGGTGGTCTCCACTCCTTGTATCACTGCGCGCTGGCATATACAGATGCCAGCATTCACAAGCTGAATACATAAAATGCAAATATGATAATTCATATACATAACATGGTGCATAATAAATGGAAGTATTACATAGGATTAATACATGTTCTGTAATACTTTACTATACATAATTAATAGAGTAATATAAGAATACACAGCTTAAGGTACTACTTCGTGTCCATATTATACACCTGGATGAACAAATGGTCCCCAGTGAATGGACAGTGGCTTATGTGAGTCCTATCTTCAAGAAGGGCGATTGTCACTCCACGAACAACAATAGACCAGTGAGCCTGACCAGCATAATATGTAAAGTACTTGAGAGTATTATCAGAGATGCCGCAATGGAACATCTAATACGAAACAACCTTGTAAAAGATTACCTACACGGTTTTATGACGGGGCATTCCTGCTTAACACAATTGCTCAAGGTATTGGATATTTGGACCCATATTCTGGAACGGGGTGGTAATATCGACAATTTTTAACTAGATTTTGCCAAGGCTTTTGACAGTGTACCCCACGAAAGGCTGAAAATCAAACTGGAAGGGTACGGAATTCGGGGAAATATCCTAGCATGGATTGAAGACTTTCTAAATGACCGCAAGCAGTGTGTGGTGATTAATGGTACGAAATCGTCATCATTACCTGTCACAAGTGGGGGTACCACAAGGCAGTGTATTGGGCCCGCTGTTGTTTCTTTGTTTCATAAATGACATGCCTGACGTTGTACACTCCTCCATACAAATGTTTGCCGATGACGCCAAGTTATTTCGGGAAATTAAGAACCAAGCGGACTGTAAAGAGCTGCAGAAGGACCTCTGTGGGCTCCAGGAATGGTCGAAGAAATGGCTGCTGAGATTAAATGTCACGAAGTGTAAGAGGATGCACCTGGGGCGTACCAACGGTAAGGAGGCGTATCATATGTCCCAACGGGATGAAGAAACTGCACTAGTTGAGACTATGTGTGAGAAGGACCTAGGTGTGTATGTTGGCAATGAGCTGAAGTTCTCGGGCCATTGTGAGAAGAAGGTAAATCAGGCAAATAAATTATTGGGTCTTATAAGAAGGTCGTTCAGATATCTAGACGGTCCGTCCCTCGTAACGATCTTCAAGAGTGAAGTGCTTCCCCATCTGGAGTACTGTCACCCCATCTGGTCCCCGAGATATGCTAGGGACTGTCAGTTGGTTGAAAATGTTCAAAGGAGGGCCACCAGACTGGTGCCTGCACTTCGGCACCTCAGCTGCCCTGAGAGATTGGAGCGCCTGAACTTGCCTAGCTTATACTACAGACGGGCAAGGGGTGACCTAGTTGAGGTGCATAAGCATCTCAGGGGGCACTACTCAGTTGAGTGTCCTTACTTGGAGCTGGCGGACGCTCGCCCCACAAGGGGTCACAGCTCAAGATTGAAGAAGCCGCAAGTCCAGAAAACTGTGAGGGCAAACTTTTTTGGAGTGAGGGTTGTAAACTCTTGGAACAATCTACCAGAGAGTGTTGTGACGGCACCGAGTGTGAGCTCTTTCAAGACAAGACTTGACCAACACTGGAGCGGGTTCAGGTACATTCAGGAGCCGGTGCATGCCCAGTATTTGCCAACAGTGCGTGACAGAGACGTGACCGATCGCCCGGGCGGCTAGCGAGCCATCTTTTGGTGAAGAAGATAAATGAAAAGGAAAAGTAGTCAGAGACGTGACCTATCGCCCAAGCGGCTAACAAGCCGATCAGTGGCGAAGAGGATAAAAGTAAAAGTAAAAGTACAAATATTTCGAAACTGCATCTTAACGTGTGTTACCTTACTCCCAGTTTTCTCCGCCTGGCTCTCGGGGACTCCAAAACTATTACATTGTTCCTGCACTGGAAACGTTCCCGTTGTTCCTCCCCTCTACTAACAGTAGGTCCGTCAATTTCCATTTCTTCGACACACGTCTTCAGCGTCCCTAGCTGCTGTAGAACCTGTTCTGATCCTACATTACTCTCCGCCACCCACGTGGCCCTGCTAATGCCTCAGCATAACCCTTCTTAGCAACCACCTCCATTCTATCAGCTACTTCCTCAGTCTTAGCAAGGATCTTTTTCCCAACTTGCTCTAGTTTGGCAACCAGCAGGGCTCCAGCTTCATCTATTTTCGTCCCTATGGAACTCGTTCCCTTATGGCTTGCAATCGCCTCTTTCACCTAGACTATGCAGTCAGGGTAATACCAGCAACAGCCTTCATGCTTTACGGCAGTTAGCAACTTCCTAAACGTTGGATTAGTCAGGCCTGTACCCTCCATAACCGACGTCTCCCTGCAGTTATCACATATCATATATCATTCTCATGGTTGTTGTTGTTGTGGGGTGCAGACTGTGTATAGATCTACACCTATTTAAAAATAAAGAGAAAAAAAGAACAGTACTTAGCTGCTCTCTGCTCGATTTAACCACCTCCTCTGTTGCCTATAGAGTTGTCTTCTGCTATCATTGTGTACACTGTATCTCCCTGTGAATGGTGTATAATACACTATAAGAGCGGGCAACAAAAGCTGCCACCCTTTAAGGGCTTGTCACTCTTATAACAACTTTTACTTTAATACTTCAACCTTTGGTAGCGTGACGAGAGGTGGGCCCATGGGTACATGTAATTATAGTATCAAGCAAAAGGAAAGAAACAACGGTGGATACTGTAGGTGAATAATAGACCCAACATACAAATACAATATATATTCAGACACTAAAATGGATGCAGGAAAAAGTTGTATACACCAAAAAACGAACTCCGGATACCATGCCCTCAGGCTCAATTTGTTTGCACCACGACTGGGTGTACACACACATTAATACACATAAACTCTTATAGCACTTTAGCACCATGAAAACCCGTGGCAACGGCCAACACAACACTCAACACCCCAGGAGTAATACTCAAGCGACCGCGATGGGGGTCTCATCACCACGTGGCACCTTCCAACGAACTCTGAAGATTCCGGTGAAATAACACCACCACCACCAATAGACCTACTGAGCTAGGCACTCATCCACCAATGATGGGGGCTGGTAGTTGTTTATGGCTTGGTGATCTGGGGTCACCTTGTGGGCCGAGCGTGGGACCAGACTGGCCAGCTATGGGGCCCATAGGTGGTAGTAGAGCTTCTGACAGTCGGGATTCACGGAGATAACCGTTTCCTACTGGACCTCAGACATCTCCCCAGACTAGTGGATGCAACATCCACGCTACAGACACGGCCTAGGCTGCGATAGGGACCTTTGTGGGTGAGGAACGAGGCATTTACTGACCTGTGATAACGCACATCAACGTTTCAAAGGGACGTAAAAATACTTCACTCAAAGCACATCAACTACGTTACTGTAACACTTGCACAATCAAACTATTAATTAGGTCAAATCACTTAGAATGACGGGTACAACACGGAGTGGAATGACCTACCTGTGTGGGTGAGGAACGAGGCACTTACTGACTGTTGATGCCCCGGCACTCTCACCCCACGCTAGGTCACGGATTTCACTTACTTAACTATTTCAATGTATTACATTACTGTACACTCTGACGTTTGAAACTGAGACTACGAACTCAGTTTCATTCCCTAATATTCTCTTCACAAACAATGCTCTGACTGATCTGTCAAAGGCAAGAATCAAATTGATCACAAAAGGAAGTGGATGGTAATCCCAGTACAAGTTCCAACACGCAGCCTGTCGACAAACACGAAGACGCTGGTCTAAAGTTTCTATCAGGAAACTTAACTAATTCCTTAGTTAACATCCCTACAACAATTTCACTATGATTATCAGGGTCTCTGATATTCATAGGTGAAAAAGGGTTTTCAGGGTCTCGGTAGCAGAAAGAGTTTACAATTCGGTCAAGATAATGACGACATCTCGAAGACGTCATCAAAGAAACAGAGAAAACGGAGTACGTTTCCACTGGGGGACTCAGAAGGTTTTGTGGACGTTTAGCGTAATATGAATCATTAAGTTTTACAGGCTAGCCGTCTTTACGATCATGACAAAGCTCCCACCTTCCCCAAGATTCATATTATGCGGTAACGTTCAGAAAACACGTAAGTAGTTACATACTGTACACATTAAATGGTTAATACAAAATATAATTTCCCATCCACAAATAATTCACATATATTATACTAATAAAACTAGAAAAATAAATCCCTACCGGTGGTCAGAATTGGGCAAAAGAAATGAAAATCTGTTAACATACAAATAGAATGTGACACACCTTCATAAAAAATATAGGGATACATACATCATGACATAGTGGCACCAAGAATACTAATACCTGGGGTTACAGACCACATTTCATACAATAATAATAAATGGGGTTAGATACATCATATCATACAATAATAATGAATGGTGTTACATATTACAAAATACACCCTCATATTGGTAGGTAAAGTGCACACCCAAAATCTTTACTTACAGAACTCAAATTTCAATGTTCATAGGTCACAGGAAAGTTTCTTTTAAGCGATTGGTCAAATGCTTACAGGACACCCTGAGATTTAACATAGATTTCTCAAGCTAGGACATAGACGAACGGACCCCATCAAGTCGAAGGAATGATTTGTTTGACTTTAATCTAAAGAGTCATGTCGCACTCGCAAGAGACAACAACATTCGAGGGATTCCGAACGAGCGGGTATTCCCAAGAATCCAATGCTAACGAAACGGTCCTCATGAGAACACAACCAAACTAAAACTGTCTGTACTTATGGCATTTGCCATGTAGAAGTAACGGTGCCATGTTTCCATGCCCGAATACTTCCTGAAAGTCACGAACTCCACCTATACACCAACAACAGCAAGCCTACGTAGGACTTACAAACCACAACTTGAGAACTCACAACTGGTATCTTTACTGAAACTAGTAACAGATACTCATCAGATGATAACATAACTGCCAATCCATCTTCCAATCTCTATGTCTTATACTGCAAATTGACCATCCCTCTGCAAAATACTTTCAACCAAACAAAACACATCCTCATTTCTTTTCCTTTCCATACTACCAAAGTTACCTACAACAGATTGTGCACTTCACCATCAACAACACATCACCAACCAAGGAGGTTCACTTTAAAAGCCTGCTGCCTTTTAAAGATCCAGTCTAACTACTGGTTTCCTCTTCCTTACGGGAAATCCGGGAGCAGGAGCAACTACTGTTCTCTCCTCATCCAGTATAGCATCTCCCTCATCAGGTTCTGATTCTGAGGAAGAATCATTAGGGTGAACCTGGATGTCATTTTCATGGACAAACATATCTCTATTGATACATCTTTTCACCTTTTCTGCTGCTCGTCGGATTATTTCGGTCTCATCTGAAAGGTGGGTTAACTCATACGCTGCACCATTGCGTATGACATCAGTTACTGTATATGGGCCCTTCCACTTCGCATTTAATTTCCTACTGGTACTCAGAAGGTTTTGTGGACGTTTAGCGTAATATGAATCATTAAGTTTTACAGGCTAGCCGTTATTATGATCATGACAACACCATTCACAGGGTTCACTGAAACTGTGCCTGCAAAACACCGTGTATTGTAGGCACAGTTTCAGTCCATGAGAAAGCACACAAACACACGCTGACAACGTCGTTCTTACTACATCAGCGGAATTTCAGACAAGGAACTCTCTATGGGGATACGTTAGATCTTCAAGATTTTTATTCTGACATATTATTTTCAGGAGATTAATGACTTTCCTAAATACACTTCAGTAACAATAGGAAACTCATGGCAATCCCCAAGGGCGATATTAGAATACGCTATTCTTACTGGCAGCTACAACACTCACTTATTTGACAATTTTCATTAACAGTAAATATAGTTGTGTCTTGGTCATAATGACATGGATAGTCTGTTAAAACCTAATAATTCATATTACGCTCCACGCCCACAAAACCTGTAAACCTTTTGAGTCTCCCAGGTAAAACATTCGTTCTCTAACCACTTCAGGAGATCTGGGTCTTTCGTTTTCTATGTAACATTACCGGAGAAACTCAGGTATTCCTAAATTCCGCACAGGATGTTCATGCATTTGATTTACTTTTTTACTTTTTGTTTCTTTTATCCTCTTCACCAAAAGATCGGCTCGTTAGCCGCTTGGTCGGTCGGTCACGTCTCTGTTACGCATTGTTGGCAAGTACTGGGCATGAACTGGCTCCTGAATGTACCTGAACCTGCTCCAGTGTTGGTCAGGTCTTGTCTTGAAAGAGCTCAAACTCGGTGCCGTCACAACACTTTCTGGTAGATTGTTCCAAGAGTTCACAACTCTCACTCCGAAAACTTTGCCCTCACAGTTTTTTGGACTTGCTGCTTCTTCAATCTTGAGCTGTGACCCCTTGTGGGGCAAGCGTCCGTCAGCTCCAAGTAAGGACACTCGACTGAGCAGTGCCCCTTGGTGAAGAGGATAAAAGAAAAGGAAAAGTTACAGAGACGTGACCGATCATCCAAGCGGCTAACGAGCCGATCAGTGGTGAAGAGGATAAAAGTAGAAGTAAAGTATATGAAGATGCACAATTTTATATGGCTTCAATTATACTGGAGAAATTTCTCCCAAAGCTTGAAGTAATTAATAAGCAATTACGGTTAACCGTGCATCAACACTTTGAACTCTTTTCATTGGGCATGAAAATCTAGGTAATAAATAAAGCCACTAATAATGTCTGGAAGTTGTGATATATATGTATGTTTATATGCTGCTTGTGATGCATCGGGCTATGGATTAGGTGCTGTCATAAGTCACATAATGGATAACGGTGAAGAAAGACCCATTGCATATGCCTCGAGAACTCTTACCCAAAGCGAGAAAAATTATGCACAAATAGAGAAAGAGGCTTTGTCTATCATATTTGGAGTAAAGACATTTCACCAGTATCTATATGGGAGGAATTTTGTTTTAATAACTGATCACAAGCCTCTCTTGGCAATTTTGGGTCCTAAATCACCTGTTCCTGCACTTGCTGCAGCAAGAATGCAAAGATGGGTTTGATATTGTCGGCATATGACTATGAGATACAGTACAGACGTTCAGATGATCATTCCAATGCAGATGCTTTGTCAAGGTTGCCAGGTAGTGGATCAAATGATGGAGTAGAGCCTAAGGTTTATGCTGTAACCATGATAGCAGAAGATTTTCCAGTCACCTCCGGAATGATTGCTCATGAAACTAGGAAAGATGTTGTATTTGGAAGAGTCCTGGAGTATACACTAAATGGATGGCCAGAGATTTGTCCATCCTTAGACTTTCAACCGTATCATTTAAGGAGATGTCAATTATCAGTACAACAGGGATGTGTGTTGTGGGGTATGAGGGTGTTAATTCCACAGTGTTTTAGAGGGCAAATTTTGAATGAACTGCATTTTGAACATCCAGGTATATGTGCTATGAAAGCACTGGCCAGAAGTTTTGTGTGGTGGCCTATACTGGATGGTGAAATAGAAATGATGGTACGTGAGTGCTCTGTTTGTCAGAATGTTAGGAGTATGCCACCCAGCACACCTTTGAAAACCTGGAAATGGCCTACCCGTCCCTTCCAAAGAGTACACATTGCCTTCTGTGATAAGGGAACAGACAAATTTCTTGTATTAATTGATAGTCATTCAAAGTGGATTGATGTTAAGCACATGTACAGTACTAATGCTGGTAGCACCATTGATGAATTAAGATCAATATTTGCCGAACATGGAATACCAGAAGAGGTAGTTTCTGACAATGGTCCTCCATTCCAATCATCAGAGTTTAAAAACTTCATGAGATTCAACGGTGTAAAGCATGTACTGACCCCACCCTATCATCCTGCCTCTAATGGTGCAGCTGAGAGATCAGTTAGAATTGTAAAGGAAGCACTTTCCAAGCAGGTAATTCAAGGAACTGTAGGAAAATCAATGAAACACAGACTAGCAAATTTCTTACTCAGATACAGAACCACGCCACATAGTGTGACAGGATGTACTCCTGCAGAGTTAATGGTGAAGAGACATTTGAGAACAAGATTAAGTTTAGTTTAGCCAAGTCTGTTTGAAGTTGTAGAGAGGAAACAAGCTCAACAAAAAATGTATTATGATAAGAGTTCCAGTGAAAGAGTGTTCAAGGTAAATGAAAGGGTGAGAGTTAGGAACATGGCTAAAGGTTATGGTACTGTACATGCAAAGTGGATAACTGGTGTCATCGACAAGGTATGTGGATCTAGGACATATTTAGTGAAATGTGGTAACTCTTTGAGGTATGTTCATGTGGATCACATCATTCAGGCACATGACGAGATGAATGTAGCACCAGGACATGATGATAAACTTGACACATTTTCAGATGATCATCATCATGATGATGTCAAAGATGATGTTTCCCAGCGTCCACCCACTGTGTCAACTGATTGTAGTGATGATATGTCTGTCACTGATAAGGCACAGAGTGCAAGTGAAATCCCTGTAAAACTTGATGGAGGGAATAAGCCTAGAAGATCAAACAGAGTTAGGAGACCTGTAATTAAATTAGACCTCTAATTATCTGAATTGTGAACAGGCCTTTCAAAACTGTTTAGTTAGGAAGTTATATTTGTTGCGTTCTATTCCCTTCTTCCCTGCCATATGTAATTCTGTAAGTTTTGTTTATTTAGTATTTGTAGCAGCCATGCTCTCTTTTGAAAGGGAGAAATAGTGTTATATATATGTATGTTTATATGCTGCCTTTATTGAATGTATATATTATATATTATGTTACTTCTTACGAAATGTGTCAGGCACGTTGTAACCAAGAACAGAGAATAAACAGCCAGCCAGACAGACCATGTGACTCTTCATTCTCCCATTAAATAACCCAAGATACTACAGAAGTGTACGACAATCTTGAGGCCGGAACAACAACTTTGTGGCTCCAGTACGACACTGAGGGTAAAGTGTTGTAAACAAACACAACACGTGAGTTAAGGTGAAGACATTGATGGTGAGGACACACAAAGGCTGCCAGTGTAGTGCATATTTACTTATCGAACTTGTATGACTAACGTATACTTTCACAAGTCTCCTTCATATATCTAGTGTAGTATATAAATGGTATTACAGCTGTGTACTAAAGAAAAGTATTACCAAATGAAATCTAAATGTTTCAGTAATTTAAAATTTTGGGGCGCGCCATGTCCGAAAGTACAATACCTTAGTTAAAAGTGGAAGGACCAGGGATAGGTTCAGGTTTAACCTCTGTTAGGCTGGCCAGGCGTCCTGCTTTAGGCAGGACAGTCCTGCTTTTGAGCACTCTGTCCTCCGTCCTGCGCCACCTCAAGCAGAACGTTAATTTGTCCTCTTTTGGGCCTGTCTAAAAAGAATTATATAAATTACCTTACGTATACTAAAGCAGTGGGAACTGAAGGCCACATTAGCTACTTCCTTTAGTTTGTGAAGTAAGTTAATTTGGTTGGCATACAGTATGTTGTTCCAGCAGGAGTATAAATGAATATTCATTTATTTCAGTTCTTTATTTACACTGTATGAATGCATGTATCATGTATGTAACATATACAGTGCCTTTAAAAAAATTGAAATTTTAGAAAAACCACAAAATAGCCTTCATTACATTATAGTGATATTTGACAAATTAACACTTCTAAGTATATTACTGTTTGTATATTTTATACAACTTTTTATATTTCAACTCATCATTAAACATGTTTAATTTAGGTTAAAAATAAGTGTCACAAAAATGTAAAAAAGGTCCTTTTTGAAAATGGCCCAGTCATCAAAACATTATCGTGTTCTTCACCCGCCACCCACCACAGCTGGCCCAAGTCAGTGATAATGATAGTGAGGATATGGACTTATATGGACTTTGAGGGGTTTGACAAAGAGGCCCTGCAAGCCTCTGTGGTGGATAGTGATACAATTGATACAAGTGATACAGGTGAGGGTCAATAATCTGCCCTCTGCCTCGGAACCAACCCCCCATCCCCGTGTGCCCAGCCATCTTTTCTACTTATGTAAGTGTTAAAACACCTAATCATATTGATATTTCTCTTAATTATTAATTGTGTGTGCATACCATCATAAAATTAAGATGTTATTTTTACTACAACATAGGTATTGTGTCTGAAAAAGTGGAGTTTGGGGGTCAGCCCGGTCTCTATTTCAATTAATCCCATATGTTCTGTTATTCCATTTACTCGTTTCTCGTTTTACGCGCAACTCCGCAGGTTCAATTGACCGCGTAAATCGGGGTATTACTGTGTGTGTGTGTGTGTATATATATATATATATATATATATATATATATATATATATATATATATATATATATATATATATATATATATATATATATATATATATATATATATATATATATATACTATATATATATATATATATATATATATATATATATATATATATATATATATATATAATATTGTTAATGATTTTATACATTAAAAGTCCAAAATCGGATGCCAGAATCGGATACACCTGAACCGGACTTTTTCCCTTTTTTTTTTTTTTTAGCGGGCATTTGTGTGTATGTGTGCATGCGTGAGTGCCACAGCTGCACAGTGACAACAAGCGACCACGTGGTTGCCACTTTAAAACGAGCAATCAAACTGTGACAACATATGTAATTTTGAGTCCTACTCTTTCCATTTACAGAGTACTGTACAAGCCCATAATAATGGCTCCCAAAGTAGATAAACTTCGTTGTGTGAAGAGAAAGAAGAACACGTTGAAATTGAGTGACAAACTTGAAATAATTAAGAAACTAGAACGTGGTGTGAGCAATACTGTTCTAATGGAAACATTGGAAAGTCTACAATTTATGATATAAAAAAGGCAAAGAATAAAATTCTAGAATTCACAGCTTTTTCTTTAAAACTGCTTGTTTTGAATGCATGCTATATTTGCTAATGAATAAACTATCAAAATGTACCTGTTCATCTCTTCTTTACTCCTCCTTAAATTTGAATTTTAAAAGTACTGCCTGAGAATCCGGAAAATCCGAAAATCCGGACTGACCCAATCCCCAAGCAGTCTGGATTTTTGGACTTCTACAGTATATCTGATTTGCAAATCAAAGTCAAGAGGATCATTGTATACATTTAGTTTTATTGATAAATGAATGAATAAATAATTGATGTTTTGAATACAGTTTCATATTTATTATCTAATTACATATACATGTACTGTACTGTAGCAGGAAAAATATTCGAAATTTCAATGTTTAACTTTTTATATCAAGGAAAATGGTTCCTGACAATAAAAAAAATACTTTTCTCCACTTATAGGGGGGCTTCACTAGTTACCCCCTGGACCCTCACTGGGGGCTCCCCCCCTGGACCCTCACTGGGGGCTCCCCCCTGGACCCTCACTGGGGGCTCCCCCCCTGGACCCTCACTGGTGGCTCCCCCCCTGGACCCTCACTGGGGGCTCCCCCCCCCCTGGACCCTCACTGGGGGCTCCACCCATTAAAAAAACCTATATTTGCCAGTGATGACTGTGAGAATGGTACTGAAGAGGTCACCTTGAGTACACAGTTTATAAACAAGATGGCTAGCCTTCTCATTGTGGAAGAATAATAAGTATGGTATACAAACACACAGTTCACTTAGAATCCAGTGACACTCAAAAGAAATTTGAATTTCCAAAACCATAATGTGGGATTCAGATTGAACTACAGTACTGTATATGAATTGCATCCTGTCAGATAGGGTAAAAAATAACCCACGTTAACTTCAAGTTGGGGGTAAACACAAACAGGCCCATTAAACTAATTATTTTTCTTCATTAATTTATTTATTTTTTATTATATTGAAGGCAGCTCACTTCAGTCCTTAAAGGTGCTGTTAAAACTATATCTCTCTCTCTGGTATTTCCAATAACTGACCAATAAAAAATAAAGTGTAAGAAATTGTTGAAAAACAAAATATTTTTTTACTTGTTTGGCATTTGATGAGCATTTATTGTATGCACCACAAAACAGTATAGTGCAGTACAGTGTAGAACAGTACAGTACAGTACAGTGTAGTACAGTACAGTGTAGTACAGTACAGTTGGGTCTCACTTTACGCGGTTAATGTAACCCACAGGGTACCGCGGAAAGTGAGAAACGCGTAAAGTGAATAACATAACATATGGAATTAAATGAAATAGAGACCGGGCTGACCCCCAAACTCCACTTTTTGACGACACACAACTATGTTGTAGTAAAAATTTTATCTTAACTTTATGATGGTATGCACACACAATTAATAATTAAGAGAAATATAAATAATATTAGGTTTTTTAACAATTGCATTAGTAGAAAAGATGGCTGGGCATACGGGGATGGGCGGTTGGTTCCGAGGCAGAGGGCAGATTATTGGCCCTCACCTGTATCACTTGTATCAATTGTATCACTATCCACCACAGAGGCTTGCAGGGCCTCTTTGTCAAACCCCTCAAAGTCCATATATGTCCATATCCTCACTATAATTATCACTATCACTGACTTGGGCCGGCTGTGGTGGGGTGCGGGTGAAGAACTCGGTAATGTTTTGATGACTGGGCGACCTTGTGCGCACCATGCTCGCGCCGCTTACACAACATGGCGGATGGCGGGAGGTTTGGATCAAAAAATGACGTGGCTCGCCAGCCACTCGCCGCGTAAAGGGGTACACGCACCGCGGAATGTGAGCATCCTGGGTTCCGGCAGGGCACCGCGTAAACGTGGAAACGCGGAATGTGGGACCGCGTAAAGTGAGGGTTGACTGTACAGTGCAGTACAGTGTAGAACAGTACAGTACAGTGTAGTACAGTACAGTGTAGAACAGTGCAGTGTAGTACAGTGCAGTGTAGTACAGTATAGCATAGTACAGTGTAGAATAGTGCAGTGTAGTACAGTACAGTGTAGTATAGTGCATTGTAGTACACGTACAGTGTAGTACTGTATAGCATAGTACAGTGCAGTACAGTGTAGCACAGTACAGTGTAGTACAGTGCAGTGTAGTACAGTATAGCATAGTGCAGTACAATAGGGGTTGGGTGTAAACGGGACTGCCCAGTATGGGCCAATAGACCCGCTGCAGTTTCCTCCATTCTTATGTTCTTATGTTAACAGTGCAGTGTAGTACAGTGTAGTACAGTATAGCATAGTACAGTACAGTACAGTGTAGAACAGTATAGTGTAGAACAGTACATCATAGTACAGTACAGTGAAGAACAGTACAGTGCAGTGTAGAACAGTACAGTGCAGTACAGTGTAGAACAGTATAGTGCAGTACAGTGTAGAACAGTGCAGTGTAGTACAGTACAGTGTAGTACAGTACAGTACAGTACAATGCAGTCTATATTTGTGTGTGAAAGTGTTGAGAGATGTTTTTTTTAATCATTAGGAGAAATAGAACATAAAGTCGGCCCTTCACATACGCGGGTTTAGCATTCACGGATTCGCAAATACGCGGATTGCCCCGCCGGAGGAATATTCTGTACATTGAAGTAATTGAAGTACATTCAAATCGCGCGCGGCACCGAACACGGGACACCGCCCGCTCCCGCAACCTCACTCACACACGCATAGGTCTCCCTCACTCAGTCAGTCTCTCTGTAACCACACTTGTGTTGACATCAGCATTGTAGTTGCAAAAATATTACATTTCCGTGAATGTATTATATCAAGCACAGTATGAATAGAATATCACTAATATAAGAGTATTTTAACCGAAAACTACTAAAAAAACAAGTAACATCTCTTGAACATCGGAAGGTTAGGTAAAGTCTCTTGTTTTCGTCATGTATTTTATCCTAATTTACATTGAAATACATCATGTTTCAGCAAAAGTACTATTTATTTCTGAGAATATGGAAATGTAATATTTTGCTGAAATGACGTACGTATTACAGTGGAAAGTGACGAAAGCAATGACTCGCTTTCTTTCGCTCAAAAGATGTTACCATAATCGCTTTTCGAATGGTTTTCAGTTAAAAACTGTTGTATTACAATAATATTCTATCTGTATTCACTGTGATACAACAGTTTTGCTTCAGAAACCATTGGCGATTACGGTAACGCTCTTTTGAAACGAAAAGCGAAAGTCATTGTTTTAAATCACGATTTTATCCATTTCCACTGTAATACTTAAATCATTTCTGGCAAAATATTTCATTTTCTTGAATGTAGTATATCAAGCACAGTATGAATATAATATCCATTTATAAATATAACAGTATTTTAACGAAAACTATTAAAAAAGCAGTAACATCTCATATGAACATTGGAAGTTTAGGTGATCTTTTGTTTCGTCATGTATTTTATCCTATTTTGGTGACAAGAAACCATCACGTTTCATAAAACTACTATTTATTTCCAGAATATATTCATTCAAGCAGTTTAGGTAAAATATCGTGTGTTAACATTTTTTTAATTGAAAATGATTCGAAAAACCACGTGCCCTCTGGCCTGTTCAAGGAGAGGACTGGGAGAAGCTGTTTGGTGCTGCAGGCGATGACAAGAGGAAATGATTTGGATGGATTTTAATGAAAATATTCAGAAATATGGTATGCATTAGTATTTATTCAGAATCAATTAGGATAGAATATTATTGTAATACAACAGTAGTGGCGATGTGGAGGCCCGGAGGATAGGCGGGGAGGAGGTGACTGGGGCGGGAGCGAGGGCAGTGGAGATGCCAGCCAGTACATTACGGGTGTATTAATTGTTTTTTACAGCTATTTTGCATTTAAATATTAAATACTGTGCATTCGTTTCAACAAAACTACCATTTATTTCTGAGAACATGGAAAGCGTATTTTGCTGAAATGGTGTCACATATTATTACAAGGTAGAAGTAATGGCTTCGCTTTCTTTAGTTCAAAAAGAATGTTACGTAATAAACTTTTGAATGGTTTTTCAGTTGTGGGATTATAAGGCTAATGATAGGATAGAATAATGTGTAATGGTACGAGTACAACAGTTTTTAACTGAATACCGATACAGCGATTCGGTAACATCTTTTGAACTATGGCGAAAGTCTTTCGTCATGATTTTTATCACTTCCCTGTAATATATCGTCATTCCGAAATATTACATTTTCCATATTTATTTCCAAGAATATGTTCATTCAGTCACAGTTAGGTAAAAATATACTTGTGATGTAATATTTTAATAAGAAAATCCAGTATAAATAGTTTTCTCTTGTTTCCAAATTTAATTAACAAAGATTGATGTTTCAAATGTAATGAACAAGAATTTATATCCAGTATCTATAAATTAACTTTGTCTAAGTAAATAAGATACTTTGTTTTTCATAGTCCTGTGCTACCATACCATGGATTTGCTACTTTGGGCTTGCTATGATGGCGCAAAGAATCTGCCCTGCTTCAGCTAATGCGACACTCACAGCTGGTGGTGTGTTGGTGCATCGTTTCCGTGTTTACTGGCGTTACTGGTAAATATTTTCAACCCTAACAGAGCTATTACCCGTTTAATTACGACCCCAATTTTTTGCAAATAATTTGGTCTTAAAACTCGAACTACACACAGGTATATCACAGTAAATAAGGACATGGGGGCCAGGGGTTTTTTTTTTTAGGGGGGCAGCAATAGTACACGGATTTTTAACATTCACGGGTATCTCTGTTACCTAACCCCCGCGAATGTTAAGGGTCCGACTGTCCTGTACAGTGTGTCAGAGTCCTTGTGGCGAGGCTTGTCTTGCCCTAGGCTGATGACACTTATTTGGGCTAAAAAAAAAATACAGTATTGTATTGTTTTTTATTTCCTCAATATGTTAATTTTTTTACCCTATCCACACAGATCATTTGTGGAGATATACAGTGATCCCTTGGTTAACGAGCGCCTCGGTTAACAACATTTCGGTTAACGAATTACCTTCCATAAGAGTCTTCACTTCGGTTGACGAGCAAACTCCCGGTTAACGAATTCCTTACGGATTTTTCCCAACATGTTTTCGCCTGCATTTGGCTGCCCACCAGCTGTAGTATTACTCCCCAATACAGAAATCGGTTTTAGGGCTTAAATTCCTTACTAGTTTAGTAAAGGTTGTACTCTTCAATAATTTTAAAAGTTTTATATTAAATTTTTAGTCATTTTAACAATTATTGAACATAATTGAAGTACAGAAACTGTTTGCTTTGTAAACAGCCACTCAACACACCAAGCTTACGCCAGTTTGTTTAACCAGTTCAGAGGAAGGAACATCTTGCTTGAGACTCTTCAACTAAACGCTTTTTTCGTTTCCAGTCAAATTATTGGTCATTTTGAAATATATTTTACATATTGACAATATATAATGCAGTACAGTGTTGATTTAAAGAAAATAATCTTGAATTACACCAAGTGAACTAAAATTTTATGGGTGAAATGGCGGCATGGGGTGACTTCTCTTCCACCCCAATGCCTTCTCTTCTCCCTTCTCCTCCACCCCCATTCTAATTCCCATCATCATCATCATCATCATCATGTACTTTTTACTACCATGTTATTGTACTATTCCAGATGATACTAAATGTTACATAATACTTCCTTGAGATAAATTTATAGTATATATCAGGTGCCTCAAAGAGAGCTCAGGTTCTCAACCGGCTCAGCCATGTTAATATTGTTATTATTATCCACTCTGTATCTGTGTTTTTCTGGCTAAATAAACTGTTTCAATTCAATTCAATCAACCAGGAGCCTTCTACATGCACACCTCAGAGTAAGTGTACTTTACTGGATTTATTTTTAGTTTGTATGTAATTTTCGGTGAGCTGGAACCAATTACCCAAAAACCCATTGAAACAATGGTTCGTTAACATTTCGGTTAACGAGCAACCTTCTGGAACGAATTGTGCTCGTTAACCGAGGGACCACTGTATACTGTACACATTTGTTACACCTACAAGAATAATTGTGTGTAACATAAAGTAACTTCAAACACCACTATCCCTGAAAAATCTGTGTTCGGTAATTCTGATTCATCCCAGATGATAGTAAGCCGCTCTGGCAGTCTGTCAGATATAGTCTGTGCAGTATAACTAGAACTAGGTGATAGGAGTCCATTTTAGATTAGTAGAAATAGGAAGTGTGAAATATACAAGTTAAGCAAAATTTTTTGCATCATATTGCAGAAAGTATATACCCTGTACAGTACTGTACAGTACATTTATATACTGTACATTATTTTTTGCTACAAGTAATAAGATTCCTTCATATTGCTTATTTATGCTGTATTTTAACTCAGTCAATTTATGCGGTATGTAAGAGTTCAACCTCGTAAAAGGACTAATAGGGGAAGGTGTCCGCGAATGATTGTCCAAATTAACCGATTTAGGGGTTAATATTGCATAATACAGTCATGCGTCCTAGATAATGCTTGTCTTTGTACAACCGCTTTCATCCAGACCCGCTAAAGATATAATGTTATGGTAATGATCTGAAACACACATAGGCATGACTAGGTTTATTACAAAGTGTTGAAAAGGATACTGTACAGTGGGTAGTCCACAAAACATGTAGCTATGTGTATGTTTATTTGAGTGTCCCGTCATAGGAGTCCGTTTTCTCTTGTTTCAGGACACCTGAGTTCTCCATTTTCTCTTAATCTTGCAGTGCAATGCACCAGAGACTTCGTTATTCCTTAGTAATGACAGAATTTGAAGTTGCAACCCTTATTGCAACTGGGACAATCCCAGAACCAGAAATTGAATACGGACAGTCATTCGCTTAGTTCAGATTTGCCGGATTTATCCGAAATCCGGATTAAAGGGGTCCGAATTAACGGACCCAACACATCTTGGCACGCCACGCCCAGCGTCACTGCGTCCCCTGAGCCGTTTCTCCCCAGTCTTTGTTAAGCTTCCACAGTGTATGTGTGTGCTTAAGTGTTTTTGTGCTGTGACCAAGAACCCATCAAGTGTTAGTGATGCTGGTGTTGTGAAGAAGTAACACAAGACCATTAGTCTGGCTACGACACGGAGGTTTTAAACCATTTTAAGAGGGTGAACGTGCGATGGACATTGGTGTAGTGGTAGACCTAACCCCCACAACAGTGCGTACTATCTAGACCAGCACAGACAAGATGAAGGCTAGTGCTGGAAGTGGTACTTCTGTGAGTGCAACACAGACTAGTCGTGCTCTAAGTTCCATGATTGAGAAGATGGAGAAGATGGATAGAGGACCAAAATCAACACAATGCCCCTGTGAGCCTTATGGTTATCCAGTATAAAGCAAAATCCTTGTATTTTATGGGTCAAAGGGAGGCTGGGGAACGTAACTAGAGTATTTTATCTATTTCTTATGGGGAAAATTGATTCCGTTAACGTTGTGTTTTACAAGACGTAACCGCGACCTGACCTAGCCCAGTACCGACCTGACCTAGCTTGGAGAAGGATATGCCTCTGTGTGCTCGTGTTAGTGACCGTAGAAAATGGCCGCCGTGGGCCGTTGTGTTGTGGGGGAAGAGAGACGGAGTGTGGGGAGAGACGACCCCCCGGCCACTATGTTGAGTCAGCTGGAGCAGTTGCAGAGAGACATGGACGTTTTGAAGGGGGAGCACGGCCTCAGGAATGAACTCCTTCAGGTGGGTATCCTGCCTAGCAAGACACCTATGAAGGAGGGTCAGGAGGAGCAGGAGTGGAGAGTGGTTATCTCCAAGGGGATTAGGGTCAGACCCAGCTGACCAGGGTGTGGAGTGCCATAACCCCTACCAAGTGTTGGAGGAAGTTGGCGAGGAAGAGAAGAGGCAGGACGGTGTGGTGCCAGGAGAGGAAAGGGCAGTTGTTCAAACCCTGCCCAGTGGTAAGGTCGTGGTAGTTGGGGACAGCCAGGTGAGGTTTAGATAGGACCTTTTGTGCAAGAGATAGGAAACGTAGGACTAGGGTGTGTTTTCCTGGGGCTGATAGGCATGTAGCCGAGAGGATAGATAGGTCTTGTCAGGGAAGGTACCAATCCAGTAGTGTGTCTTAGTGTGGGAGGAAACAACATAGGAAAGGTTCGGAGTGAGAAACTTTTCAAGAGGAATAGGGAGGCGCTGGGGAAGATTAGAGATAGGGGAGGGATCCTGATAGTATGTGGTGTCTTGCTATATAATTGCCGACTGGAAAAACATTGTGCAAGCAATGGTTGGGTGTCCACACCTCAGTACACCCCCACACCTCAGTACACCCCCACACCTCAGTACACCACCACACCTCAGTCACACCACCACACCTCAGTCACACCCCCACACCTCAGTACACCCCACACCTCAGTACGCCCCCACACCTCAGTACACCACCACACCTCAGTACACCCCCACACCTCAGTACACCACACACCTCAGTACACCACCACATCCTCAGTACACCACCCCACACCTCAGTACACCACCACACCTCCGTACACCCACCACACCTCAGTACACCCCCCACACACCTCAGTCACCCCCACACCTCAGTACACCACCACCTCAGTACACCCCCTCAGTACACCCACACCTCAGTACACTCACACCACACCTCAGTACACCCCCACACCTCAGTACACCCCCACACCTCAGTACCCACCTCAGTACACCCCCACACCTCAGTACACCCCACACACCTCAGTACACCTCAAGCCCACCCACCACACCTCAGTACACCCCCACACCTCAGTACACCCCACACCTCAGTACACCCCCACACCTCAGTACCACCACACCTCAGTACCCACCACACCTCAGTACCACCACACCTCAGTACACCACCACTGACACCACCACCTCAGTACCCACCACCTCAGTACACCCCACACCTCAGTACACCCCCCACACCTCAGTACACCTCCACACCCCCACCTCAGTCCCACACCTCAAACCACCTCAGTACACCACCTCAGTACACCCACCACACCTCAGTACCACCACCTCAGTACACCACCACACCTCAGTACCCACCACCTCCAGTGCACCACCCACCACTCAGTACACCACCACCTCACCACCTCAGTCACCCCACCTCAGTGCCACCACACCTCAGTACCCCACCACAGCCTCAGTACACCACCTCACCACACCTCAGTACACCCCACACCTCAGTACACCACCACCTCAGTACCACACCTCAGTACACCACCACCTCAGTACACCCACCCACACCTCAGTACACCCCACCTCAGTACACCACCACACCTCAGTACCACCACCTCAGTACACACCACACACCTCAGTACACCCACCACACCTCAGTACACCCCCACCTCAGTACACCCCCACACCTCAGTACACCACACCTCAGTACACCCCACCTCAGTGCCACCACCTCAGTGCACCACCACCTCAGTGCCACCACCTCAGCCACCCCACACCTCCAGTACCACCCACCACACCTCCAGTACCACCACCTCAGTACACCCCCTCATTACCCCACCTCAGTACACCCACCCTCAGTACACCCACCCTCAGTACCCACACCTCAGTACACCCCCACACACCTCAGTACACCACCACCTCAGTACACCACCACACCTCAGTACACCACCACCTCAGTACCCCACACCTCAGTACACCACCACACCTCAGTACCACCACCACCTCAGTACACCACCACACACCTCAGTACCACCACCACACCTCAGTACCCACACCACCTCCAGTCCCCACACCTCAGTGCACCCCCACACACCTCAGTGCCACCTCAGCACACCACCACACCTCAGTACACCCCACCTCAGTACACCTCAGCCCACCTCAGTACCACCACACCTCAGTGCCACCACACACCTCAGTGCCACCACACCTCGTGCACCACACCTCAGTACACCACCACCTCAGTACCACCTCAGTACCCACCACACCTCAGTGCCCCACCCACACCTCAACCTCAGTACCACCCTCAGTCCCCACACCTCAGTGCACCCCACACCTCAGTACACCACACCACCTCAGTACCACCACACCTCAGTACACCACCACACCTCAGTACCACACACACCTCAGTACACCACCACACCTCAGTACACCCACCACACCTCCAGTACACCACACCTCAGTACACCACCACACCTCAGTACACCACCACACCTCAGTACACCCCCCCTCAGTACACCCCCTCAGCACCTCAGTACACCACCACACCTCAGTACCACCACCACCTCAGTACACCACCACCTCAGTACACCACCACCTCAGTACCACCACCTCAGTGCACACCTCAGTCCTCCACCTCAGTACACCACCACACCTCAGTACACCCACCACCTCAGTACACCCCCCTCAGTACACCACCACCTCATTACACACCTCAGTACCACCACCTCCAGTACACCCACCACACCTCAGTACCACCACACTCAGTACACCACCACACCTCAGTACACCACACACCTCAGTACCACCACACCTCAGTACACCCCCACACCTCAGTACACCCCACACCTCAGTGCACCACCACCTCCAGTGCACCCACCACCTCAGTACCACCACCTCAGTGCCCACCACCTCAGTACACCCACCACACCTCAGTACCACCACCACACCTCAGTACCACCACACCTCAGTACACCACCACACCTCAGTACACCCACCACACCTCAGTACACCCCCACCTCAGTACACCCCACCTCAGTACACCCTCAGTACCCACCTCAGTACCACCACCTCAGTACCACCACACCTCAGTTACACCCCCCCTCAGTACACCCCCTCAGTACCCCACCACCTCAGTACACCACCACCTCAGTACCACCACCTCGTCACCACACCTCAGTACCACCACCTCAGTACACCCCCACACCTCAGTACACCTCAGTACACCACCACCACCTCAGTGCACCACCACCTCAGTACACCCACCACACCTCAGTACCCACCACACCTCAGTGCCACCACACCTCAGTGCACACCACACCTCAGTGCCACCACACCTCAGTACACCACCACACCTCCAGTGCACCCCCACCTCAGTACACCCCCCACACACCTCAGTACCTCCCCCCTCAGTACACCACCACACCTCAGTGCACCCACCACACCTCAGTACACCCACCACACCTCAGTACACCACCTCCAGTACACCCCCCCTCAGTACACCACCACCTCAGTACACCACCACCTCCCAGTACACCACCACCTCAGTACACCCACCACCTCAGTACTCACCTCAGACACCTCAGTACACCCCCTCAGTGCACCACCTCATACCACACCTCAGTACACCACACCTCAGTACACCACCACCTCAGTACACCCACCACACCTCAGTTACCCACCACCTCAGTACCCACCACCTCAGTACACCCCACCTCCGTGCACCCCCACCTCAGTGCACCACCACACCTCAGTACCCCCACCTCAGTACACCCACCACACCTCAGTACCTCAGTACACCCCCACACCTCGAGTACACCACCACACCTCAGTACACCTCAGTACACCCCACACCTCAGTGCACCCCCACACCTCAGTACCACCACACCTCAGTACCCCCACACCTCAGTACCCCACCTCAGCCACCCCCACCTCAGTACACCACACCTCAGTACACCACCACTCGGCCACCCCTCAGTACACCCACTCAGTACACCACCACACCTCAGTACACCACCACCTCAGTACACCCCCCTCAGTACACCCACCTCAGTACACCACCACCTCAGTACCACCACCTCAGTACACCCCCTCAGTACACCCCACACCTCAGTGCACCCACCACCTCAGTACACCCCACACCTCAGTACACCACACCTCAGTACACCCCCCACCTCAGTACACCCCCCTCAGTACACCACCCACCTCAGTACACCCCCTCAGTACACCCACCTCAGTACACCCCCCACACACCTCAGCCACACCCCCACCTCAGTACCACACCTGGTACATCCCACCACCTCAGTACACCCCCTCAGTGCACCACGCCTCAGTACACACCTCAGTACACCCCCACACCTCAGTACACCTCAGTACACCCCACACCTCAGCCACCTCAGTACACCCCACACCTCCAGCCACCACCTCAGTACACCACCACCTCAGTACACCACACCTCAGTACACCACCACACCTCAGTGCACACCACCTCGGTACACCTCCTCAGTGCCACCACCTCAGTACCACCACCTCAGTCCACCACCTCAGTACACCCCACACCTCAGTACCACCACCACACCTCAGTACACCACCACACCTCAGTGCCCCCCTCAGTACCACCACACCTCCAGTACACCCCTCAGTACACCACCACCTCAGTACCACCACCTCAGTACCACCACACACCTCCAGTACACCACCACCTCAGTACACCCCTCAGTACACCCCCCCTCAGTACATCCCCCTCAGTGCACCACCACACCTCAGCCCCCCCCCTCATCACCTCATCCACCACCTCAGTACCCCACCACCTCAGTACACCACCACACCTCAGTACACACCACCTCAGTACACCCCCTCAGTACATCCCCCTCGTACCCCCTCAGTGCACCACCACCTCAGTACACCCCCCCCTCAGTACCACCACCACCTCAGTACCACCACACACCTCAGTACACCACCACCTCAGTACACCACCACCTCAGTACACCACCACCTCAGTGCACCTCACCCACCTCAGTGCACCACCACATGTCCCCATCAGTACACCACACCTCATTGCACACCTCAATGCACACCACCTCAGTACACCCTCAGTACACCACACCTCAGTACACCCCTCAGTACACACCCCCCCCCCCTCAGTACACCACACCTCAGTGCACCACCACACACCTCAGTACCACACCTCAGTACACCACACCTCAGTACCCCCCCCCTCAGTGCACCACCACCTCAGTACCCCCCTCAGTACCACCACACCTCAGTACACCTCAACACCTCAGTGCCACCACCTCAGTACCCCACACCTCAGTACCACCACCTCAGTACCCACCACCTCAGTACCCCACCTCAGTACACCCCACACCTCAGTACCCACCACCTCAGTACCCCCACACCTCAGTACCACACCTCAGTACCCACACCTCAGTACACCCCCACACCTCAGTACACCACCACACCTCAGTACACCCCCACACCTCAGTACACCACCACACCTCAGTACACCACCACACCTCAGTACACCCCCACACCTCAGTACACCCCACACCTCAGTACACCACCACACCTCAGTACACCACCACACCTCAGTACACCCCACACCTCAGTACACCACCACACCCTCAGTACACCACCACACCTCAGTACACACCCCCACACCTCAGTACACCCCCACACCTCAGTACACCACCACACCTCAGTACACCACCACACCTCAGTACACCACCACACCTCAGTACACCCCCACACCTCAGTACACCACCACACACCTCAGTACACCCCACACCTCAGTACACCACCACACCTCAGTACACCCCCACACCTCCTCAGTACACCCCCACACCTCAGTACACCCCTCACCTCAGTACACCACCACACCTCAGTACACCACCACACCTCAGTACACCACCACACCTCAGTACACCCCACACCTCAGTACACCACCACACCTCAGTACACCCCCACACCTCAGTACACCACCACACCTCAGTACACCACCACACCTCAGTACACCCCCACACCTCAGTACACACCACACCTCAGTACACCCCCACACCTCAGTACACCACACTCAGTACACCACCACACCTCAGTACACCCCCACACCTCCAGTACACCCCCACACCTCAGTACACCACCACACCTCAGTACCCCACCACACCCTCAGTACACCCCACCACACCTCAGTACACCCCACACCTCAGTACACCACCACACCTCAGTGCCACCCCACCACACCTCAGTACACCACACACCTCAGTACACCACCACACCTCCAGTACACCACCACACCTCAGTACACCACCACACTCAGTACACCCCACACCCCCAGTACACCCCCACACCTCAGTACACCCCACCACCTCAGTACACCACCACACCTCAGTACACCCACCACACTCAGTACACCCCCACACCTCAGTACACCCCACACCTCAGTACACCCCCACACCTCAGTACACCACACCTCAGTACACCACCACACCTCAGTACACCCCCACACCTCAGTACACCCCCACACCTCAGTACACCACCACACCTCAGTACACCCACCACACCTCAGTACACCCCACCACACTCAGTACACCCACCACACCTCAGTACACCCCACACTCAGTACACCCACCCACACCTCAGTACACCCACCACACCTCAGTACACCCCACACCTCAGTACACCACCACACCTCAGTACACCACCACACCTCAGTACACCACACTCAGTACACCACCACACCTCAGTACACCACCACACCTCAGTACACCCCCACACCTCAGTACACACCACACCCCAGTACACCACCACACCTCAGCACACCACCACACCTCAGTACACCCCACACCTCAGTACACCACCACACCTCAGTACACCCCCACACCTCCAGTACACCCCACACCCCTCAGTACACCACCACACCTCAGTACACCACCACACCTCAGTACACCCCACACCTCAGTACACCACCACACCTCAGTACACCACACCTCAGTACACCACCACACCTCAGTACACCACCACACCTCAGTACACCACCACACCTCAGTACACCACCACACCTCAGTACACCACCACACCCTCAGTACACCACCACACCCTCAGTACACCACCACACCTCAGTCACACCACCACACCTCAGTACACCACCACACCTCAGTACACCCCCCCTCAGTACACCCTCAGTACACCCCCACACCTCAGTACACACCACCACACCTCAGTACACCACCACACCTCAGTACACCACACCTCAGTACACCCACCACACCTCAGTACACACCACACCTCAGTACACCCCCACACCTCAGTACACCACCACACCTCAGTACACCCCCACACCTCAGTACCCCACACCTCAGTACACCCACACTCAGTACACCCACCACACCTCAGTACACCACACCAGTACACCACCACACCAGTACACCACCACACCTCAGTACACCACCACACCTCAGTACACCCCACACCTCAGTACACCACCACACCTCAGTACACCACCACACCTCAGTACACCCCCACACCTCAGTACACCCACCACACCTCAGTACACCACCACACCTCGTACACCACCACACCTCAGTACACCCCACACCTCAGTACACCCCACCACACCTCAGTACACCCCCACACCTCAGTACACCACCACACCCTCAGTACACCACCACACCTCAGTACACCACACACCTCAGTACACCACCACACCTCAGTACACCACCACACCTCAGTACACCCCCACACCTCAGTACACCACCACACCTCAGTACACACCCCCACACCTCAGTACACCCCCACACCTCAGTACACCACACCTCAGTACACCACCACACCTCAGTACACCACACCTCAGTACACCACCACACCTCAGTACACCACCACACCTCAGTACACCACCACACTCAGTACACCCCCACACCTCAGTACACCACCACACCTCAGTACACCACCACACCTCAGTACACCCCCCACACCTCAGTACACCCCACCACACCTCAGTACACCCCACACCTCAGTACACCACCACACCTCAGTACCCCACCACACCTCAGTACACCACCACACCTCAGTACACCACCACACCTCAGTACACCCCCACACCTCAGTACACCACCACACCTCAGTACACCACCACACCTCAGTACACCACCACACCTCAGTACACCCCCACACCTCAGTACACCACCACACCTCAGTACACCCCCACCTCAGTACACCACACCAGTACACCACCACACCTCAGTACACCCCACCTCAGTACACCACCACACCTCAGTAGACCCCACACCTCAGTACACACACCACACCTCAGTACACCCCCACACCTCAGTACACCACCACACCAGTACACCTCCACACCTCAGTACACCACCACACCTCAGTAGACCCCCACACCTCAGTCACACCACCACACTTCAGTACACCACCACACCTCAGTAGACCCCCCACCTCAGTACACCCCTCAGTACACCCCACACCTCAGTACACCACCACACCTCAGTACACCCTCAGTACACCACCACACCTCAGTACACACCTCAGTACACCCCCACACCTCAGTACACCCCCACACCTCAGTACACCACCACACCTCAGTACACCCCCCCTCAGTACACCCCCACACTTCAGTACACCTCAATGAGAGTACGGCCTCATATCTGAGGGTTGGCGACCACAGTCCTCCTTTATTAACTCTGGTAATTGTCAAGCACTCGTTAGTGGCCACAATACATACTCTCTCTCTCTCTCTCTCTCTCTCTCTGTGTGTGTTGTTTACCTACCTTCTGTCATCTGTCTCTCGCTCTCGTAAGTCATAATGACGTCTACCTATCTACTGTTATATAATAGTGAACATCGTTAGCCTCTAGTGTCAGATATGTGTTTGTGTTGAACCACGAGAGAGATCAAATTAATGAAGGTAGATGACACTAAACAGGTTATTAACAAGAAGAGAGAGAGAGAGCAGTGGCAATGTGTAGATTCAAGTTTGAAGTTCAAGGTCTCCCTCGTTAGTGCCCCCGGCGGTGTCCACTGGTTTGGGATTCTCCAAGGTTCTTTAGTTAGCCCTTAACTTATGGGGTAAGAACGCATCTCTCTGACACACCCACCCTACCACACAAAGATGGATTCTCAAAAGTTCTTAAGTTTTACACATAAGAACGCTCTAATCTAAACCCATAGAGCTGACTGAGGTTCTTGTATGCATGAGATGGTGTTTCTTTGTCTCGGTAAGAAAAATAATGGGACATTCGTGACTACATGTTAACATTTAAACGAGTTTATTACGCACTCTCTTTGCCCCACTGCGTATTAAAACCAGTTTGAATAATTCTCGCCAGTGTGTCGAATAAGCTGTTGCTCAGTCTTGATTCACAAAGGTTCGTTCGATTATGTTCTTCGTGATTAAAGAATGCACTTAACGTTTCATGAGTACTTTCACGTAACAGCAGTTGCGGGACAATATTACAATGAGACTTAACTGGGTTCGTTAGGGAATAAAACAGCAATACTGTACAAGAGACTGCCTATACTGATACTGTCGCAGCGGAACACCTGCTTGGGGGCAAAACGATATTGTAATGTACTTTTATTTTTTTAACGGTTAATTTTGTCTTTTAAAAGATGTTAAATAATGTTACTATACTGTTCTAGCATAAATTAACCAAGTAGGTAGTCTCACATCTTCAGTCGACACTGGGGGATTAGTTGACGAGAAGAGTTTGTTTGGGTAAATGGCAACACGCACAAGATGTTACCATACGGGCTCACTTCCTTATGCAGCTTATCATGTTTCCAATGATTTGTTCAATAAACAGATTAGTTAATTTTACTGATTTTGCCGGTGTTTTTTATTGTCATTATGTGCCCGAGGTTAAGATAGCGTGTTAAATGCTGTTGCATCTTCTTCAGCTCAGAGGAACATTTATTTTATGAACATTAGAAAACTAATTTTTGTGTTCATTGCGGGATATATTGTGTTCTAACCTCTAGTTCGTTATCTTACGAACGTTTGAGAATTCAACTATTATGTTTTTGTTTCAGTGAGTCAGTCGAGTACAGCCTCACACTGCCAATACCGGAGAACATTCATCTTCGTCGTATTTAATGCAAATAGCTTATCTATAAGGGAACCAGATAAATACATTCTCGCAGTTAAGGGAAAAGATGTGTGGTAAGCTTAAACAAGCGCTACCTTTGTTTCCGAGAATTATTATGTCATACTTGATATTTTCCTGGTGTTGTGCTGAGTATATCATGAATTATTGTTTGTTAATATTTCCCAGTAACTCGTGGAGTCATGAAAATTAATACAAAAAAAAAGATTCTTGCTGTCATCCTTTAAGGACAATCTGTGTGTATTGTAAAATGATATGAAATTGTTATATTATTATTATTATTTAAGTTTATATACAGGTATTTGTCCTCCTCCCTCTTGATACTGTCCTTCACTCAGTGATCAGTGAATCTTGAAGGTCAGGGTTGAAGAGGGAGCAAGAGCGGAACACTCTCTCTCTCTCTCTCTCTCTCTCTCTCTCTCTCTCTCTCTCTCTCTCTCTCACACACACACACACACACAAATGTATTTACCATTATAATTCAATAATATTAAAAATACAGTACAGTAAATTCAGGTGTAGATATAAAGTGTCAGATACGAAAATTCCCATGGGACTACACATCAGGATGACGTTAGCAAGTTTATTCACAAATATCATCACAATTGCTGCTTTATAACGTATTTATTCAGTAAAATCGCCATACAAATTCACATTCGCTCTGCCTGTACAGTGTAGGAATACCTGTACAACATTGATAAACATTATAAATATACAATGGTAAACGGTTGGTCGATTCAGTTAAGGACAATTTTGAACGCAGTAATTTCAATGTAATGATTTGGTTTTGGGTGTAAGCGTTATGCAAATTCTTGGTAGGAAAGAGTCGTAGGTAGTGGGGAGAAATAGATTGTGATATCAAGTGAGACAGCCACAGGGAGTGGGAAGATGGCGGGCTGGACGAGTTTTTGTTGTGAGAGGTAAGACGCCATTGAACGCCCGCGCTGGTTGATGTTAGGTTGCATCACGTGGGATAATCCCGATAAACACACGAGCTTTACACACACACGTTGGGTCCCTGTGATCACGTCTCAACGTTAAATGTTTTCCTATAGTTAAAAGTCAGTGTGAATTGTCATAAGACATCTAATACTCTTTATTGGGTATACCCTATTGGTGTGTTACAATAAAGTTAAACAATATTATATAATTATATTCGGACTAAAAATATCAAGAATATATATATATATATATATATATATATATATATATATATATATATATATATATATATATATATATATATATATATATATATATATATATATATATATTGTACAATATATCATAACTTACACTTATATTTCATAGGTTTTGTATCAGCAATAAAAGAAAACAGGCTGTTGGTACTGGAGATTCTACATTAACCAACTTCGTTACATTTAGTACGTGGCAAAAAATATTTATAGTAGAAATATAAAGGACCACTAGTACTGGTTCGTTCCAGATGTACTCTTCTGTACCAGTGTTGGTCAATTGTGAACTGGAATGAGCTCACGCTCGGTACCGTCACAACGCTGGCGGATTGTTCCAAGAGTTCACAAGATTGTCCTGCCATTTTTTCTTTTTTTTTTAATCTGGCTTGTTCAACATTACGTTGTGACTTTTGGTGGGCCGGGCATCATGTGAGTTTATGTGTTCGGTATGAAATGCGCAGGTGTACTTTTTACTTTTATCTTCGCCACTGATCGGCTGGTTAGCCGCTTGGGCGGTTGGTCACGTCTCTGTTACGCACTGTTGGCAAGTACTGGGCATGCACCGGCTCCTGAATGTACTGAACCTGCTCCAGTGTTGGTCAAGTCTTGTCTTGAAAGAGCTCACACTCGGTGCCGTCACAACACTCTCCGGCAGATTGTTCCATGCGTTCACAACTCTCACTCCGAAAAAGTTTGCTCTCACAATTTTCTAGACTTGTCGGCTTCTTCAACCTCGAGCTGTGACCCCTTGTAGGGGCAAGCGTCTGTAGACGCTCGCCCTCCAGGTAAGGGTACTCGGCTGAGTAGTGCCCTTTGAGATGTTTATACACCTCAATTGGGTCCCCCTTGCCCGTCTGTAGTAAGAGCTAGGCAGTTGCAGGCGCTCTAATCTCTCTCAATAGCTGAGGTGCCGAAGTGCAGGCACCAGTCTGGTGGCCCAATTTCAATCAACTGGCAGTCTCTAGCATATCTCGGGGGCCAGGCGGGGAAGGACCTCACTCTTGAAGATCGTTACGACCTTCTTATAAGACCTAATAATTTAGGTGCTTGACTCACCTTCTCACAATGGCTCGAGAACTTCAGTTCATTGTCAACATGCTGTACACACCCAGGTCCTTTTCGCATTCAGTCTATTAATGCTGTTTCTTCGTCGGCAGCTATCAAACAGGGAGATACTAACGCCTGGGAAGATATTGGAAGCATAATGTTATCTAATGGTAGACCCTGCTGCCATATGGCATCACAAAAATTGTGACTTAAGTCCCAGGTTCCTAATCTGACTTTCTGCTTCATTTACACACAATTGCAGGGTCTCAATTGTTTCTCTTACTTGGACAACACAACATACATAATGTGTATCGTTTCTCACTCTTGATTTATGTTTTTGTTTTTGTACTTATTATTATTATTATTATTATTATTATTATTATTATTATTATTATTATTATTATTATTATTATATTTTCGCCCCCAGGCCCTGATGTGGGTCAGTGACCTGTGCTCAGGTGGGCTAATCCCTGCAAACAAAAAAAATATTAATAATAAATAAATAAATAAATAAATATGATACGCCTCCTTGCCGTTGGTACGTCCCAGGTGCATCCTTTTACACTTCGTGACATTGAATCTTAGCAGCCATTTCTTAGACCATTCTTGAAGCTCACAGAGCTTTCAACAGCTCTTCACAGTCCGATAAACAATGTGGTAATTATATATTTTTGTAAAAATTTATATAGGAGCTTTTCAAATTGTCTACACGTCAGTGTATTAACCACAAGAGGCTAATAAAACTTTTAAACCTAACCAAAGCTTAACCTAACATTACCTTTACGTAACTCAACACTAACCTTAACTTGAAATAACTTAACCTAACTGTAGTCTAGTCTAACATAACCTTAACTAACCTAATGTTTACCTTCACCAACAAAATTTATTTTGATTAACTTACCTAAACCTTAACGTATACTAACACAGCCTAACCTGATGTGACCAAACCCTATCCTTAACCTGACCTAACCAGACCAAACCTTAACGTATACTAACACAGCCTAACCTGATGTGACCAAACCCTATCCTTAACCTGACCTAACCAGACCAAACCTTAACGTATACTAACACAGCCTAACCTGATGTGACCAAACCCTATCCTTAACCTGACCTAACCAGACCAAACCTTAACGTATACTAACACAGCCTAACCTGATGTGACCAAACCCTATCCTTAACCTGACCTAACCAGACCAAACCTTAACGTATACTAACACAGCCTAACCTGATGTGACCAAACCCTATCCTTAACCTGACCTAACCAGACCAAACCTTAACGTATACTAACACAGCCTAACCTGATGTGACCAAACCCTATCCTTAACCTGACCTAACCAGACCAAACCTTAACCACTGGACTGAAACGACTTTAGCCTCTTGCCAATTTCTTAACCTATCCTAACGAACCTTACCACTAACCTCAACGCATTCTAATCCTTAACCTGACTTATGGTAACCAAGATATAACTATTCTAAGTAGACTTTTTTTTTAAGTGTTTAAGATTAAAATATATTAAATGTGGTAAAATATTCTGTATTAATACTGAAATACCCAGCTAAAGTTACGCGCGCCAGTGACTGAATGCAATTGCCAGTTTCCTTCCCGACTCCAGAGTTTCCAGTTAGCTTAGTTAAATATTAAAAAGAGTCGACTGCGTCATCAGGTAGCAGCGTCAGTTGGTCTTTGGACACCAGACAGTTTATATGTGTGTACTGGAGTCGGTGTGTATCCCTCCACCCATGTTGTTATTATTTAACACGTGTGTTAACTGCTTTGAAATATATTACAGTGAAGACCTTAAAGTTTATGAATATCTGTGTAATATTTCCGTGTGTTAAGTTTGTTTATAATGAAGATTTCCTTGTGTTAAGTTGTTTATAAAGTATAGTCCCGTGTGTAAGTTGCTGATATCCTGGAGTACAGTATTAAGTACAGTAAAAATCTGAAACTACTGAACTACTCATAAAATCTGGAACTATTACTGTAACCAAGTCTGGATGTACTGTATTAATATAATACTACAGAATGTATTTAAGGTATTGTTAATGTTTTAAGAACAGTACATATACACCTATATAATTATGTATTATATTATAAGTTTTGTTACTCCATTTTAAATAGAACACCTTTAAGTGGATACAGGTTATACATGATCACCATGCCATCCATGAACCCTGGGACACGTGAACCCGAGACTACGCACATTGTTGGCCCCACAGATGGTGCACTGTGTGTTGATGTCTCGGAATGACAGGTTCATGGACGACTGACACGACTTTTTTGGTGGATGTACCTCATATAAATATAGTGTTACATGACACTGTCACGACGCCTGATATATTACAGTATATATAAATTTAGTGTTACATGACACTGTCACGACGCCTGATATATTACAGCATATATAAATATAGTGTTACATGACACTGTCACGACGCCTGATATATTACAGTATATATAAATATAGTGTTACATGACACTGTCACGACGCCTGATATATTACAGTATATATAAATATAGTGTTACATGACACTGTCACGACGCCTGATATATTACAGTATATATAAATTTAGTGTTACATGACACTGTCACGACGCCTGATATATTACAGTATATATAAATATAGTGTTACATGACACTGTCACGACGCCTGATATATTACAGTATATATAAATTTAGTGTTACATGACACTGTCACGACGCCTGATGACACTGTCACGACGCCTGATATATTACAGTATATATAAATTTAGTGTTACATGACACTGTCACGACGCCTGATATATTACAGTATATATAAATTTAGTGTTACATGACACTGTCACGACGCCTGATATATTACAGTATATATAAATATAGTGTTACATGACACTGTCACGACGCCTGATGTATTTCAGTTTATTTAAGTCAATCGATTGATGTATACATCAAAATATTGAGTTATTAACATAAGGAATTAAATATTTTACCGGCAACAGGGGACGTGTTGGCTGTCTATCTAGTCTCCCCTAAATAACTCAAGAACGGGTTTGTGGATTTGCCTCAAACTTTGTAGGCTTGATCAACAGTGATAAGGTTCATGTGATAAACTTTTGTTTTAGATCACTCAAAATTTGATGTTGGTTTGGTAACAAAGGGGTTTTATGTTAAAGAAAATGATGACAAGTCAGTTTCCAGCATTAATTGTTAATATACAGTGACGGTCATTAATTCAGTATTAATTGTACCATGGTAACGGTTCATGGGCAGGGTTTGTATGGTCGGATATGGGTTAATTTATTAATAAAATCAGAAACTACTGACCTAATTGTCTATAAAAATCTGGAATATTAGTCCTTCAACAGCAGGAATTATTTATTTATTTCTCAAATTTAGAACTACAAGACGACAGAACTTATGAAATTACCTGTCAAAAAGCGGTTAATAGTTAAAAATAACTGCCAGTTTATGAACGTTAATTACCACTTTCAAGTTGTATTACTTAATAATGAATTATTTCTATCAGATTACATAAGACATAACGTGCCCTTTTCAAGCTATAATTACTTTATTAGCTTGTGTAGACAGTAGTTAAGGACCTAGTTAATTATAATTTTTACTAGTTAATGGTATTATAAAGATAATTGCCGTGTTAGCGGGGTCACTATCAGTTAGGGTTTGAGTTAAGGTTAAATTTAATTTGACAGGTTGAGGATTATTGATATTATCAAACGTCTACAACTTGTTCAGCTCTCACTTAATATGTTGAGACCCATTGTAAATGTGCTATATTATACCCAGGTATACAGTAGGCAGCTATCAAACAGGGAGGCACTACCGCCTGGGAAGATATTGGAAGCATAATGGTAAACCCTGCTGCCATGTGACCAAGCCCCAGGTTGATGATCTGACTTTCTGCCTCATGTACACACAATTGCAGGGTCTCAATTGTTTCTCTTACTTTAACAACACAACATACATATATTGTTTCTCACTATTGATTTTTTTGTGTGTGTGTTCCTCTATGGTTATTATTTATTATTAGTTTTGTTATTATCATTATTATTTTATTTTATTTATTTATTTTTAATTTTATTTACTATGAATTATTATTATTATTATAATAATTATTATTATTATTATTATTATTATTGTTGTTGTTGTTGTTGTTGTTGTTGTTGTTGTTACATTTTCTCTCCTCAGGCCCCGATGTGGGTCAGTGACCTGTGCCCGGGTGGGTTAATCCCCGTAAAAAAAATAACAAAATGAAAATAAAATAGATGATAATAATAATCTTGTTCATCATCAACTGATTCGAAAACAACTAAAATGATGGCTAGTTATTACGCCAAGCAGAGCTAACAAAACCTTCGATGTGGTACTAATACTGTACTGTATATGTTAACTAGAGATAATTAGGTTAAGTTAGATTTAGTTACCCTTCTCAGTGCTACATGTTTTCTCTCTTAAGCCGACTAAAATCTTCGATAACACTGAATGGGTTAAGTTAGGTTAGTTTAATGTAGTTTAGAAAAAAAGATGAAGTTAAAGAAGAGTGCAGGTACCAGCAACTGTGCTGCTGTTAATGTGTACTGTACTATATCAAATATAACATGATGACCTTCAGCAGGAATGTCTCTCTCTCTCTCTCTCTCTCTCTCTCTCTCTCTCTCTCTCTCTCTCTCTCTCTCTCTCTCTCGTAGGTCTGACGAACACAGTATATGAATGTTTAAACCTTGACTTAACTTAGGATTAACTTTGCCTAACCTACCCTACCTTAGCCTAACCTACTCTAACCTATCCTAACCTATCATAACCTATCCTAACTTACCTTAACCTGTCCTGACCTATCTTAACCTGTTCTGACCTACCTTAACCTGTTCTGACCTATCTTAACCTGTCCTGACCTATCTTAACCTGTGCTGACATACCTTAACCTGTTCTGACCTATCTTATCATATCCTCACCTACCATAACCTATCCTAACCTACATTAACCTATCCCGCCCTACCTTAACCTACCTTAACCTATCCTGACCTGTCCTAACCTACCTTGACCTACCTTAACCTGTCCTAACCTACCTTGACCTACTTTAACCTGTCCTGACCTACCTTAACCTGCCCTGACCTACCTTAACCTGCCCTGACCTACCTTAACCTGTCCTGACCTACCTTAACCTATCCTGACCTACCTTAACCTGTCATGATCTACCTTAACCTGTCCTGACCTACCTTAACCTGTCCTGACCTACCTTAACCTGTCCTAACCTACCTTAACCTGTCCTAACCTACCTTAACCTGTCCTGACCTACCTTAACCTGTCCTGACCTACCTTAACCTGTCCTGACCTACCTTAACCGAAAATTTCTTTAACCGAATCCTTTGTTTCAATGGGATATTGGGTAATTGGTTCCAGCTCACAGAAAAGTACATACTAATTTGAAAAAAGATGCAGTAAAGTACACTTATGTTGAGGTGTGTATGTAGAAGGTTCCTGGTTGATGATGATGGGAATTAGAAGTAGGGGTGGAGGAGAAGGGAGAAGAGAAGGAATTGGGGATGGGGAAGAAATCACCTTTCAGGGGACCCATGCTTGATGCAGTAATTTCACCAATAAAATTTAAGTTCACTAGGTGTAATTCAAGATTATTTTATTTAAATCAACACTGCACTGCACTATATATTATCAATATGTTAACTAAATTTCAGAATGACCAATAATTTTAATGTAAAAATGCAAAAATATTCAAGACGTCAACAAAAACGATGTTCACTCCACTGTAAACAAAGCCAAACTGACGCCTGGTAGGCGAGTCAAGCGGCTGATGGGCGCACAAAAAACTAGTTCCCTGTACTGCATGTATTATCAATATGTTAACTAAATATTAAATTGAATAATAATTTTAGTATAAAAAATGCAAAAATATTAAAGAGCACAACTTTATTTATATTTACTCCACTGGAAACGAATGTAAACATAGAACAGATTACTGAATTGGCGGACTAGCCCATCAGCTGATGCTCACAACAAAACGTGTTTGTTGTAAGGATTTCGTTAATCGAAGTTTTGTTTGTTAACCGAATTGAAGATCCTTATGGGAGCTAATTCGTTAACCGAGGGACTACTGTATATATATATATATATATATTTTTTTTTTTCCCTGAAGAAACTAAAGTCATTTTATGATGCTAGGATGGTGAAATTACTAATAAACTGTGACTAATATATTTTTACAAATAAATGGAGAAAAGACCATTTTGGGTTTTGCAACTTAACTCCTCAACTTTTTTATATAAGCAGAGTTAAGGTAATTCCAACCAAAGCTTATATCATCATGTAGTGCTGTATTGATAACTTCATTCCTTGTGTGTTAAGAACATAGGAATTCTTGTTACATGTTTAGTAATGTTTTAATGAATAAATAATGAATAAACTTTATATTTCACAGTTTTAGTAAAGTTTATTAATTATCCAGGCGTGAATGATGGCAACATTAGCAAGTCGCCGCTGGGCTCTAGACTCACAGCTACTAGTCGCCATCCAGAACAACGATGTTAACAGGGCTCAGAAACTCTTCCAGGCGGGTGTTGATACAGATATACGCTTCTCCATAAACTCCAAGCAACGTCCGGCACTTTGTCTGTGTGTCGAAAATAACGCTCCTGATATGGGTGAGTGACAAATATTTTGGTAGTGGTCTAACCTCACTAGTATGATGACATAACCCTTGAAGTATGATGGGATGATGATAATCCATCAAGTATGATGACCGAAACATCACTGCCACTACTACAGAGACTCTTTCAATATGATAACTTAGCCCCTTCAGTACGATGATTTAGTCCCTTCATTGTAATGGCTTAGACCCCATCACAATGACATCCCTTGGAGTATGATGACTTTACCCCAGATAAGCTGCACTACCTGTTGGTAACCATCATTGCCTGCACTCCCCAGGGTGGGGAGGCCGTGACGGTCGCATCGTGGCACTGCTACCAACATGTTTTGGCGAGATATCTGGTATATTATAACAAAATATTTGGAGGGGAATCTTGCCCTTCATTACATTGAGTATGTTGATTTAACCACATGAGTTTGATAAATTAACTGAGTATAACCACTTCTCCCTGTGACTATGACAATTCACTCTCAGTTCTATCACAACATTCTCTGGCAGGTTATTCCAAGAGTTTACAACTCTCACTCCAGAGAAATTAAATCTAACAGTTTTCTGTATTTGTGGCTTCTTTGACTCTAGTCTCTGACTTGAGTAATGTCCTTTGAGGTGTTTATAAACTTTTTTGATGAGATCATTCCATGGTTCAGTTAATAATGATGTGTCTTCAACACATTATGACATGGTTCAGTTAATAATGATGTGTCTTCAACACATTATGACATGGTTCAGTTAATAATGATGTGTCTTCAACACATTATGACATGGTTCAGTTAATAATGATGTGTCTTCAACACATTATGACATGGTTCAGTTAATAATGATGTGTCTTCAACACATTATGACATGGTTCAGTTAATAATGATGTGTCTTCAACACATTATGACATGGTTCAGTTAATAATGATGTGTCTTCAACACATTATGACATTGTTCAGTTAATAATGATGTGTTTTCAACACATTATGACATGGTTCAGTTAATAATGATATGTCTTCAACACATTATGACATGGTTCAGTTAATAATGATGTGTCTTCAACACATGTATCATAACTGTTTATCTAATATATTTAAAAGCAGAACAATAAAAATAATTTAAAATTTAGTTAGGGAGTTAAATATATGTTACAGTTATTTTAGGTTATATTTCGTTAAAGTAATATTTAATAGTTACCTGAAGTGTAAATAATTACTCCAGTAAGTCCTCGCTTAACGGCGTCCCGCTTAACGGCGTCCCGCTTAACGTTGTTTCAGTACTACATCGCTAAACTTTAGAGACCAAAAATTCGTTTAATGTCCCGGTGATCCGATACTGCGTCGTCGCAGACTACTTTCCAGGGCGCATCACCCTCTCTTGACTGGCCACGCTATGCGCTCTCGGCTTGGCGCACTGCCCTCACTTACGGAACGTTACAGCGTCCCCAAGCGACTCCAAGCCAGTCTATGTTACGACTTCACATCATTCGTGTGTGTACAAGTGTTTTTGCTCTAAACCTGTACTCTAACCATTCGAAATGTCTTCCAAGCACCCATCAAGTGCTAATGATGCTAGTGTAGTGAAGAGGCAACGTAAGACCATTAACTTTGCTACGAAAATGGATGTATTAGCCCGATTTGAAAAAGGGGAACGTGCTGTGGACATAGCCGCTGTGCTTGGTCTAACCCCCACAGCAGTGCGTACTATCCAGACCAACGCTGACAAGATTAAGGTTAGTGCTACTAAGACGATTCATACTAGAAGCACTGTGATAGAAAAGGTGGAAAGGATGTTGGCAATGTGGATGGAGGACCAAAATCAATGCAATGCCCCTGTGAGCCTTATGGTTATCCAGCATAAGGCCAGAACCTTGTTTGACTACTTAAGGCAGCAGAGGATGAAGGATCAAAGGAAGAGACATTACGGCCAGCCGAGGATGGTTTCAACGATTTAAGAGTCGGTATAATTCCACAAGTTCCACAATATTAAGATGACTGGTGAAGCTGCCAGTTCAGATACGGTTGCTGCCTAGACATTCCCTCCAGAATTCAAACGGATTATCGAGGAAGGAGGCTACTCACCTAAGCAAGTGAGACTGGTCTCTTTTGGAAGAGGATGTCTGAGAAGACCTATATCTCCAAGGAGGAGAAAAGAGCTCCATGTTTTAAAGTGGCAAAAGACCGTTTGATGCTGCTGCTTGGCGCGGACGCTGCCTGTGACTTCAAGCTGAAGCCTATGCTGATTTCTCACGCTGCTAACCCACTGGCCCTGAAAGGTTACTCTAAGGATCACCTTCCTGTGATCTACAAGGCAAATAAGAAGGCCTAGATAACCGGCGCCATATTTAGCCAGTGGTTGAATGTGTACGCTGTCCCTGCACTGAAGGAATACTGTGCCAAGGAGAACCTGGTTTTCAAAATTCTTCTGATCCTAGACACTGCTCCAGCTCATCCTCCCAATCCCGACGACTTGCATGACAGTGTAAAAGTTGTATTCCTGCTTCCCGACATTACAGTACTGATGCAGCCTATGGACCAAGGCGTCATCACCGCATTCAAGGCGTATTATTTATGCCGCACCATGGCCCAGCTGCTCAAGGCTACAGACGGGGAAAATAAATCTACGATCCGAAAATATTGGCGCGGCTTCAACATTCTTGATGCAATTGACAACATTGGCAGGGCATGGGAAGAGGTTTCAGAAAGTTGCCTGAATGGTGTGTGGCGTAAACTGTGGCCCGAGTGAGTCAACAGTTGTACGGGATTCACGGACTTAGTCCCTGCAGTGAATAGGGATATCCTCAGCCTGGCTAAACAGGCAGGCTTTGATGAGCTGGAATCAGAGGATATTGAGGACATCCTGGCATCCCTTACAGAAAAGCTCACCAACGAATATTTGCAACAACTACCGGTAACAGAACACAGTCCCGCTGAAGACGAAGAAGAACCTCAAGGAACGCTAACTACCAAGAGGATGGCAGAATCGTTCACATGATCCAGCAAGCAATGCAAATCCTTATGGATGACGACCCAAACAGAGAACGTAGCTCAAAGGTTCATTGATGACAGTCTTGGTTGTTACACTGAGATGTATAAGGAGAAGAAGAGTAGCACCAAGCAGTCAACACTGGATTAAATTGATTGTCGCGGGACGGCAGAAGCAGCTTCTTCACAACAGCCGGCAGCCGAGGAGGAGCAACCAGTGGCGGAGGAACCCCAGTCAGAGCAGGAAGAGGAGGAGGCAGCCGCAGAGTCTCGGTGACCCACCACCCTCCTCCGCTGTCGCCACCCACATCAAAGAAGTAAAAAATCACCTTCAATGAAGACAAATCTGTCTTCTCAGCAACATCAATTGATTTGTTGGGCTACACCATATCGCATGGCACTCTCAAGCCAGATGCCGATTGCTTGCGTCCTCTGAAGGAATTGCACTTCCGAAAGACTTACCTGCTCTACGACGCGTGATAGGACTCTTTTCATACTACTCTCAGTGGATCTCGCACTTTTCCGACAAGGTCAGACTTTAGGTCAAGGCTCAGACAGTCCCTCTCCAAGGGGAAGCAGTCTCCGCCTTCGAAAATCTTAAAAAGGAAATAGCAAGTGCGGTAGTGAGCTCGACTGACGAGACGATTTCATTCGTAGTAGAAACCAACGCTTCCGACTCTTCCATCGCTGCCTCCCTGAATCAAGCCAGTAGACCAGTTGCATTCTTCTCGAGGACATTCTCAGACAGTGAGTGCAGACACTCTTCTGTCGAAAAAGAGGCCTATGCTATCGTTGAAGCAGTAAGGAAATGGAAGCATTTCCTATCAGGCAGACACTTTACTCTCATCGCCGATCTGTGTCCTTCATGTTCCACTCCAAGAAGCTGAGAAAAATCAAGAACGACAAGATCCGACGATGGCGGGTCGAACTAGCCTGGTTCGACTACCACAATGTCTATCGACCAGGGACAAAAAATCAACTGCTGATGCTCTATCAAGAGCCTTCTGTTCGGCTACCAACCACAACAATCTGTCGGATCTCCGTCAGCAGCCATGTCTGATCCCTGTGGTCTCTCCATCTCCCAGGCCTGTTCACCAACACCATTGGACACCTCCACCCCCTAGGCTCTAGCGCTCCTGCAGGAAAACTCTCGAGCGGCACTGAGGCGAACAGGTTCACTACTGACCCATACAGGTATCCCTCGAGAAGCGAAAATTCACTTATACAAATTTCTTAAATTGACAACTTTATGGAGATATGAAAGCTTTCCCCGCTTATATGAATTTGGGTCCCGGCAAAAATTCAAATAGTTCCCCCCCGGAAGTCAGCTGGGACGGCCACATCCACCTACCAGACTGAGGTGGGAGTCATGTTAGAGTTTTTTCAACTCATAATATCAGGAACTTTTTTACTCTTTGTTACCTTTATCCTCTTTGACACTGATCAGTTCGTTAGCCGCTTGGGCGGTTGGTCACATCTCTGTTACGCACTGTTAGCAAGAACTGGGCGTGTATTGGCTCCTGAATATATCGGAAACCTGTTCCAGTGTTGGTTAAGTCTGGTCTTGAATGAGCTCACACTCGGTGCCATCACAACGCTTTCTGGCAGATTGTTCCAAGAGTTCACAATTCTAAAAAAAAAAAAAAAAATGCCCTCACAGTTTTTTGGACTTGCGGCTTCTTCAATCTTGAGCTGTGACCCCTTGTGGGGCGAGCGTCCGCCAGCTCCAAGTAAGGACACTCGACAGAGTAGTGCCCCTTGAGATGCTTATACATACCTCAATTAGGTCACCCCTTGCCTGTCTGTAGTATAAGCTAGGCAAGTTCAGGCGCTCCAGTCTCTCAGGGTAGCTGAGGTGCCATAGTGCCAGTCCCTGGCATATCTCGGGGACCAGATGGGGTGACAGTACTCCAGATGGGGAAGCACTTCACTCCTGAAGATCATTACGAAGGACGGACTCTCTAGATATCTGAATGACCTTCTTATAAGACCTAATAATTTAGTCGACTGATTTACCTTCTTCTCACAATGGCCCGAGAACTTCAGTATATTGTCCACGTACACACCCAGGTCCTTCTCACATTCTGTCTCAATTAATGCAATTTCTTCGTCCCATTGGGACATATGATGCGCCTCCTTACTGTTGGTACGCCCAGGTGCATCCTCTTACACTTCATGACATTGAATCTTAGCAGCCATTTCTTCGACCTTTCTTGAAGCTCACAGAGATCCTTCTGCAGCTCTTCACAGTCTGCTTGTGTTGGGTACAGATGATGATTTCGTGCCATTAACCACCACACACTGCTAGCGGTCATGTAGAAAGGTTTTTATCCACGCTAGGACATTTCCCAGAATCCAGTTTAATTTTCAGCCTTTCATCGGGTACACTGTCCAAAGCCTTGGCAAAATATATGTAAATGTTTTTTATATTACCACCCTATTCCAGGATTTAGGTCCACATATCCATTACCTTGAGTAATTGTGTTAAGCAGGAGCGCCCCGGATAAAACCGTGTTGGTAATCCTTTACAAGGTTGTTTCATAGTAGATGTTCCATCATGGCATCTTTTATAATGCCCTCAAGTACTTTACATAGCTTGTTAGGCTCACTGGTCTGTAATTATTCGTGCAGTGACGATCACCCTTCTTGAAGATAGGACTCACAGAGCCATTTTTCAATCACTGGGGACCTTTTGTTCATTCAGGCATTTACTGAACAGGATCATCAGGGGCTCAGTTAGCAACTCTCTTAGCACTCTGGGATGCACCATGTCAGGGCCGGGTCTCTTATGAACCTTAAGCTTTAACAGTTGATTATTTAATACCCCCTTCTGTGAACACAATGTGGGTCAGGGCTGTGTCAAACCGTCTGTCCTCAAACACAGGAAGATTGTTCACATCCTTGCTTGTGAACACCGAGGAAAAGAAGCTGTTCAATACCTCGGCTTTGTCCTGATCAGACTCTGCGTAACTACCATCATCAAGCCTTAGGTCTGATACTCCTCCTCACGTTTTTAATTTCGACTTTGCATAGCGGTAAAACGCTTATGGATTTGTCTTGACCTCGCTTGCAACCAGCCTCTGGAACTTTTTTTCAGCCCTTCTACACTCTGACTTTGCTTGGTTTCTGGCTCTTGCATACACCATCCTGCTCATCATTTAACCCAACCCACACCTTGAATTTCTGGGTTTTCTTCTTAACTCTGTCGACTGCCGCATGGTTCATGTGTAGGGTTCCCCTTGTATTCCTAGAGGCACTGGGTTTGGTCTTGGGTATATATTAATTGATCAAATGGCTCACTTTACTTGCTGTATTCAGTGTAGCATCGGCATTCTTATGCCTTAATGAGTCAGGCCAGTGGATACCCCTCATCTCTTCCCTCATCCCGTTGTAATTTCCCTTGTAATATTTGCACCTTGGCCGGGCCTTATCTTGAAATAGGTAACACTACATGGTGACTGGTGCCAACTGGAGCAAGGTGTTTCAGTTTGGCCACTATGCCCTCTTCGTTTGTTATGATGAGGTCAAGTGGCTTGGGTGTTTGCTCCCCTCTGTAATGTGTCGGGTCTCTAACATGTTGGAACAGAAAATTATCTCTCAGAGTTTCTACAAAAAGAGTAGCAGGGTTATTCAAGTCATTCGGGGTGGACTCGTTTCTCCTCTCGATGTCGCCATAGTTAAAGTACCCCATGATAAGGAGGTGGCTAGGGTTGAGCATCCCCGCATTGTTTATTAAGGTTCTTAAGTTCCTTTGATTTAGTGGGCCACAGTTTGGGGATCTGTAGATACACCTGACGATAAGTACATCTCCTCCCTTCAATTTCATTTTGCACCACTTGGATTCTTCAAAAACATCCTCTTCCTGTACCCTCGCCTGGCTGGCTCTAAGGTCTTGCCTAGCATAGATAACCACACCCCTCTTGCAAGTTACTTGAGAAAGGCTCTCAAATGAGTCATATCCAGCAATACTGAATTCACATTCCTCTGGGTCGATTCTCCTATTCTTGTACAACAGTTCTACAACTCTTACTATATCGGGTTGATGTACCTTCAGTAGTGTTTCAAACTCCTACTCTTATCAGGGAACGTGTCAGTATTAGTGTACATGACATTCAAGCCAGAATTTGTTCTTGGTAACGTCTCTGCTCTCAGTAGTAACTCCGGCCCCAGTCCATTCTCAGAAACTGCAGCATTTGCTATGTACACTGTATTTTGCAGGGTGTGGTTAGAAATGTCATTGTTTACACAGTGCTCGCCTCCTCGTGGGTGGGAGGTAGAGCTGGTGCCTCCCCCTGGGTGGGAGGTATAGCAGGTGGGGGTTGTACCATTGCCGTTGCCCTCCTGCTCAGCGCTGGTGCATTCGCTGCCACTATCCTCCCCCTGGATATAACCCGTGTACACCCGTCCCCTCTCAACCTCGACTCCTCTCTCCTCTGCCTCAAGCCCTGCAGGAGCTTCCTGTGCTGTTCCCTCTGTAATACCGAGCGATCTGGGTGAATGAATACATCCTGAAATATCTCGCTCCTTTGCTAAGTTTTTTGCCTGCTGAATAACCTCCCATTTCTCCTCACTCACTAGTGTGGCCTTGGGGGGGGCAGGGCTTGTCCTCCTTCTTATGTCCCAGCTGCCTCACATCCTGAGGGGGATGGATGACATACTCAGAACCTCTGTACAAATATTCTCAAACTGCATCTTATCGTGAGTTATCCTAGTCTCACTTCCCTCCGACTGGCTCTCAGGGACACCAAAAACTATTATGTAGTTCCTGTCTCGAAACGTTCCCGTTGTTCCTCCTCTCCCTTAACAGTAGGTCTGCTAGTTGTCATCTCTTCGACATACTTCTGCAGAGTCCCTAGCTGCTGTAGAAGTTTATTGGATCCTGCATTACTCTCCGTCACCTCCTGTGGCCCTGCTAAAACCTGAGCATAACTCCTCTTCACTGCCCCCACCATTCTATCGACTACTTCCTCAGTCTTAGCAATGATCTCTTTCCCCAACTTGCTCTAGTTTGTCAACCAACAGGGCTCCAACTTCAGCTATTTTCGTCCCTAGGACACTTGTTTCCTTATGACTTGCCTCATCCACCTTGACTGCAGTCAGGGCAATACCAGTAACATCCTTCCTGCTTTGCCGCACTCTGTAACGTCCTAACCTCTGTGCCGCCCGTACCATCTATATCTTTCGTTGCCCTGCAGTAATTGCATGTCAACAGACTTCCTGGTGCCGCTTCGGTCACCGATTTCCCGCCCGTCATGATTGATTGCTGATGTGGGGGCAGACTATATGGATCTTCTAATCATCATCTTACTACTCACAATAATAATATTGATCTCTGTTATTACTATGATAGTTGCTCCTAATCTTTGCCTTGGTAGGAGGGCTCCACTTTGATGATGTTGATCTTTATTGTTACTATGATAATTGCTTCTATTCTGTTTCCTGTTAGCAGGGCTTTTTGTGTCAAGGTTCCTTTAAAAGCCCCGCAGGCTAGCTGTTCCAGTATAAGCTGCTATGGTTGGAGCTATTGGGAAATTTATCCCTCAGTGGGATGGCTTCCTTTACAATCACATCTACGAATTGAAGTCTAAGTGATCGTGCCCTTGTGGCAATTCAGCGTTACATATTTCCGATGTGTAATTTAGCATCGTAATCTTTGTATATAGATTTACCTTTTCGAGAAAAAACGATTGATAGTTGTGGCATCCAAAGTAGATGTAACTACACCAAAAACTACATGTGAAGTGAAGACGAGAGAAGTGGGAACATGTTCCCTGACCCAGCATGCTCGATATCCAAGCCGTATTATCGTACGATACAGTTATTTAAAGAACACTTGCGAAATCATCAAATATGTGAAAGTGGATGGAAAAATAATTTATAAATATGTAAAATCTATAGAAAATGTACAATGTAGATGAGAAAAAAAACATAAAATCTCATTATTTCACACTGTCTGGCAGTGCTGTATATTAAGTGCATTCAGATGCATGGGAATGGCAGAGGTGGTGGATGTTACTGTGGCGTGGGGTGAGGTCAGGTAAGTTGACCCAACCTTCGTGTTACTAAGGTGTCGCCAGGTTAGGTATGGGTTGGCCGCACCATGCAGTACCTGGAGGGGGGGTTTCTGGGCAACCAGGAAACCCCCCCTCCAGGTACCACTGATGTCTTGGCTACTACCAGGCACTGGTGTCCGGTTACTTGTCCCAATTTTGATTTTTTTTTTTTTTTTACTTCAATTTAATTCCAGTCTCCACTGCAGTCACTGTTGTCACTATGGACTGTCTTAACTAAAGGCACAATACTACACTCACTGATCGATCTTTGGATAGCCAATCACAGTCATGAACACAACTCATTTAACTTTTTCTAAATACAGTGACCCCTCTTTTTACAAACGCCTCGGTTAACGAAATTTCGGTTAACGAACTGCCTTCCATAAGGATCTTCAATTCGGTTAACGAACAAAAATTTGGTTAACGAATTTCTTGCGAACCAACCTCAACATGTTTTCGCTTGCACTGGCCGGGCAACCAGCTTTAGTATCAGTCCGCCAATACATTAATCTGTTCTAGGGCTTAAATTCCTTACTATTTTAGTAAATATCAAGAAGTTTATACTTTTCAACAATTTTTAAAGTTTAATATTAACTTTTTTAGTCATTTTAACAATTATTGAACATAATTGAAGGTAAAGAAACTAGTTTCTGGCGCGCCATCCAGCTTGTTAACACACCGGACAGGCGTTAGTCTCTGTTTTAACTGGAGGTAACATCTTGCTTGAGACTCTCTTCAACTAAACGCTTTTTTTCTGTGTTTCCAAGCAAATTATTGGTCATTTTGAAATATATTTTACATATTGACAATATATAATGCAGTGCAGTGTTGATTTAAAGAAAATAATCTTGAAATACACCAAGAGAACTAAAATTTTATGGATGAAATGGTGCCATGGGGTGACTTCTCTTCCACCCCAATGCCTTCTCTTCTTCCTTCTCCTCCACCCCCCATTCTAATTCCCATCATCATCATCATCATCATCCAGGAGCCTTCTACATACACACCTCAAAGTAAGTGAACTTTTCTACCATTTTTGTTGAATTTAGGCAATTTTCGGTGAGCTGGAACCAATTACCCAAAAACCCTTTGAAACAATGGTTTCGGTTAACGAACGACCTTCTGGAACGGATTGAGTTCGTTAACCGAGGGGTCACTGCATACTCATCTATAACCCCCCCTCGTTTATTGGTCGACCCTGATTTTTTGACCAAGAAATCGTTAATTTATGATATTCCTCGTTTATAGTTCGACCCACGTTTTTGAGGGTAAGGGAACAACAAAACCTTCAGTAAAAACGCTCTACGTCCTATAAACTGAAACACGAGTGCCGAAGTCAAATTGTTTACCATTTATTATTACGACACTTTACACTGAAACCAATTGTGTTGTTGGGGGAGTTCTTGATTAACATTTGTTTTACAGTGCATGAGTTTTTAAATGCCACATTGACGTTCCAGGTTTTTAGTTGTGAAGGAATGTGTGAGAAATTTTTGTGAAATGGTAATATTAAGATATTCTTATGGTCATGGGTGGGCTTGGGATCAGTTCTATAAAAAGTTTTCTTAGTAATGTTTAGGCATTTGTCTATGAAAGATCTAGGGTATTTAAGGTTTGAGCCAATATTATATATATATTTGTATTCCTCATCAATGAATTCCGGACTGCAAATTCTCAAGGCACGTAAAAACATTGTTGAAAATACTGACTGTTTGACTTTATTATGGTGGGCAGAATAATAATGAATGTTTTACTTAGGCCAGACAGGTAAAGATCTTGCAACTAGAATTAAACAACACAAATACAGTGTTAGGACAGGCCAGAAATCCAATGCTCTGTTCATTTGAGGGATAACAAGCATTGCATTGACTGGGATAATGCCTCCTCAATATTACCATGTAATTCAATTGATAGTAGGAACATCATAGAATCTAGTCTTATTAAACATACCGAAGCATTCAACATGAATTTGAGTAACGGCATGTACAAGCTGGACAATTTTGTAATTGAGAAGATTTGTAACCAGGTGAGAAGGCCGGGTCACCTGACCATCTGACCTGACCACCAACCGTTGTGTGCTATTTAAAGATTAGTAGGGTCATTACCTAATACCTGACCATTGTGGACCTGGTCTCACCCTCCTCTGTATATATACACCTTGGTTTGTATTTCTCTCTTTAGTCTGTACTCACCCCTGAAGATGTGAATTACACGAAAGCGCTTGGGAACTTCGTGTTTTCTTCTTTCCTTGTGGTTATCAGTATATATATATATATATATATATATATATATATATATATATATATATATATATATATATATATATATATATATATATATATATATATATATATATATATATATATATATATATATATATACACACACACAATGGGGTATGCTATAACGAACGGATTCTACTACGAATATTCCTATAACGAACGGTTTTACTTATAATATTGAGAATGCTATAACGAACGAAACTCCTACAACGAACAGTATTTTTTATTATTTTTTGTACTAATTTATTATTTTTTATTACAAGTATTAATGATATTCTTTATTTCAGGAGTTTAAATGCACATTTATGCACTTTTTTACAATTTTTACAATTTTATATTATATTTTCCATTGTTAAGTGGTTGTATTTGGGGGCCTGCAATGGATTAATCCTATAACGAACGAGAGTATTATTATTATTATTATTATTACATTTTCACCCCCCAGGCCCTGATGTGTGTCAGTGACCTGTGCCTGGGTGGGCTAATACCTGTAAAAATAATGTAAGCTATATTTTATTTTTTTTTCAGTTCAACTTTTGGTCAGTATGGGCGTCAGTATTAACCAAGGTGACTCTCTGGGACTCACCCCTTTGCACATCACCTGTACCCAGGGATACCCACACCTGGCCAGGCTACTAATTAATGCTCGGGCCAACGTGAATGCAAGAACACAACAAGGGCACACTCCTCTCCACTTCGCTGCCATGAGGGGAAACCAAGGTAATTTAATTTAATATAAAACTTATTTAAGGTACAGATGTCCTCCAACTTATGATGGGGTTACGTTCCTGAAGAACCATCGCAAATCAAAATATCGTAAGTTGAGACCATTATAACATGGGGTTGAATCGGGGTCCGCTACCAGCCAGCCAGTCCAACACACACACACACACACACGTACACACACACACACACGTACACACACGCACACACACGCACACACACGCACACACACACACACGCACATGCACGCACGCACACACACACACACACACACACACACACACACACACACACACACACACACACACACACACACACACACGATACTGACCACATCATCAACAACAAGCCTGGCCACTGACTACACCATTAACAACAAACCCGCCACTAACAACACTGACCACATCTATATTAACAACATGCCTGGCCAACTAAACAACACTGACCACACCATTACCAACAAGCCCGGCTACTAAACAACAACACTGACCACACCATTAACAAGCCTGGCCACTAAACAACACTGACCACACCATTAACAACAAGCCCGGGCCACTAAACAACACTGGACACAATTATTATCAACAAGCCTGGCCACTAAAACAACACTGGTCACACCATCAACAACAAGCCTGGCTGCTAAAACAACACTGGACCACACCATTAACAAATAAGCCTGGCCGCTAAACAACACTGACCACACCATTAATGTTTCAAAGCTTGGCCGCTAAACAACACTGACCACACTATTAATGTCGCTTTCCGGCTGCTAAACAACACTGACCACACCATTAACAACAAGCCTGGCCGCTAAACAACACTGACCACACCATTAACAACAAGCCTGGCCGCTAAACACTGACCACACCATTAACAACAAGCCTGGCCGCTAAAACACTGACCACACCATTAACAACAAGCTCAAGCGCTAAACAACACTGACTACACCATTAACAACAAGCCTGGCCGCTAAAACAACACTGACCACACCATTAACAACAAGCCTGGCCGCTTAAACAACACTGACCACACCATTAACAACAAGCCTGGCCACTAAACAACACTGACCAATACCATTAACAACAAGCCTGACCACTAAACAACACTGACCACATCATTAACAACAAGCCTGACCACTAAACAACACCACCACAATTATTAACAATGCTCTGGCCACTAAAACAACACTGACCACACCATTAACAACAAGCCTGACCACTAAACAACATCATTCGCCACCATTATTAACAACAAGCCTGGCCGCTAAACAACACTGACCACATCATTAACAACAAGCCTGTTATAAACAACACTGACCACACCATTAACAACAAGCCGCGCGCTAAACAACACTGACCACACCATTAACAACAAGCCTGACCGCTAACACCACTGACCACACCATTAACAACAAGCCTGACCACTCAAACAACACTGACCACATCATTAACAACAAGCCTGGCCGCTAAACAACACTGACCACACCATAACAACAAGCCTGGCCCTAAACAACCGCCACACCATTAACAACAAGCCCGGCCACTAAACAACACTGACCACACCATTAACAACAAGCCTGACCACTAAACAACACTGACCCACCATTAACAACAAGCCTGGCCCACTAAACAACACTGACCACACCATTAACAACAAGCCTGGCCGCTAAACAACACTGACCACACCATTAACAACAAGCCGCCACCTTAAACACCACTGACCACACCATTAACAACAAGCCTGACCGCTAAACAACACTGACCACACCATTAACAACAAGCCTGGCCACTAAACAACACTGGCCACACCATCAACAACAAGCCTGCCTAACACCACTAACCAGTAAAACAAGCCTGACCCTAAACACCATGACTAAACACCACTGACCACACCGTAACAACAAGCCTGGCACACTAAACAACACTGACCACACCATTAACAACAAGCCTGGCCTTTAAACAACACTGACCACACCGTAACAACAAGCCTGGCCCTTTCAACAACACTGACCACCATTAACAACAAGCCTGACCACTAAACAACACTGACCACACCATCAACAACAAGCCTGACCGCTAACAACACTGACCACACCATCAACAACAAGCACGACCACTAAACAACACTGACCACACCATCAACAACAAAGCCTGTTGCTAAACAACACTGACCACACCGTAACAACAAGCCTGACCACTAAACAACACTGACCACACCATTAACAACAAGCCCACAGCCACACTAAACAACATGACCACACCATCAACAACAAGCCTGGCCACTAAACAACACCCAGCCACACCATTAACAACAAGCCTGACGCACTAAACAACACTGACCACACCATCAACAACAAACTGGCCGCTAAACAACACTGACCACTGCCATTAACAACAAAGCCTGACCTTTAAACAACACTGGCCACACATCAACAACAAGCCCCACAGCAGCCACTAAACCTTTGACCACACCATTAACAGCAAGCCTGGCCACTAAACAACACGACCACACCATCAACAACAAGCACACCAGCGCTAAGCAACACTGACCACACCATCAGCAACAAGCCTGACCCTTTAAACAACACTGACCACACCATTAACAACAAGCACCAGCCACTAAGCAACATGACCACACCATCAACAACAAGCCTGACCACTTCTAACAACGCACAGCCACACCATCAACAAGCCTGGCCGCTAAACAACACTGACCACACCATCAACAACAAGCCTGGCCACTAAACAACACCAGGCCACCATCAACAACAAGCCTGGCCACTAAACAACACTGACCACACCATCAACAACAAGCCTGGCTGCTTCACAGTGTCAAGCCTCCAGGTATGTATATGGTTTACCTGTATGCCTCGGCCTTCCAAGACGCAGGAGTCTTCAGTGACAACTTGTTTGACATTTTCAAAGCTACACTGCTCACTACACAGTCACAAAAACACTTCACAATCATAGTAAGTGTGAGGAATAAATAAAAAATAATCATAGCAATAAATATAAGACAATATACTGAGTTACCATTTAGCAGGAGACGGTGGGAGAGCGGAGCAGTGAGTGAGGAACACCAGCTGTAACTCTCCTCAGTGCTTACTTATACACATAATTAATTCACTCATGTTTTTTACTTTATGTTCATTTTTTCCCCACATTCTGTATGTATGTGTGTGCATTTAACAGTGTGTGTGTGTATACATATATATATATATATATATATATATATATTAGAGAGGTTGAGTCATAGCCATGTTTTCATAGATTCTTATTATAACAGCTTGAAGGCACTGGCCATCAGGCGCTGC